>NW_024424786.1:45639536-45653228 GCF_017311325.1 Ursus maritimus
TGGACCTGGCCCCTCTTTGCATGAAAGCAATTCTCGGCTGGGAGCAGCTGTTCCCTGTCAGCAGCCGGGGCTGGGGGTTGGGCCCAGGGTGCAGGGGCCACGTCAGCAGCCGGGGCTGGGGGCTGGGGGCTGAGAGTCGGGGTGCAGGGCCATGAGCCTGCACACGTGGGGTTTCCAGGTCCCAGAGGTGGGATCTGTCGCGTGAGCCTGCAGGGGGGCTGGCTCTCAGGGCAGTTGCTCTGGACCCTGGAGGACCCATCACGGGGCGCGGCCTGCAGCCCTTGGGGTGCGTGAGGCGGGGCTGGGCAGACGGCGGGGGCGTGTGCGTCTGCACGTCTGTGGGTCTCCCTATCCCGCCAGGCGGGACTCCAGGATGCCTGCGGCTCTGAAGTGCGGGGTGTCTGTCTGAGCCTGCCCGCCGGGGTGGACGGCACTGAGGACGTGTGCCCCGGCGTCTGTAGCTGTCGCTGCAGGCGGGCGGCCGGGGTGGGAGGGTTGGGTCCCTGCGGGCGTGGGTGTGGGCGCTGTGTCCCTGCCGTGGCGGGGCACGTGTCTCTGCGTGTGCCTGCGTGTGCCTGGCGCCCCCCTGGGAGAATGGGTGCAGGGATCCTGGCTCAGGGAGCAGCGGCGCCCGGTCTCCGCCTCCCCGTGGGTCACTCGGTTGTGAGGATGGGTGTGACTACACACACGTTTATGCCCGTGTCTGCGCTTGTTAAGGGTGGGGGCGATTGGCAGAAGAGCAAGAGCAGGGGAGTGGAGGGGAGGGGAGGGGCCGGCGTACCCCCTCCCCCCACGCCAGGAGACCCTGCGGTGGCACTGACGTCTGAGCCCTCTTTCCTCGGAGCTTGCCGGGGACTGTCCGCCAAGGAGGGCTGGGTGGT
Source organism: Ursus maritimus (assembly GCF_017311325.1). Classification (NCBI taxonomy): domain Eukaryota; kingdom Metazoa; phylum Chordata; class Mammalia; order Carnivora; family Ursidae; genus Ursus; species Ursus maritimus. The sequence goes on from NW_024424786.1 coordinate 45,640,418, forward strand.
GGGGCGGGATGGGGACAGAGCGGGGCAGGTGCTGTGCTGACCCAGGCCAGACCCCTGGAGCCCTAGCCGGCTGTCCCCTCAGCCCTGGGTGCCCAGCCCCTCCCACGGCCAGGGTCCTCCTCTGTGCGGGGAGCAACCCGGTTACCACCCGAAGCATTTCACGGGGAGGCTCTTACCCCAGCCCTCATCCAGGGACATGCAGAAAGCCACCGAGGCCAGCTGCATTCAGCCGGCCAACTGACACTTATGGGGCGCCTGCTGTGTGCCCTGTACACAGCGGTGGATCGGAGAGCAGAGCTCGTGGTGGGAGGAGGGAAACTGACCTGGAACGCACATAGAGAGGCGATCCCCAGGGCCCGCCTGTTGGGCTGGAAGGACCGGGCTGGGCTCAGGCTGCTTGGCTCCCGCACCCACGCCCACCCCAGGCGAGCACATGCTGTCTCGGGGCTTTCTCTCCTTTTCCATGGAGTATAGCTCCATGAGCGGGCCCTGTAATTACTGACTCGTCTGGTCCCTGCTTTCTCCCTGCCAGGATGGATGCCCCTTCATTGCCAGGACTGAACTGGTTTTGTCCTTTGCTGAACCCCAGGGCCTGGAGCAGTGCGTGGGATGTGCGTGAAGGGGACAGGTGTGGAACAGTGAAGGAGGGCAGGGGCACACGGCCTGATGGGGTGGCTGGGGAAGGTTTCCTGAGGGAGCAGCCCTCCAGTAGGTTAACCCAGGCAGGGCTGTCGCACATGCAAAGGCCCTGTGGCTGACTAGTGCATGATGCTTCTGAGAACGGATGGGGCTGGGGTTGGCATGTGCGGCCCTGGGGGGGAGGCAGGCTGGCGGCCAGGCACCAAGGCCCAGGTAAGGGCTGTCTTTATAGATGACCCAGGGGAAGAAGGGAGGCCCTAGGAGCTTCTTAGCACAGTGAAGTATGTGTGGACACGCACATCTGCAAAGGTCAGTCCGACCTCCCGGAGGAGGAAGAGAGGGCAGCTGGGACGGTGAGGGAGACCACAGCAGTCGGGCAAAACGGCCGGTGGACAGATGTGGGGCGGGAAAGGGGAGGCTGCCTGTGGTGTGGGTAGTGAGCCGGTGGCCGCCAGCACGGAGACCTGGAATCTTGCAGGAGCGCTGGGTAGTGGGGGACCCGGGGCCCTGGCCCAGAAGGCTGAGTGACACTGGCTTGCCCACAGTCATCTGAGAGCAGCAGTCAGAGGGCCATGGGCTCCTGGGCCTGGATCCCAGGGGGAAGAGTGGCCTGGAGGACGGACGGACAGAGCCCAGGACAGGGAGATAAGAGGATGTGGCATCAGGAGCACACCGAGGGGTGGCTCGGCCAGCTTGAGGCCACGTGGGAGGATCTTGGGACCGACCTGGGGTGAGGCAGCCAGGAAGCGGGGCCAGGAGGGGGTGAGGCAGGGTGGGGAGTGGTCTTGGGGCCGGAGGCCAGGGCACACCGCTGGGTCCCCCAGGAGGGCCATTCTGGTGGCGCAGGGGCCCAGCCCCTGGGCCTGCGGTTTGAGTGAGGTGACAGGAGGCAATGGGGCGGGTGAGTCTCCAGGGTGGAGAGGTTGTGGGGATTGCAGCGGATGGGAGGAAACAGTGTGTCCAAAGCCCATGAAAGAAACGAGCTCTCGAGCCGTGAACGGTCACAGAGGAACCGTCAACACGCATCAGTGGGTGAGAGAAGCCGGTCCGAGAAGGCCACATGCTGCAACCCCAGCTCTGTGACATTCCGGAAAAGGCAGAACTAGGGAGACAGGACAGAGATCGGTGGTTGTCGGGGTTTGGCAGGGGGAGGGATGAACAGGCGGGGTGGGAAGGGCTTTAGGTCAGGGACCCCACTCTGCGTGACACTGTGGTGGTGGACACGCGTCATCATGCTTTGTCCGAACCTGCAGGAGGACACACACCACCGGGAGTGACCCCTGATGTCCACTGTGGACTTTGGCTAATAGGTGTCAATATGGATAAACAAGACGTGGTCCATCCACACACCCGACTGTCACTCGGCCCGAACACAGAGGGACACGCTGACACCGGCCACAGTGTGGATGGACCTGGGGGACGTGACGCTGAGTGAAACAGGCCAGACACAAAGGGACAAATCCTGCAGGATTCACCCACATGAGGTCCCTAGGGTCTCCGGATTCACAGGGACAGAGAGTGGACGGTGGGCGCTGGGGCCGGGGGAGGGATAGGGGTCGGTGTCTCAGGGGCACAGAAACTCTGTTTGGGATGGTGGCAAGTTCTGGAGACGGGTGGTGGGGACGGCTGCCCCACATGAATGTGCTTAGTGCCCCTGAGCTGTGGGTGTAGAGACGGTGAAGATGGTATATTTTATGTTCTGTGTATTTTCTATGATAAAATTAAAGGGGCACCTGGGCAGCTCCTTTGGTTAAACGTCAGCTCAGGTCGTGATCTCAGGGTCGTGAGTTCGAGCCCCGTGTTGGGCTCTGTGCTGGGCACAGAGCCTGTTTAGAAACATAGTAACAAATAATAATAATGAAAACATGACGTATGACTATTGGTTGGTCAGTTGTCACAGATACACCACCTTGATACAAAACGTTGGGAATCTAACAAAATAAAGGCTGTTTTCTTAAACAAAAGAAAAACACGCATGGACTTGGGTCTGGTTGAGGGGGGTTTGAAGAGGGAGGTGGGGTCCCATTTAGGGGGAGCGGGGGCAGGGGAGGCCACAGGCGGTGTCCCAGGATTTGGGGGTCGTGCAGGTGTGTGGAGTTTGGGGGGGTGGGGAGCTGGGCACGTGGGAGTGTGAGCAGGCCAGGGAGCCTGGGTGGGGTGCTTAGATGGAGGAGAGCAGGTGAGGAAGAGGCGGAGAGTGGGGAGGGTGGGGAGGTGATGCAGGGACAGAGGGAGGGGCAGGGCGCGGGGGAGGATCCAAGAAGGCTCAAGATGAGTCCCATAGGGAAGGGTTGAGCAGGGGCTCTGGGTGGGGCCGTGAGTGGATGGGGAGGGGTCAGCTGGGGGCAGGCCCGGGGTCGTGAGGCCTGGACCCGGAGCCAGGTGTCCCCAGAGGACGGCAGCACCGAGTGAGGGGGACCCCACAGGTGGTGAGTGGTAGAGCAGGACTAGCAAACGTGCATGGGGACGCTGCGTGCGTCCTGGGCAGCCGGGGCTCCTGGCTCAGACAGGTCTCTTTGTTCCCAGGGACAGGGAGGTCGGCAGGAGGCAGGGTTGAGGGGAGCTGGGCAACAGCCGGTGGCTCCCCACCCTCCCCATTTCAGAGGAAACCTCCGAGGGTCAGAGTGTGTCACCCTGGCACTCAGCGAGGGCTGCAGGTTGGTGGGTTCGTGGGTTGGTTAGTGGGTTGGTGGGTCGGTGTGGTGAGTGGGCGGGGGCCGGCTCCTCAGAGGGTGCTTGCTGCCCGAGAATGGGCCACACGGCCCCCGTCCCCTGGCTTCACTGCCCGCTCTGGACCACGGTCCCCTGGAGCCCGAATCGGGAGGCCCCACAGCTGGTAGGTCTCACAGAACATGGAGGGCTCTCCGTCGACACCCGCTGCTGACTTGTTCTCACAGCCACCCCGGGAAGCCCTGCTCCTCGGAAGCCCCCGCGAGGCCAGGTCCCCTGCCCAGGGTCACAGCCAGCCTGTGAGCCCAGCGCCTGGCTCGGGCTCCGTGCCTCTCTGGGTCCCCGTGTTCCTCGACCCCCGTCTGAACAGCTACCTGCGTGCGTTCTTTTCCTTATTTTGAGGTGAAACTTGCATCACGTAAAATGAACTCTTTCAAAGTGAATAGTTCAATGGCATTCAGCACGCTCAGTGTTGGTACCACCCCCTCTGCCTCGTTCCGGACATTCCCACCACCCAGAGGGAAACCCTGTGCCCTTGCCCTGCCCCCGATCCCCACCCCCTCCAAAAGCAGCGGTCTGCCCCCTCCCATGTGTCAGTGGTTTGTTATTTCATGGTGAAGTATCGTTCCCCCATGTGCCTGGACCATCTCTGTTTATCCGCCCGTCCACCAGTGGACACACAGGTTGATCCCACGTCTCGGCTGTGGTGGGTCCTGCTGCCGTGAACACGGGTGCGCGGCTGCTGGACGTCCTGCTCTTGCGGGCCCGTGGGGCTGCACCTAGGAGCGGAATTGCTGGGTCAGATGGCGACTCCACGTCTGACTTCCCAGGAATGGCCACACCGTGTTCCACACCATTTTCCATGCCCACCGCCTTGGACGAGGCTTGCTCTTATGTCCCCTCTGTCCCCTGGGCCTGGGGGTGCACAGTGAGGGGCCAGGGCCACCTGGCCCCTCTGAGGGTGTGCAGCGTGGCCATCTTGCCGGTGGCTCCATCCGTGTCGCCTGGACGGCGTCCTGGCTCCAAAGTTCTTGAACAGGGAGAAGCTGGGCACTCTCTCCCTGTCTTGGGGGCCCCGGCGCAGGATGGCAGCTCCCCGGTGAGATGGGGCTGGTGTGCCGAGGCCAAGCCCAGCAGCTCCCCACCTGGCCCTCCTTGTCCCCTGGGTTTACCCATTAACAGGCCAGCCGGCGGTGGGGCCGCAGACAATGGTGCGTTTGTTAGCCGTGGCCAGGGAGGCCTGCACGGGGCCCTGGCACAGCCATCAAAGCTCCATGATTAAGTCTATTAGGGAAGGGATTTGTGCAAACAAAGAGGCAGCTGCCGGGGCCTGGCCAGCTGCCGGGGCCGGGGGCTCGGGAAGGTGGCCATAAACTCCCCCCCGGGCCGGCTCGGCCTTCCCTGCCATCCGCCTGGCCCCAGCGTGGGTCTTGCCTACCCCACCCGTTCCCCCCACCAGGCCGCCTGGAGCCGGGCTGCTCCTCGGTGGATGGGCCCTCGGGGCGGGGCTGGCTTTCCACCCAAGCTCTGATAGCTGGAAGAGCATTTCCTCTGTTCCTCCAGGCCCTCTGAGCCGGCCCTTCGTGAGCTGGTGAAGCAGGTCATCAGCTGTCAGGTGTCTGCATGCCGGGGGCTCCGTCCCCGAGGGGCGTCCTCTTGCTGGGCTTCCTGGAGGCTCACCCCGGTACCCTACCCCTCAGGATGCGTGCATCCTCGCCTCCACCCAGGTCACCTCGGAGTCCCGGCCCTGTGCCGTGAGGCACTGTGCCTGGGGGCCCAGGGACGGTGGTCTCTGTGGAAACCCAGCCGTGATCAGAGTGCTGGGAGCAGGCCCAGCCTCTGGGGAGGGGCCCCGTGGTCAGGGTTGCCCCGGTCCAGACGGCACCAGACCCCTTGCTGGACGCCAGCTCCCTGACTGCTTCTCAGTGGCCACATCGGCCGAGTGGGCCTGCAGCCCTGTTCTGACCCACGTGGAGCCACAGACGGACAGGGAGGATGCTGGCTCCCTTGTCTTCATGGGTCAACGAGATGTGAACACACCAAACTCCAGGGCCACTGCAGGGACGAGCAGCCACCACTGTTGGGCTGTGGCCGGGGCCACTGTGAAGGACTTGAGGTCCGTCCCCAGGACGGGCACAGAAGGATGGCCACTTGTGACAGGGGAATGCCCTGCCATCCTGGGCGAACGTGTCCTCGGCCTCTGATCCCCAGACATACCACCGTTTCCCAGCCCAGGGCGCCCTCGGCCACGAGCAGGCCATGTGCCCCTGTCCCCCACCCCAGCACCATGGGCTCCACTCCGTCCTTCCCTTCCCGGGCCATGCGCCCTATCTCAACATTTGCATAAGACACCCACTGTCTGGCCTGATGACCGACCCCCCGTGGTCCCCTTTCTGGGAGGTGGGTGGAGACTTCCCTCCCCAGGTGGGTCCTGGTTGGGCCAGTTGGGGAGCCCTTGGGATCTGCATTGCACCTGGAGTACCCTTTTATCTGCCCTCCCACCCGAGCCTTCTGAATCCCTCTCCAGGAAGTCTTCCTTGACCTCCCACGACCCATGCTCATCTGGAACGGATGGTGAGTGGCCTGGGTCAGCATCCTGGGGCATGAACGCAAGTTTGCACGTGAGCAACCAGCCCCGCCGGGAGTGGACCAGTGGCCTCCTCTCTGAGCCGTCTGCCTCATGGCCTGATGGGCTGAATCAGGACTCCTGGCTGCCAGGGTTTCTGGGGAGACTGTGACTATGGAGGGTCCCACCCTGCTGGGCACCCAGATATGGACGGTCTCTGTTCCCTGGTGGCCCAGGCCTTCCTGACGGGACACCCCCCACACACACACACACAGTGGCCTGTGGCTTCCCTGGGGGAGAGCAGACAGAGACGCAGCCCTGTGTGACCTAACCTCGGAAGTGATGTCATCCCTTCTGCTGCCTCCTATTGGTTAGAAGCAAGCAAGCCCGCCTACACTCACAGGTGGGCCTTGTACCAGGATGGGGACAGGGAGGCGGGCCAGTGGGTCTTTAAGGGTCGTGGCCACACCAAGTAGGGTGATTCTGGGAACCGTCCATGGGGTCAACAGAGGGGCTGGGCAGAGGCCTCGGGGGGACGAGGCACCTGTTCGAGCTGGGTGGGGGAGCGGGCAGACCCATGCGGGCCTGGGTCACTCCCTCGAGGTTGTCTGTTAGGTTGATATGCTGGCTTCTCTGCTGGCAAGACACCTCCCTCCAGGTGCAGGAAGCCCCTGACTGCAAACTCTGAACCTCCCACCCCCGGGTCCTGGAGACGAGGTGGCACAGGGGAGGCCATCAGGTGGGACTGGGCAGGTTGGATGGAGAGAGGCGATCCTGTCCTTGGAGCTCAGCAGGACTGTCCCTGCCACTCAGGGGACACTGGGCAGATGTCATGGGCTCAGGATGCTCCAGGCGAGGGTGGCCTCCAGAGATAGTGAGGGCCCCGTCCCTGGGGGTATGCAAGCACAAAGGCCGGAGCCCAGCCATGGGGAAGGCAGGACTTGTTCGCCTTGGCATCTTCCTGGTGGGACGGCCCTGGACAGGGAGGGCAGAAGGTAGGCCAGAGGCAGCTCCAGGCCTTCGGGAGCTGGCAGGGGAGGGGAGGCAGGTGGCCTGGGAGCACGGAGAGGGCTGAGTGGGACCTCCTACCCCTCACCTTCGGTCACGGAGCCACGCTCGTGCTAGGCCCAGCCCGGTGCCGCGGGACAGCAGGGGCTCCCTCTGGCCCTCCGGCTTCCCGGCTTCTCCCCCCTTCATATCCTGAGTGCGCTCTGAGCCTCGGGGGCTCCCCGATGGGCAGGGCCCTGTGAGAGGCCACTCTGACAGCCTGAGTCACATCATCCCTCCCCTGCCCTGGCCACCCCTCCGCCGTCACCTCCCATCCACCTCCCTGGCTCCCGGGCTGTTCCATCTCACTGCCTGGGTCTGAGCCATTGCCATCTGGGGGGCCGGCCTGTCCCATCCATTGGGGCTCTGCTGGACCGACTCCACTCTTCATTCTCCCTGCCCTCCCAGACCTGTCTCGGTGTCTTGGTCACCCTGCTGGTGCTTTCTGGCTCCGCTGCCCCCTTGCTCCCTGCCAGCTGCTTTGACCTCTGGCATACCCCCCCCCCCGGTGTCCTGGTGCCCGCCATGGGCTGCCTGTGGGGCCCTGCCGATCTTTGTCCTGGGAAGAGAAAGGGCCAGGCTCGCCAGGGCAGGAGTGGGTGCTGCCTGCCCTGCCCTGATGGGCATGTTGAGACACGCACGACCTGGCATCCGTGGCGCCAAGCAGGGCTGCCCGGACGGGTGATTCTGGAATGCGGGGCCGGCCAGGCTCAGCCCGCGGCGTGGGCAGCCGCTAGCTTCTTTCAGGGCTGCTTGTGGGCCTTGGGGGAGTGATCCCATTTCTGCCTGGTAGCTGGCTGTCCTCCCTCAAGAGCCTGCCCCCACCTGGAGCTGGTGGCCCTGGGGCCGCTGGGTGCCTGCAGGGCAGAGTTGGGCTAAAGGATACCCTGCACCCGCAGGGCATCAGCACAACCCCCCCCACCCCCCGCCACCATCTTCAACCGTCTTGTCCTAGGGGAACTACCTGCCCCCGGCCCCGCTGGTTCCCCAGGCCTTGGGTGCACCGGGCCAGCGGGCTCAGGGAGCTGCAGGGACGCTCCTGGGAGGTCACTGGTGCGTCCCTAGGCCTGGCCATGTCCCCTCGGATTGGGAGTGAGGCAGAGACCTGAGTCTTACCAGACTCTGCGGGTCGTCCTGGGAGCCCCTGGTCAGGGGTTCCTGAGCCCAGGAGTGGCCTTGCCTTTGTGTTGCACCGTGGGGGCGGGGACATGATGGTCCCATGGCTGTCCCTCTGTGTTCTGGCCATGGCCCCCGCTCACCTGCTCCTCCACCCCCTCCCGCACTCAGGACCCCTACTCCCTAAGCAGCAGACATAGCCCTGCCTCAGGGCCTTTGCAGGGAGCTGCCTCCTGGAGAGAGCATCTCCTCTCCGCACACGCAGCGCCTCCCTGCTGGCAGCTCCCCCTTCCCACTGCCCAGGTGGGGCTCCTCCGATGCCAGCTTTGGGCATCCCCGGACCCTGGTGAGGTCTGCGTGAGGATGCGTCTCTGTCCCCACCTGTAGAGCAGAGGTGCTCACAGGCGCTCTGCACACACACGGGACGCTCACTCTCGGGGGCCCAACTGCCACACGGGGAGCAAGCCCGGTGACGTGGGAGCCCCTGGAGGTGTGCAAGCCACAGGCGCGGCTGAGGTCCCAGCAGAGCAGCACCCAGCGCCAGACCTGTGAGCTGGGAAGGCTTTGTGAGGCGCGAGGACGGGCAGCCGCCAGAACGGCCACGCTGGGAGCCCACACATGTGGTGGCTCTCCCACTGCCCTCGCTGAGTCCCTGCTGCCGGGGTGTCTGATTCGGGGGCCGCCTGTTGGTGCCCCAGCCTGTGCGTCCTGGCTCCCTGCCTCCAGGAAGCCCCGGGAAGGGCCTGGAGTAGGACGTGAGGCGCACAGAGCGGGTGGCGGGGGGTCAGCCACACATCCCACCAAACCCCGTGTCAGGTTGTGCCGTGGCTTTGTCATCACTAAGGGACATGAGAACTAGAAGCGAGGCCTGACGCGGTCCTTTCTTCGCTCAGAGTTCAGCTGCAGGCTCGCGGAAGGCTCTGCCAGGCGAGGGAGTCACAGAGGTTTGCGTCACTTTGTGCGCCCGTGCAGAAGGGACACACCAGCCAAATAAGTCGCTTGCTGTCCCCACGTCCAAGTCACCTCTTGTGACTCCCTCTGGTCCCCCGCGCGGGGGCTGCCGGGCTCCTCCTGGGCTGCCGCCCGGCCCCTCCACTGTGAACCCGGCTTCCCACCTGCTCTCCTGGGCTTTGGATCTTTTCCTGGATGGGTCACCTGGCAGGAGGGACAAACACCGTGGTGCGTGGCCAGCTGTGGCCACCACATCGTGGCCAGTGGTGCCACTAAGACAAAGTCCAGTTTCACAGACCACTATGAGGAAGAGGCTCGGAATCGGTGAATGTGCCCGAGGAGGTCCCTTCTCGGCATGACCCCTCCCCTGGTTTGTCCACATGCACTGCTGGCCTGGTCCTAGAGTTAGAATCTAGACACTGCTGCTCCCCCCGCCACCCCATCTCCTCTGCTGAGCAGGGCTCGTGCCCACGGTCCCCGAGACCCCTTCTGCTCTCTCTTGGCTGCTCTCTCTCCCAGATGTTGGCTGGGGGGGGTCTGTCCTGCCCGATCATCGTTTCCTGTGGGCACGAACGGCCCAGCCCGGGCTCCCCGGGGCAGGGGGCCGGGTCACAGCGGGCGTCTGTGCAGGGAGACCACGAGCCAGCTGTGGGGAGCAGCAGGAGGCTGGCAGGGTGTGGGCTTTGCCGCGACTCATGAGCCCCTGAGGACAGCCCAGGTCAGGTGCAGCCCCGCCCATGCGCCAATTAGTGATTTGTCACCCTCTCCCCTGGAGAGCCAGGTTGCCACCGCTGATCCTGCCCCTGGCCATGGCATCTTGGGGGGGGGGTGACCTCTGCAGGCACACCTACCCAGGAAAGCCCTGTTCCTGCCTCTGGGCCCAACCTGCCCTGTCCCACAATCCTCTAGAACCCCGGGAGCTGCGAGCCCCACCCCTCCTGGAATTCCATCAGATATCCTAGGAATGGAGTTGGGAAGCTTGCAGGCCTCCTGCGCCCCTCGCGGGGCAGGGGGGACAGGGTGGGTATTGGGGCTGTGCTTGGACCCCCTCGCCTGTGACCCTGAGAGTCTGTTGCATGCAGACCTCCAGCTCCGGTGGGCACGCCGAGGGCCACGGAGAGGGGCCAGCGAGATGAAGAGGGGCAGACCCCGTCCAGACCCTGCTGCTGCCTGGGAGGTGGGAGGGGAGGACCTGGGGCCACCGGGAGCGGGCTTTCCCCACACAGGCCCACTTGGACAGCACCCACGGCTGAGCCCCAAACCTAGTCGAGGCCAGGCTCAGCTCAGCGGACCACCGCGGGCTTCTTGACCTGCTACGTGTCCCCCTCCTGCCAGGGTGCAGCCTCCCCGTGCTGGGAGTGAAGGCGGCCGGGCGCCCCTCGCGGTGCCCCACCTCTGCCGCCCATCCTTCTCCTGATCTGGAACACTAGGAGCTATGGTGGGGGTCACGACAGGCTCCAGAGGACGGCCCCGTGGACTGACCCCCTGGGGGGAGAGGCCCGGAAGAGGGGCCGGCTGGCCGGCTATGGGGACACCAGAGGCTCCCCGGCCCCACCGCCTCATCCCCGGCACCATCGTCCGGGCTTGAGCCCCACCGCAGCCCCGAATGTCTGGAAGGTCTTCCATCACATCTTGGTGGTCCAGAGGTGGTGTGGGGCGGGGTCGCACCCCCCAGGACCCCCACCACCCCCTCTGCCATGCTGCGGGCGTCGCCAGTTGGGAAAAGGCCCTGGCCCCGAGGGGTGCACACGCACCTCGGTGACGATTCCCAGAGACCCAAGATGTGGCACCTTGGGTGGTGGCCTGGGGTCGCCACGAGGGGCCTCTTGCGGGACCCAGGGTGGGGCTGGTGCGCCCTGGCCGCTCCCTCTGGAGACAGCCGTGGGCAGCTCCGCGCCTGTCCCGACTGCCTGCTACCCCCCCCCGCCGGCAGGGCCTTTGATGTCCCCAGACTGGCGGGGGTGGGGCCCGAGGCTTCCTCCTGCCTCTTTGAAGCTGGGCACTGCCCTGTGGCCCACACACCGCAGAACCTGGGTGGCATCAAGTTGGCCTATGGGGCGCCCCGAGTCAGAGACTTGGGGGTCTGTGGGAGCGGCAGCCGAGGCCATCCTCAGCCCCCCGGGACACATGCCTGTCCCGGTGGAGGACAGAAGGTGGTGCCCAAGCAGCCAGTGTGAGGCCCCGGCCTTATCAGAGCAGCCGATGGGGAGAGGGGAGCCCAGCCATAAACCCGTGTGTTCCCCCGAACAAGAGAGGAAATAAAAACATAAGCTCATAAAACTGACCCAGAATCAAAGTGGACTTATCTCTTCATTTTGTTATAAACTCACAGGTTCAGAAAGGCAGGTGGCCTCTTTATGGCCCCAGATTACAGAGCTTTCCGGGCGAGCCTGGCTGTCCAGGGACCCCGCTGCTCACGCAGCTGTCTGAGCAACACGGGAGGTTTTGCGGGGAGCGCCCGTGGACAAGGCCTTCCCCAGGGCCTCTCCCCGATGCTCAGATCCCTGACCTGGCCTCGCGTGGCCGCCAGGAGGGAGAGAACCATTCCCCACTGGCCTTCGGAAGTACAGCGAGGCCCCACCACAGGCCTTGGCGGTCAGACCCTCCCGGAGGGAGACCCACTGGGGGGCGGGCCTTCCGGGGATGCCAGCTACACCCTGCCCTCAGGCAGGCCCCCCCAGAACCCCCAGGGAGCCCCAGCCAATGGTGACCAGCGGGGACCCTGGAGCCTCAGGCAGCTGGGACTCCTTCTGCAGGCCTGGCGTCTCCAGAGGACACGCGTGTGCACACTGGCGCAGGTAAGGGGGGCAGCGCGCTTACCCACCGACACGCGCAGCACACCGCTGGGCACTACGAACAGTCCACGTGCCCGCGGCAGACCTCCCACACGGTCACATGCTTCACCGTGTGCGAGCACTCCGGCACACGCTGGGCCCGTAAGACCCTGAGCCGCTGCCGCCACGCTTCCTGCATGCTTCCCTCTCCCCGAGCCAACGCCTGAGCCCTGGGCTCCCTGAGAATCTGGCGGCCCTTCCCTTCCTAACAGGACCAACAGGTTATGGCTGGGGATTGCACACCTCCCGGTGGGGGTAGGGTGGGGGGGTGGGGGCAGTTGTGGATCCTGGGCCAGGGGCTGGGACAGCCTCCCAGCCCTACTCCAGGAGGTCCAGGTCCCAGAAGCAGGACAGCCCCACCTGCCACCCCGGGGCCCCTCATCCCGTCAACCCTGCAAGGTGCTGGGCACCCTGGATAAGTGTGGGCTGGTGTGCAGGGGCCCTGGTGGAGGAGACTTTCCCGGAGGCGCTTGTAGGCACGGGGCAGGGTGGGGCTCAGTGCCCTGCCCTCTCCCTGCTCCCCAGGCTATGCTCTGCACCTCTCTGAGTGCTCCAAAGGGCTGGGTCTGGAGGGAGGGGTCTGGTGGGGACAGTGTTCAGGGTTGTCAGGGAAAGCAGGCCCAGAGGAGGGAGGGGGCTGTCCTCTGCCTCCCACTTGCTCAGGTAGGACATTTTCACACCCCGCTACCTGCTCAGGGCAGAGCCTGGTGGGTGCCCAGGACAGAACCAGGCACTAGAGGATGACATGGTCCAGAACTCAGGGAGCTCTCAATGAGTCATGGCAGGAGGAGGAGGACAGGGGGAGCTCCTTGAGGTCAGAGAAGGCTTCCTGGAGGGGGCGACCTTTCAGCTGGGCTTAGAGGACAAGAGGGACGTGGACACGCAGATAGCTCTTAGCATTCTGCTGGGGGGTTGTCTACTATTATCCATCCACCCATCCTTCCATCTGTCCATCCACCCATCCTTCCATCTGTCCATCCACCCATCC
>NW_024424786.1:45653238-45675439 GCF_017311325.1 Ursus maritimus
GGGGGCAGTTGTGGATCCTGGGCCAGGGGCTGGGACAGCCTCCCAGCCCTACTCCAGGAGGTCCAGGTCCCAGAAGCAGGACAGCCCCACCTGCCACCCCGGGGCCCCTCATCCCGTCAACCCTGCAAGGTGCTGGGCACCCTGGATAAGTGTGGGCTGGTGTGCAGGGGCCCTGGTGGAGGAGACTTTCCCGGAGGCGCTTGTAGGCACGGGGCAGGGTGGGGCTCAGTGCCCTGCCCTCTCCCTGCTCCCCAGGCTATGCTCTGCACCTCTCTGAGTGCTCCAAAGGGCTGGGTCTGGAGGGAGGGGTCTGGTGGGGACAGTGTTCAGGGTTGTCAGGGAAAGCAGGCCCAGAGGAGGGAGGGGGCTGTCCTCTGCCTCCCACTTGCTCAGGTAGGACATTTTCACACCCCGCTACCTGCTCAGGGCAGAGCCTGGTGGGTGCCCAGGACAGAACCAGGCACTAGAGGATGACATGGTCCAGAACTCAGGGAGCTCTCAATGAGTCATGGCAGGAGGAGGAGGACAGGGGGAGCTCCTTGAGGTCAGAGAAGGCTTCCTGGAGGGGGCGACCTTTCAGCTGGGCTTAGAGGACAAGAGGGACGTGGACACGCAGATAGCTCTTAGCATTCTGCTGGGGGGTTGTCTACTATTATCCATCCACCCATCCTTCCATCTGTCCATCCACCCATCCTTCCATCTGTCCATCCACCCATCCTTCCATCTGTCCATCCACCCATCCTTCCATCTGTCCATCCACCCATCCATCCATCTGTCCTTCCATCCATCCAATCATCCTTCCATCTGTCCATCCTTCCATCTGTCCATCCTTCCATCCATCCACCCATCCTTCCATCTGTCCACCCATTCACCCATTCATCCATCCACCATCATCCATCCATCCATCCCTCTAGCCACCTGTCCTTTCCCTCCCTGTTTTCACCCAGTGATCTATCTATTCACCCACCTATCTATCCATTAAGTCTCAACACTTTTACTGAGCAAAAGGACATGAGTTAAAACACAATTTATTTCTCATTAGATTATGAATTTGTGGGAGCCACAGTCCACATGTCTCTATAATTATGCCCATACAAGATGTGGCTCAGAGCGGGCTCCCAGGAATCTTCGTTGAATGAAGGAAAGTGTTCAAAAGCAGTTGGACTGTTGTATTTAATCCATTTGCTTTGGAACTATCTGTTTTCACCTTCCTAAAGGATTACATTATTTGGGGTTTTGGCCAACTCTGATGCCACACTGGTTTTGCATACGGGTGGCCCTTGTTCACCGTGTGGGTGCTGCTTGTGACTGAGTGAGTGTGTGAGGACAGGCAGGTGCTGGGCCCATGCAGGGCTGGTGGTCAGATGACTGGGAGAGGATGGACGGAGGAAGATGTGTGACTGGGTTGTCAGGAGGCAGGACGGGTACAGGGTACAGATGTGGGCTTTGACCCCAGGTTAGGTGTTCCCCAGGCAGGCGCTAGGTGGGTGATGGGTGGGGGTGGGGCAAGGGCCACCTCAGGGGTCAGAGATGTGAGTTTCTCAGGGGAGCCCACTGCCCCTGGTTCTGGAGGACCGAGCGACTGGGGTACAGTGGGGACTCTGAGCCTGCAGGTGGGGTGGACAGTCCACACCAGCTGGACACTTCTGGTGCTCCGATGGCCCGTTGCTGGCCCCGAGGTCCTGTCCAGTGGCCTGCTTTGGCCGCGAAGCAGCAAAGCCTCAGTTGCAGGAGCTCCTCGGGGGCCTGCTAACCCCTAGGTTCTGGGCAGGCCAGGTTCCTCATTCAAGGTCATGATGGGCACAGGGTCCCCAGCTGGCCAGAGGCTCTGTCCAGAGGGTTCCAGTCTCAGGAAGGGCCAGGCTGAGGAGGGAAGGGCCCTGACATTGGCGAGTCTGAGTATGGGGCAGGGAGCCCCCACAGACGCCCACCCACACCTTTGTTGGCCCCTGTGGACATGGGCAAGGGGGCACGTGGGGGGAGGCAGTGAGGCCCCAGTGGAGACCGGGGGCTGGCCTGCTAGGAAGGACCAGGGTGTTCCAAGCAGGTGGGTGTAAGGGGTCCTCTGGGGTCTGCTCTCCGACTGGCCGGCCCCTCCCAGGCGTGCTCAGGGGCCTGGACGGTCTGTGCTCCTGTGAGCTCTGCCCCCTCACTCCCAGGCTGGGAGCCCCTGGGGCTGGATGGGGTCTGATTCCTTCTGCCCTGAGTGGTGTCGGCCTACAGACACAGCGGTGCTGGGCCAGCGAGGACCACGCCTCGGCCGGCTGCTGTGGTCACTCACGCCAACCTCCAGGCCACCTGTCTGTGGCAGTCAGGCTGCTGAGGGCGGACGGGCCAGGCGGCGCTGGCTAGGTCCTACCTGCCGTGTGGCCGGGCTCTCAGGGTAGATGTGTCTCTGAGGCCGGTTCGGGGACGACCTCGGACACCCAGGAGGGGGATCTGGCACAGGCCTTTTGGGGCTGAGAGGGCTCAGCAGGCAGCAGGGGCCCCCCCAGTGCCCACCAGCTTCTGGTCATCTGTCTGGCCCCAGCATGTCCAGCCTGTGGCCAGGCCTGGTCCGGGGGGGGGGGGTTGGGGGAAGGGGCAGAGGTCACCAGGATGGCTTGTCCTCTGTCCTCCTGACAACTGGACGGTGAGCAGCGGGGCTGAAGACCACCACACCACAGGATTACACACCCTTCCCCCAGAGGATGTTGTAAAGAGGGGTGTACTTTCTCCTTGGAACAGTCTCTGAGGCGGCTCTCCGTGTTCCCAGATGAGGTCTGTCTGCCCCTCCCTTGCAGACTGGGCCCTGGGGTCTGTCTTTCTGGGCTGAGCCTTCTATCCTCCCCTCACTTGAACGAAGGACCAGCACACGCGTGTGTGTGCGTGTGTGTGTATGTGTGTGTGTGTGTGTGTGTGTGTTGGGGGCCCCATGTCTTCAGCCCTGGCCTCAATCAGCCTATGACACCCCCAGTCCAGACCATGGCCACAGGGGAGAGCCCGAGCCGTAAGATGAGACTGGGGAGGAGTTTTGGGGACTTCCATTCCCACCTGTGGGAATCCCAGTGGGAGACATGCCTGTTCCTGGGGGCTTGAGCGACCCCATCTTGCCTGGAAGTGTCAGCCTGAGGCTGGGCCTGCAGATGGAGGGAGGGGGCTCTGGGCACCAGCACCTCGCCTGGGCCTGGTGGGGAGCAGCCCCTTGCCAGCTGCCCCTCCCTGACTCCCCGGCCCCCCACCCCAGTCACAGGCCAGCACTGGGCCTTTCGGGGGTCCCGTCCCTTCCTCCTCAGTCTTGGGGCCAGCCTGGGCTTCCTGATAGCAGCCTGATGGAGACACCCCTCCACCCCGTCCCACTCCCCTTCTCTGGCATCTGTTGACCTCTGACCCCTTCTTTCCAACACCCGGGGAAGCTAACACCTCTCCCCAGTTTCTGGTTGATGCGGACTCCGAAAATGGGGCTAGGGCCCCACCGTGTGGCCACCTTGTCACACTGCCACACAGCTCCAAGGTTCTGCCTGTGACCGTCTTCCTCCCTAATTGTATGTCTGTTTGTGTGAGATAGACAGACAGGGAGGTTGATGAGGCCGCACAGCCACGCTCCTGCCATCCCGGGCGCCTAGCCCACTGCAGACAGAGAGCCTCATGCCAGAGCGAGTGGTCCTCTGCACCCCTCGGCTCGTGGGCAGGGACGGCTGCGGCTGGACCCCAAAGCCAGCTGGGCTGCAGAGCAGGGGACAGATGGCCCAGCCTCCTTGGGACCAGACTGAGACCCCAGACCAGCACCAGGCCCTGCCCGGCCCCCACCCCGCATAGGCTGATGGTCACAGGCCCCCGGAGACCTTGCCCACCCCTGGATGTGATATCCTAACTCACAGCAAGAATTGACACACACACACACCCTCCATCAAGGCAGGACACCTCCTCCTGAGAGGCCCCCTCCCCACGGTGGCAGAGGCAGCCTGGCCCCATGGGGTCCAAAGGCCTGGGTCCCACCCCCACCCACTGCCTTTCCAGGTCCCCCTTCCTCATCTGTCAAGTGGGGGTGATAAGAGCCCCCAGGGGGTTGTAATGCCCCGAAAATGTCCGGATGGCTGGTGGTGGGTAGGTGGGCCTGGCAGACCCCAGAAGGAGTAGGGAGTAGGGCGGTCCCTTGCTCCTTCCAAGCTGTCCGGAGCTGGGATGGACCCCTGTGACATTCTGACCTCTGCTGCTGACCCCAGCCTGGAAAGCACCACCCACTGACCGCCAGTGTTTGGAAATTCTGACAAATCCCACCTCTAGCCCCGGGATCTGGGAAAAGGGGACCTGTGCACCCCACCTGCAGTCTAGTCCAGTTCTAGCCAGCCCGGGGCCCCGCCAAGGAGCCCAGACATCTCCGCACAGACTGCAGGCTTCCCCTGCCCCCCGCCAGCTGCCTGCTGGACCCTCCCCAGGCAGGCTGCATCCTATTTCCCAACCAGACCCCCACAAAGGGGCAGGCTGGGAGGGAGGTGATGCCCCAGATGGCCGCGTGGGGGCGCCAATCTGCAGGAAATGCGGGGAAACCGCTGGCTGGTCAGGGCGACTGCTGCTGCCAACACCCAGGGACTCTCCGTGGCTTGGCGGAGACAACCCAGCCTGTCACTGCCCTAGGAGAGCTACTCGCCCTCCCCCCCGAAGCAAGACAGGCTGGATGGGCGGGCCAGCGGTGCTGCAGGAGCAGAGGCTGGATTGCGGGCAGCCCGGTTCATTCAGGGCCCACAGCTGAGTGGCCGGCGCCCCGCCCGGGGGCGGGGGGGGCGGGCAGACGGATGCAGGCTGGGCAGTGGGGGCCTGCGTGTGCGTAAGGTACGGGGGTCCACAAGGCAAGCTCCAGGGGCATGGAAGGGGGGTGCTGGGAGGGTCTGAGGACCCCGCCCCATCCATGTCCCACCCCCTAGTGTGTGTACCCGGAGAAAACACCCACACACGATCATCCCCACAGACTCAAATATGCTCACACTTATCCCCGCAGAAACACCCACGTACACCCCCCGACACACCCCGCTGCACGCACCCTCCATACCCCGCAGAAACACCCCATCCTCCCTCCACGTAGACACCCCACCACCACCACTGGAGACAGAACCTAGCACACAGAGAGGGTTGAATACCGGCTCAAGGTCACCAATATGTCCCTTATCCCCCTCCCGCATCATGCTGACTATGGCTATGGGTGGATCCCCGATCTAGCTGGGTCATGAGGACCAAGACCCAGGTGCTCCCCCATCTGTTGTCCCTTCCCCTCCCAGGATGGGCTCCTGCCCCCTTGCAGCCATCTCACCTCCCACGACAGATGCACGCCCACATGCGCGCATAACACACACACTTGCTTACACACACACGCTTGCAAACATGCACTTGCACAGGCACACATGCACACATGCACACACATGCACACACTCACATACACACGTGTACACATGCACACATACACACTTGCACTCACATTCACACCCATGCATACACACCCCTGCTTACAACACATGCGTGCACATACACACTCGCACACATGCACACACATGAACACACACCCATGAGCACATGTACATACGTGCTCACACGAACACATGCACACATGCTCATTCACACAAGCAGAGGTACAGACGTGTACACACTCATACACACAAACGTGCACTCACATGCATGAGTCCACGTGCACACATTCACACATGTACATACACACTCACAGACACAAACACATGCACATACAGCCCCACATATACATGCTCGGGCACAAAAACACACGTGTACTCACATGCGTGAGCTCACACACACGTGAGCACGTGAGCACGCATGCCGACACACACTCACACGTGCGTGCACACGCCGACACACAGAGCCCACAGAGAGCAGCTGTGCCTCAGGAGCACCATCCCTTGGGTCCGCTGTTTTGCTGGGGGAAGAGCGCTGGGCTGAGTCCAGAGGGTCCCAGGCCGGTGACCTGAGGAGGGGCCTGTCTCCCTGTCGCCGGGCGAGGTGGTGAGGGTTGGCAGGGAAGGAGGTCCTTGCCCACTGAGCTCCACTTCCCTTCCGTGGCGCTCACAGTTCCCTTGGTGAAGCAGAGACTCTCCGTGACCTGGACCTTCACCCCTGCAAGGTGGAGGTGAGCTCTTGCCCTGCCCTGTGCCCCTTCCTTCCCTGCCACCCCTCCTCCTTCCCTCCTCTCCCTGCTGGCCCCCACGCCCCAGACCACCCCTGGTCCTGAGTACGTCCCCCCTCCCTGCTGTCCTTCCTCCCATCTTCCCGGCTCCCCTCACCCGCTTGACTCCTGGTGGAGTTGTGGGTGTCACCTGTCAGGGTGACACAAACCAGGGCCGCCTGGCGAACAGGCTGGAGGAGCAGAGCGGCTCCACGGTGCCCGCCGGCAAGGACGGGATGCGCACCCGGGAGAGTGTCATGTGCCCGTGGCAGCACTGCTGGGGTGGGGGTGCCAGGCCCTGTGAGCTGGCTGTGGTTGCTGCCAGCCATCACGGCCACCCCACCTCCCCGCCAGCCCCACCGCAGCCTGTGAGCTTGGGGTCAGAACCCCTGCACGGGGCGCGGGCACGGAGGTCTATTGGGGAGTGGCCGAGCGGGGCCTCTTCTCCCTCGTGGCATCAGGGCCAACCCCATCTGGGCCTGGGAGCAGCCCGTGGGCCTGGGGCCGAGCCTCCTTCCTACCAGGCGGCATCAAATCCCGGACCCTAGGCCCCGTGCCAGGGGCAGGAGAGCTCAGATTGGCCTTCCTGAGCCATCACCCTGGGAGCAGACGCCTGCCGTCCCTGCTGGCAGTGGGGAGCGTCTGTCTGCCACTGGCCCCCATGCACCCTATCCCTGAATCGTCTTGGCCCAGAGGCCTGCTCCCCTGGGGAAAACTGCCCAGGTTCCAGGGGCTTGGCAGGATGCCCTCCACCCTGCCCTCCACTCCCCTGTCAAACAGGGGTGAATTTGGGAGGGCCTGAGCCTTCTTGTTCCGTCAGGGAGAGGCCCCAGTGCAGTGGGAGCTGGCGACGGGCCTGTCGCCGATGGAGGTGACCCAGGACTCCCAGGCAGGAGGCTGCTCACCCCTCCAAGGGGCCTTCGCCCCGGCTGGGGCAGCTGTCCTGCTGCCCGCCCAGCTGGGAGAGCCCGGGCCCCCAGCCGCTGCCCCTTTCCTCTCTGAGATGGAAACCGCCTACTTTGGGTGTGGACTATGGGGGGGAGCCTGGGGCTGGGGGGCTCTCGCTGCTCTGGCTGAGGAGAACGGGGTCCCATCCCAGCCCATGCAGTGCAGGTCCTGCTCGTCCTGCGAAACCGAGCGGCATCCCACCCCGGCCCTCTGTGACGGCAGGGGAGGGGCCATTAGCTCTCTCAGGCCGCAGAGACCGTCACTGTGACATCAGCGGCCGCCGAGCACAGTGCACGGCCACGCGGGACACACCACGACCCCATTTGCCTCCTGCCTTGAAGAATAAGAGACTCGGGAAGAGCTGAGCCCCCAGACGCGTCCACTTGCCCCCTCCCTGGAGCTGGGGCTCCCTCACGCCGGGAAGGGCTTCCCAGCATGGCCGCACACGGGCGTCTCATACAGAGCACCCCAGTTTGCCCAGGCTCCTGGAGGGGCCATCAGGCTGTTTCCTGCAGACTTGACACCTG
Organism: Ursus maritimus; assembly: GCF_017311325.1. Lineage (NCBI taxonomy): Eukaryota > Metazoa > Chordata > Mammalia > Carnivora > Ursidae > Ursus > Ursus maritimus. Next base: position 45,660,859 of record NW_024424786.1, read on the forward strand.
CTTTCTGTTTCAGGGATGCCGGATAACCTGTCTTTTCTCCTCCCTGCACTTCTGTGCCTGGTCGGTTTTTCTAATGAGCGTGCGTTATTTTCACAATCAGGATTATCAGTTAAAACTGGTTCTTCAGTTTTAAAGCCACGAACATCCCACCCACCCGACTCCCAAAGGATACCAAGTGCCCGGTGAAAATTTCAACAGGACTGAGGGACATGGGGGGAATTTCAGCTTCTCTCTGCTGTGGCCCCAGCCCCCCAGGGTGCCTTTCCAGGGCCAGCCTGGCGTCCAGGTGGTGGTGAGTCTGGAAGCCACAGTGTGACGCCTGGGACAGGCACCTGCTTCTCTCCCCTTCCCCGCAAGCCCGGCCCCTGTGCGTGTGGCGACCCCCCTCCCCTCGCTTGCAGGTGAGCGCTGGGCTTTCTCAGCACCCAGGGCATGCCGGCCTCCAGGGGCCTCTAGATTTCCATGTTCCTGCGATTATCCTCCTGCGTGCGTGCGTGCGAGGAGTCAGCACGCTGCGCTCTCTGCGGCCCCAGGCTCGATTGTGGACAGATAAGAGAAACAGTACCGGTCTCCTCTGCTATTAATATGTATCTGTTTCCGCAGATAGGGGCTTGTGGGACGTCATGAGACAAGCGAGCGCTTTCCGAAACACTTCCACGGCAGCTCCGGGATGTCAGCAGCACGCCTCCTCTCGGCTGCGCCCTGGACCACGCTCCCCCCCAAACCCTGCCACCCCGCGCCCTTTAAAGCGGGGCTGGCGTGTGCAGACACCATGGTCCGCTGATCTGGGTGTAGGGCTGGAAGGAACAGTCGCAGTAGAGCTGAGCAACGGCCAGGGATGCTCAGAGATGCCCCAGTGCGGGAAGCGTGGAAGGGTGGGCGGCTGCGTGCCATACCGCTCACCCCTAGCAGCTCGTTTTCTCTCGTTCTGTCCACTCTGCTGTGTAATGGCAGATAACAGGCCATTATTGCAAAATCAATACATGGTCTCGATGCTTTCAATGCGGAAGAACTAAATAGAAACGGAGCCTGGCCATCTGCAGGGACAGGGCTTTCGGCCTCACCCATGGGGCCCCCAGGCTGTGCCCGTCCCGGCCCGGGTTTGAAGCCTGTAATCAGACTAGGAAGCGCCGCAGTTCCTGGAGGCTGCGTGGCGGACTCTGCCCTCTGTGCTCTGCGGGGAGCATCCCTGGGCCGGGGAGGGCGAGGGGAGGACTCCTCCTTCCTTCTCTGCCTCCATCTGAGACCAGGGCAGGGAGGATCTTTGCCACTTCGCCCCTGGGCTGGCCTGGGCAGTGTGACTGGAGCCCCCTGCCCCCGGGGCACCCCTCCACTGTCTGGGAGGGAGGGTCCAGGCTGGGAGACAAGGCTCCCTGGGGGCTGCCCCCTTGGCTCTGCCTCCCCGGGGACCGCAGCGACCATCCCGCAGGGATGGAGGAAGGACCCTCGGGCACATGTCTCTGTGCGTCCCAGGGTGGGCCTGTGTGTCCAGCGCCCACCTGGGCTCCCGGAGAGGGGCTGCTGGCTCTGCCGAGTGCGAGTGCGGCTGAGACGGACAGCCTTGAGCCCAGCTCAGCCCTCCCCTGCCCTCAAGGCACGCTGACCACACAGGACAAAGGAGAGCAAAGCGGAAGCCAGCCCCTCCCTCTGCAGAAACCCCTCTGAAGCCTCCTTGCATGCACCCCTTCCGCTCCGTGCTGTGGACACGCTCACGGAGTCCAGAACCAGGCTCCCAGGGGAGGGGCCCTCCCCCACAGCCCGTGCCACAGGACGCTGGGCGTGTGAGCGTGTGAGCACACGTGCGTATGCGTGCGCAAGCATCATCGATGCTCATCTGTTTCGGGGGCTGACCGCAAACGGGGTGCCCGCGGAGCCTGGCCCCGGGCGGTCTCCACCGGCACTGTCTTGCAGCCGGCGCCCTACGGAGCCCCTCTAGCACGACCCCCTCTGTGAGCAGCCCCCCAGGGCACTCAGGTGGGTACTCCCTTTGCAGCGACAGCTCCTGGGGGACACGTTCAGGTGGGATTGCTGGGTGGTTTGTAATTTGGAGAAGGACTGCCGGGGTGCTCACGCGGGACACCCACAGATGGCCAGGAGCGGTGTCCCATGCCCCGCAGAACACAAGCCCCCCCGCGGCATCGGAAGCAGGTGGGGGTCAATGTCCATTCTTGCTGATGTACAAAAATATCTGGAGATTTTGTTCCTGGGGTCCAGGGAGGCCCCTCCTCTGGGGTCTGAGGATGGAGGCGTGCAGGCAGAGGGAAGGGGGTGTTCCAGAAAGGGGGCTGGTGGGCACTCTGGGCGCTGAGGTCATGCTGTCGCCGACAGGCCCCGGGAGCCACTAGCAGCCCTTGAGTGAGAGTGTGACCGGGGCGGTGGACTTCTGTAAGATCGCTGGGGCACCAGTGTCAGAGGACGTTGGCCAAGGAGAAAGGGTAGAGTGGTTGGCAGGAGGCAAGAGGCCTCCAGACACATCTCGGGGGTCCTGACCCACCTGGTTCGTCTCCTGGGTCGGTGGTATGTGCTGCTCCGACCACAGCACCCCAAACACCTGCGGGGACGTGGAGGACAAAGACCCCAAGGCCACGGGCCCATGCAGGGAACGGGGTGAAGGAGGTAGATGGGGGCACGAGTCCCAGCCACTGGGACCCCCAGCTGGGAGCAGGCGAGGCCAGGGAAGGGAGACCGGGATGCTGGGTGCAGAGGAAGAGCAGACCCCGCTGTGTGGAGGTGGGCCCCCCATGACCCAGGTGCCAGTGGGGCAGGCGTGGTAGAGGTCCCCCTTCCAGGGGAGGTCACTTGGAGTTCCAGTGCCCCCCCCCCAGAACCCGTGATCCCATCCTGCAGGCCACCAGCTCCAGCCCTAATCCTGCACTTCCGTGGGCGCCTGCAAGGGTGGATCGAGTTTCTGCCGCTTGTTCTCTGGAACAAACGCCTTGGGCTCTGATGTCCTCGGAAACGTAATTGCTCGGCCCAGAGGCCGGCCCTCCAGACGAGCCCCCAGACAGTCTGAGCTCTAGGAGTCCCCAGGGCAGCCCCAGGCGGTCTGGACAGAGTCAAGCCTCTCACGTTACCAGGGGGGCGGGAATGGCTGCCCCCACCCCGCAGAGAGAGGGGCACAAGTCCCCGTCGGGGTGCGTCTGGTGTATCTCAACACACCACGTCGTCCTGATGGGGTTTCTCTGCCTTTTGTAACTCCTGACCCTTCTGATGAACATCAAACCTCGGCCTCCGCTCCGGGAGGTCATGCCCCCCGTGACACTCCCCGCCACGTCCGTGGGGACTCAGGACGGCTCACCCCAGCCCGGAAGACCCTGCCAAGGCTCCTGCCTGCACTTTGTAACAGGAAACCAACAGCTGTCCCCGACACGCACAACCACACAGTGACGGTGAACTCGGGAACACGGGTCCCCGGGTCGCGGACGGGGTGGGGGAAGGCTGCATTTCCCTCGAGGGGGGCCGCGGCTCCCTTCGGGGTGGGGCTCCTAGACAAGGCCCAGGCGGCCAAGACCACGGCGAGAAAGGCTGACCGCCTGACCGCAAAGAGCCAGACGGGCCGGGCGCTGGGGAAGCGATCTCACAGAGCAGGAGTGCTGCCCGCTCGCACCCTGAGGTCCTCCGTCTCCCCGTCTCGATGCGGAAGGCGCAAGTGCCCGCGGGGAAGAGGGACCCCGCGGAACTGCTCTTGCAGGAGGTGGACGTGAGCAGAAACTCCGTTCCACCTGACGCCCATCACTTGGGCAAGACGCAGGGTTCTTACGTGGGCTGTTGGGGAGGACCTGGCTCTCGGGTGCTGCCGGCCACGACGGTGCGTGCGGGCGGCCGCGGGGCGGGCTCCTGGTAAAGCCTGAGATCCACTCCCGCCCGGCACGTGCACCCTGCACGCTCAGGCACTGGCAGGTCCGGACCCCAGGAGACCCTGGGTTTCCGCGTGTGTGCGTGCGTGTGTGCCCACGTGTGTCGATGCACACAGAACAACCTGTTGCTTCTGTAATTCAAGTGGAAAACAATAAAGCAGATGTGGTGAAATTAAAACCCTCCTGCACCTTTGGTGGGACCGCAAACTGGGGCAGCCACGCGCACACAACGCGGAGGGGCCCCAAACAACAGCATGGAACTACCGTGTGATCCCGCCACGGGTTGTTTACCTGGAGTACGCGACTGGGGACTCGAGTGGACGCTTGCACACACACGTTCACAGCAGCTGACGCATGGAAATAGCCCAAGTGTCCATCAACGGACACGTGGATAAACGTGGTCCATCCACACACCAGATTGTCACTCAGCCTGAACACGAAGGGACACGCTGACACCGGCCACAGCGTGGATGGACCTGGGGGACGTGACACTGAGTGAAACAGGCCAGACACAAAGGGACAAATCCTGCAGGATTCACCCACACGAGGTCCCTAGGGGTCTCCAGATTCACAGAGACAGAGAGTGGACGGTGGGCGCTCGGGCCGGGACGGGGGTCGGTGTCTCAGGGGGACGGAGAGTGGACGGTGGGCATGGGGGCCGGGGGAGAGATGGGGGTGAATGTCTCAGGGGGACCGAGAGTGGACGGTAGGTACCAGGGCTGGGGGAGGGCCGGGAGTGAGTGTCTCAGGGGGACAGAGTGGACGGTGGGCACCGGGGCTGGGGGAGGGCCGGGGGTCGGTGTCTCAGGGGGCAGAGTCTCAGTTTGGGAAGATGGAAAGTTCTGGAGACGGTTGGTGGGGACGGCCGCACAACAGTATGAATGTGCTTAGTGCCCCTGAGCTGTGGGCTTAGAGGTGGTTACGTAGTGATTTTTATGTTATATGTATTTTACCATGATTTAAAAAAATAAATGATTATTTTTTCAAAGCCAATTATTCGAAGAGCAGCGGGCTGGTGAGCAGTTGCGGGTGGGGAAGGTGGGCAGAGAAACCACACTGGGGCCTCCGCAGACATCCTGAGGGGCCCCTGGAGCACCCCTGCCCCAGGGGGAGTGGGGCGCCTGGGGTGTTGAGAAGGGAGAATGGCTGGAGCAGGAGTGAGGCCTGCAGGCCACCAGGAGATGCGCTGGAGGGGTCAGGAGTGCGGGCGCAGCACAGTCAGCCCAGCTACTGACCGTCCTGTCACCTGCTGCCCTTTGCCCCCTGAGCCTCTCTCTCTGTTTGCTTAACAGACACCTGGGGCCTACTGTGCCAGGGCTGGGGACGCGGGACGCGAAGGTTCTCTCCAACTATGAGATCCTCAAGGCAGGGCCCCTGCTGATTTCAAAAGGCACCCCAGGAAATGCTTGTAGTATGACCCAGGGAGCGCACAGACGGGCACTTACAGCCGACCCCCACTCCCCACGGCACCCTTTCCCAGTGCCAGAGCCTCGGCTTTGCGGGCTCCGTGGGACCCGCCACTGGGGTGGGAGATGAGGCCCTGTCTGGCGTCCACAGGAGAACTTGCACGAGCTCTCAGTCTGGCCTGAGGCGGGGCCGCGGCCGGTGGCTGGAGGGAGCTGGCGCAGCCAGGACGAGTTTATTAAAAACGAGCTGGAGATCAAGGCGGGCCAGCTCGTGTCAGCTGAGCTCATCCTGGGCCCCAGAGTCATCAAAAATAAGAAAGCGCGGATAAGCCCTGTCTAAATATCACGGTGAGCGGGGTCAGCGGCACGCAGCCTGCAAATGTCAGCTGGGGGCGGGGGCTCCTCCGCACCCCGGGATTAGTGGGAGGCATGGAACGGTTGTGCCCGCCGCCCCTGCCGCCCAAGGGAGGCCCGAGCACGGAGGATTACCGCTGCCAGCGTCTCTGGGGGCGGGGGGGCTCTGCTTTCCGCCCCGCTGGCCCCTGGGGAAAGGGTGCCCGCTGCAGGGGGAGGCCGGGCGGGAGGAAGCTGAGCTCGGCCTGGGAGGGGGACACATCCATGTCCAGACCCAGAACCGGAGCCGGGCTGCCCACAGAAGACCCGGGTGAGGGAAGGCGGGGGTTTAGGGACCAGCGGGACTCCTGGCGGCCTCTGACGGGGCTCCTCTCCCTGCCTGACAGTGGCCCTCAGTCCCCTCTGAGCCCGCGTCCTGCTCGGGGCTGCGTGCTTCCTTTGGGCGGGGTAGTGAGTGCAGGTCACCCTTTCTGGGCCTCACATGTAGTTGGTGCTCTGGTCCCCCGTTCTTGCTTCCAGAGCCAGAGGATGCAAAATGTGTCTCCAGTGGGCAGACAGACGAGGAAGGACAGATGTACGCTGTGTGGGCCGTGTACCCGAGCCTCCTGTGGGACCAGGGAGCTCCCCAGGGGTGGGAATGGCCAGCACAGCCCCATCCTGAAAATGTCAGTGCGGGGGGGGCAAGGTGGGACCTCAGAGCAGCTCCCCACGCCTCCCCAAAACAAGGCGGGGATCTGGCACAGGTGGACCAGCCCTCCACACGTGGGAAGGCAGGCAGTGAGGCTACGTGGGATAGCGGGCAGATGGGGTCAGGACTCGGAGGGGCCTCAGTCCTGGGCAGCCCCTGACCCCCCCCCCCGCCGTCTGCTGCCAGTAGAGGGTGCCGGAAGCACGGCAGAGGCGCCTGTGGCCCAGGGGTGCAGGTGCATGGGCCCCCTGAGCACTTTCGGCGGGCAGGCCGGAGGAGGGGCAAGGTGGCGCTGGGCACCTGGAACCAGCCAGGCCAAGCAGAGCCCGGGGGGCACCCTCAGTGGCGGCCCTTATGTTCAGCAGAGACGTTTAGCTGGTGTGCTCTGGGCACACGAAGCAGAGTGCTCCATCCCCTCCTGAGTTTGGGCCCCTATGCCTCTGCTAATGCAGCCCTGGTCTTATGGGCCCACAGCCAGCAGCTGGCTCCCCTGTGGGACGGGCGGGGTCAAGGCAGGAGGCAGCCCCTCACCACCAAGAGTACGGGGAGCCCGGAGCAGCAGGACCAGGGGCAGGTGACTGGGACCCCAGGGCTGGCGGGGAGAGGGCACCGGGCCTGTCACTGTGCCCGCGTCCTGTCAAAACACAGCTGTGCCCGCCCGCCCCTGAGTGACTCATGAGACCTGCACATCGCTCTTGCCCTCCAGCAGACTCTGTTGTCAGCTGACTGAGAGCCGGTGGGAGGGGGTGGCAGGCAGGCTGAGTCATTGCAGGGGGCCAGGCGGGGTGGGAGCTCGGGACGGGCCCCAAGGAACCCAGAGCACCTTGCAGGAGGCTGAGGCTTCAGCCGTGGCATGGAGTGGCGGTCTAGAGGGACGTGGAGCCGGGAGCCGCCCTCGGGTTGGCCGCCATGGCCCAGGGCCCACTGCACGCACACGTCCGCACGCACGCACCCATTCAACACATGTCCACGTGCACGGACGCCCCCCGGGGCACGCTCACGCACAGACCGCCAAAGCTGCCGGCTGAGCTCCTGAGTGCAGGCTCCTGGGCCCGGCTGCACGCACGGCCAGGGGTGCTCAAGGCCATGTCGGCATCGGCGGGTGACAGGGGAGGAGCCTTCTGCCCGGAGCCCGGTGTGAGGTCAGCATCCAGGCCCTCGAAGGCAGCTGAGCAGTAAAGGGGCAGCCACAAGAGTTGGGGGCGCTCTGTGGATTGGGAGTCACTGAGGGCTGCAGAGACCTCTCACTGGCCAGGGCCGCCCGACTCAGGCCTCTGTGACCTGCCCCTCCATCCCCTCCCCTCCCTTCCCCCAACCCCTCTCCACCTTGGTCCCGCAGGGCCTTCTGGCCACCTGGTTCCCCTCGCCTGGAAGGAACACCCCAGCCCAGTCCCCTCGGCCTCTGCAAACCCTGCAGGCCCTCCCTCCCTCCCTCACGCGGGTCTGGGTCTGACCACATTCGGCTGGTGCCCACCCTTCCATGTTGGCTCAGGGGTGCCCCGCCCGGCTGCCCCGCCGCAGTCCCCTGCTGGAGGGACCCTAGGACAGACACCCTTGGGGAAGGTGTGGGGAGATTTTCCAGAGGCCCGAGAGCACCAATCCCAGATGTCAGTGGGATGTGGTTCCCCTCCTCCCCATGGGGATGGGACAGGGGCAGAGTCAGGATCCCCTCTCCCACACCCCCCCCCAAAGGTGGAGTGCCAGCACTGAGCCGGGAGCCCAGCCTTCTGCCAGCCGTAGCCCACCCCCCACCCTGACGAGGGGTCAGCCTGGCAGGAAAGGAGCTCAGAAAAGAGGCAGGAGGGAGGTCTGCCTGGAGGAGGAGGGGCCATTGGGTCTGGGGGCCTGGCGGGGCTTGGTCCCGGGAAGGGAGCCAGGCAGGTCACTGAAGGGCGGTGTCTGGGGCTGGGGGAGGGGGCAGGGTAGACGTGGCCTCCTCCTCCCGTTTCTTCCTGCAGGTCTCACTTCCAAATGCCCAATTATCCTGAGTGCCTCGGATCGACCGGTGGGGCAGCGGCTCTGGTCCGACCCGCCATGCGCTGCCCCCCACCCCCGCCGGCTCGCCCAGCTGCTCGGTTCCATTCGATGGCCTCGTTAGAGCTAATTGCTCTGACATTTCAGCTCTGACAGGGCCGGTGTGACAGGCGTCTTGGGTCTTCTTCCAGCTTGGGGGAAGGTGGGTGACTGCTGCCCCCCTGTCCCCAAACGCGGGAAAGGCCCCGGAGCCCTGGGGCTGGGCGAGGCTGGAGGTGGGTGGCCCAGGCAGGAGGGGTGGGTCACAGGCCTCCTTGTCCCCTGCAGCCCCTGAGGACCAGTGGACCCAGGGGTGGCCCAGGCAGCGTGATATCTGGAGCGCCCCCCAGTTCCTCAGAGGGATGTGGTGTGTTCTCGTGCAGGCCCATTTCCCTGTGAGCGGAGACCCTGGTCCCAGGATCTGGTTCCGGAGGGGGCTTCTCTGGACACTTGCTGCCCTGGGCCCCGGGGCTGTGTGTCCCACAGATGCGTACCTCTCCCAGGACACAAACAAGGCCCGCCGACAAAGACCTTCCTCCTGGTCACATGGTGGAAGCAACCTCTGACCCCAGGATCGCGGGGAGCGCAAGTCTCGGACTCTTTGCAGGTGGTTTTCGGTGGTGGGGCCCTGCAGTGCCACGGGAAAGGGACCCCCAGAGAGGTGCCCCCTCTGCTGCCCTCAGCAGCTCAGGCTGGGCCCTCCTGTGGTTTGGGGAGGAGAGGAAGGGTGGGGGTCCTGCAGTGGGCAAGGCAGGGTATCTGGGGGAGCAGCCCTGCCCTCGAGACAGGCCCTACAGTCTGGAAGCCCTGCCCCTGCCCCACGCCAGGCGCCTGGTCGATGCCAGGGAGCTGCACGCTGTCATTATGGGCCATTACGTCCTCTGAGGCCGGGACGCAAAGAAGCGCGAGAGGAAGCACCCAGCTCAGCCTGATGGTGGGGTGATGGGTGGGTGGGGGGCTGCACAGGGGGTGGCCCCTCCTCCCTATTCAGCCCCAGAGCACACCCCCAGCATGCTGCACCCCAGCCCCTCCGCTCCCCACCCTGTCCCCCCAGACCAGCTCATGGCCCCAGGGCTGTCTGGGCAGCAGGGACCCCATGTCCTCTTCTGGGGCCTGACTCCTGTGCCGTGGCTTGAAGTCCTACCCTCTGTCTCTGGGGCGGGGGCCGCTGGTCTCTGTCTGCCCCGTACATTCCTCCCCTTGTGGCCTGAGGCCCTGGATCCTTGAAAGGACAATGTCTTCAGAGCTGGGAATCCCAGGCTTGAGACACTGCAGGACCCAGAAAAAACCCAGAGGGGCCTCAGTCTCCCCTCTGCAGAATGGGTCTACGGACCTCAGCTCTCTGCAGGCAGGCGCTACAGATCACCCTCTGGGCTCGAGCCCGGGACCCCCTGGTCGCAGGGGGACCAGCGGGTGGGCGAGAGGACACGAGGGTGTCTGGCCAGGAGAGAAGATGCTGGCTGGAATGGACCTGGGGGTGTGGAGGAGGGGCCCGGCCTGGGCCCGGCATGGTCAGCCAGCCCTGCAGGGCGGGAGTGTGTGGGAAAGGCTTCCCAGGATGGACCCCCATGTCCATGGACAGACAGACACCTGGTCAGGTGAGGCCGGAGGCCAGATGGGGCAGCGCACACCTCGGGAGGGTGTCCTCGGCTTCCGCCCTCCCACCCACTGCCACCTGGCCCCGGGGAAGGAAGCTTAGGCCCCACGGAACCGCCATGCAGGCCCACGCTGCCGCAGGTGGGCAAAGGGATGAAAAACAATATTTGTGTCAGCAGAAGACATTTGCCGAAAGGTTAAATCCACACTCAGCCGCCCCTCCCGCAAGGTGCTTAACCCCCTGCCCCGCGCCCCCTGGGCAAACCTGCAGGCCGGGATCCGCATCCCTAAGGGGTCCCTAGCAGCCCACCCTGGAGGGGGCAGAGGAGGGCCTGCCCAGAGTTCCAGGAGGTCTGGATGCTGGCTGGGACCCCCGGGGCTCAGGGGGCTGCAGCTGGGGCGGTGGAAGCGTGCAGGCCTCGATGTCAGTGCCCTGGGGTGGAGCTCGCCCGGCCTGCACCCCCGGGGGTCTCAGAGCAAATTCTTCTAGTGCCTTCAGGGCATACGGGCATCCCTAGGGAAGACCTCCTATGGGCCACGCCTAAGCAGTAGAGGCCGCTGAGACACGCTCTTGAGCCCCGAGTCTGGGAGGAGTCAGGCCGAGGCTACACCAGACACCAGGAAATGCAGTGGGCCAAGCAGCTGGGGGTCCTGGCCGCAGGGTGTTTGCCGAGGAGGAGGAACAAGCCAGGAGGAGAGCAGAGGATGGAGGCCAATATCAGGGACAAGAACTCGTAGACGTCACAGAATGAATGGTGGCTAAGCTGGGTTTTGTGGAGTGCATAGGAACTCACCAGGAGAAGGGGGTGAATGTTGCAAACTGGGTGTCATGGACCCCCAGGTGCTCCTGGAGCAGGAAGTGGGAAGAGCCAAGGATGGGAGGGTCAGCAGGGCGAAGGGGAGGAGGCACTTCTGCCTGAACTGACCAAGCTCTCTGCTTCCAGAGGGCTATGGGGAGCCATAGGGGGTGGTGAAGTAAGAGAGCGCCATGTTCAGACCAGTTTGGAGGACGGTCCTGGAGGAGGGGTGTGGCCAGCCAGGAGTGGACCTGTGGAGGCCAGGAGGGGGTATCTGGGAAGTATGTTGCCCTGGACTGCGAGACAGCAGAAAGCCCACGTCCAGCGGCAGCCCCGTCAGGCCGAGCAGTGGCCCCGGGGCGTCCTCCCCTCTCTCCACACCGCCATGTCCCGGGTGGGCTCTAGGTAGACCGTCCCTCCTGACCCCACAATGCCCAGGGCCCCAGGAGCGCCCCTTCAGAGAGGGTCCTCTCTCGAGAGGAAATCTTTCCTGAAGGGCCTGGGAGCTGCCAGAGGTCTCGGCCAGAAGGTCCTCACACCGTGGCCCAGAGCTGTCCCTGGCAGGCTGACGCAGAGGGACTCATTCCAGCCTGCCGCTGAGGAGGGGTCCCCTCCTGTCCCCTGGTCTCCGGGACCAGGTCCCTCGGCACGCAGGGATGGGTGTGTTCCTGGAACAAGAAATGGTCAGAGGGCCTCGGGGGACTCAGGGGGACATGGGGGGGTCTCAGGTGGACCACAAGAGGATAAGCTGCAGGCCAGGGGACACAGGGCACAGAAACCAGGGACAATTGTTATCGTTGTCCCTCTCCCCTGCTTCCTGGGCTCCTCACAGTGGAGGAAACTTCCGGAACCTTCCAGGTCTCACTGGCTGTGTCTGCGGATCCAGGCCCAGGGAAATGGGACAAGGGACAGATAACGCTCCTGCTGGTGGCATCGAATGGAAACACGCCCTGGGACCCTGTTGGGAAATTCGGTGAAGAATCCTCTGGAAAAGCAATTGTTCTCCTGACATCCCAGGTTTGAGTCTGGATTTCTCCTCTCGGGGGTATCCAGGCCACCCGCCACATGCACTCTTGGGGCTCCCAGAATAGCACCTCTGTGTGTTCCCGCTGTCACCCCCCCTTGGGGTGTGGAGCTAAGGGGACCCCAGGTGTCCCAGCCCTGCGGAGCCCGATCTCTGGAGCCGAGATGATTCAGAGCGAGGGCCGCTGCCCCTGCTGGCTGCCTGCGGCGGGGACGCAATTAGATTTAATGGGACAGAGCCCTTTCTCCTGCGCGTCTTCTCCGCTCCCGCCCACCGCCTCCCTCGGGCGGCCGGGAGGCAGGAGAGGATGCGGGGAGGTGGGAGGTGGGGGACCCACAGAGGCCTTGACGTCAGCTCAGCCTATAAGAGGCTGCCTGGCAGAGGGCTGTGGAGGCGAGCCCCGGACGGACACCAGCACCATGCCCACTCCCAGCACCGCCTCCCCGCAGGCCAAGGGCTTCCGCAGGGCCGTCTCCGAGCTGGACGCCAAGCAGGCCGAGGCCATCATGGTAAGAGGGCTGCCGGGGCCCGGCGGCCAGAACGGGCCGGAAGTGCAGGGGTGTCCCCCAAAGGCTGGCAGGGGCCCCGGACTCAGGGTCCATATGAGACCATGGACCTGGGCGCGGCGTAAGGTCCTGGCCGTGAGCCCCTGCTCTGCCCAGGCTGGCAGGAGACCCCCTGCCTGGGTGTTCGCAGCTCCGTGGGTGGTGCCTCCCGGGTCCAGCGTGTGTGTGGCAGTGCCCCGGGCCCTGGAGGTGGCTCCTGGGGGGAGGTGCTGGCCACACGGAGGGGCGGACCCCAGTCCTGAGCCCAAGGGTGATTGGGACTCCAGGGCGGTTTCCATCGTCATCTACCTGTCCACCGGCCACGTGTCCATGCCCACATGTGACCTCCCGTCTTGAATCCCACCTCCCCTGCCTAGCCCCCCTGGGCCCCCGACCACCAGGACGGTCCCCAAGGAATCACCCAGCCCCTGAGCCCCCCCAAGGGCAGGGGGTCTGTGCCGGGCATCCTCGCCTCCATGAGGCTGGATAATTGGAGGACCCTCGGGCCGGATGAGGGGTCTTCCATGTCCTCAGGGACGCCCCAGGATAATCTGCTCCCGAACGTTTCAAACGGGCTTTGTTTTTTAGACCTTGAATGGTTTGGGTTCTGGAAACGCGATTTGCAGGCACCTGCTCGGGGAATCCCCCAGGTTCTCAGTGAGACGCCCTCCCCACCCAGCTCCCAGGGCCCACCCAGCCTCGCAGGGGCACCCTGACCCAGGGGCTGCAGCCGTGCTCTGTCCACACCCCCGAGGCCAGGTGGGGCCTTGAGGGGCTTCTCTTGCACCCTCCCCGCCATGTTCCGAGACCGAGGACACCAGGTCAGCTCCAAGGGATAAGCCCCAGACGTGTGGCTCCTCCTTCGCGCAGGCCTGGGGGCTCACGGTCTTGGGCACAGGCTGTGGACCAAGTTCGGCCATGTGTCCCTGTGCCGTGGGGAAGGGCCGGGCTGGGGGCACAGGAGAGGTCATTCAGCAGGGCTGGCACGGATCCCTCCCAGGAGCCAGCCCCCGCGTTTCCTGCCTTCCCTGTGCTCTGGCTGATGCCCGCCTCCGGGGCCCGAGTCACACCTCTGTCACCTCATCTGGCTGGGGCCCCGGGGGCAGAGGCAACGCAGCATGTGGGTGCCGTCCTCCCGCCAACCCCCCCCCAGCCTGGGGCTCCACATCTTCCTGGTCGCCCCCCACCCCCACCGGGTGGACCCAGGCTCTTAGTTCTGCCCCAGCAGGCGAGGCCTGGCCAGCCAGTCCCTCCCGTGGACACAGCAGGTGCTCACGGACACCAGCAGGTCAGAGCCAGGGGCTGGGGGCGGCCGAGCACAGGGTGTGTCCTGTCCCCACAGTCCCCGCGCTTCATTGGGCGGCGACAGAGCCTCATCGAGGACGCTCGCAAGGAGCGAGAGAAGGCCGAGGCAGCGTCAGCCGCTGCCTCGGAGCCCGGAGACCCCCTAGAGGCCGCCGTGGTCAAGGACAAGGACGGGAAGGCCACGCTGAACCTTCTCTTCACCCTACGGGGCACCAAGACCGCGCCACTGTCCCGGGCCGTGAAGGCGTTTGAAGTGAGTGTGGCAGGTGCACACCTGTGGCTGGTGTGGACATGGTGTCCCCTCCATGGGACTTGCACAGAAGCATGGCCACCCAGGCCACCGAGGGCCACTAGCGGAGAGGGTCCCAGGAGCCCTGGGCCTGCGGGTTTGCACCCCCGAGAGCTCGGGGGGGCCCCACGGCCCTCACAGTCCCCCTCATGGTCTCGGGAACTCCCTGAGCCCAAACCCTGGAGCTGAGGCCACCGAGGCCTGACCCCCTGCCACCCCCACACTCCCCCACGTCACACACAGGGTGACACACGGGGTGAGTGTGTGTGGCTCCTAGCAGGGCAGCCTGGAAAGTGGGGGTCCCCCACCCCGCCTGCCCCTGACGGGCTCTGGCTAACGTGACAGCTGATGGCATTAGTCGCTCTGGCCCACCCGGACGGGCGGGACATGGGTTCCTGGCACAGGCGCCCAAATGACATTAGCGCTGGACTCCAGCTCCTGGACAGCCGTGTGGCCCGAGGGCCCGTCGGGAAGCGCGCACCCTTGTTGCTGGGCGACGGGAGGTGGCGGTGAGCAGAGCCTTCCTGCCAGGCCCCTGGGCGCTCGCGGCACTGAGGGGGGTGTTCAGCCTCCTGGGTGTGGGGGCCACAATGGGATCCAGGGCTCACCCCCCAGCCCCAGATGAGGCCACCAGGGTGGTGGACCTTCCGACCAGCAGCTGGGGACTCAGGCTATCTGGGTGTGGCCAAGGGACACGTCACATCACC
>NW_024424786.1:45675449-45684387 GCF_017311325.1 Ursus maritimus
GACCCAGGGGCTGCAGCCGTGCTCTGTCCACACCCCCGAGGCCAGGTGGGGCCTTGAGGGGCTTCTCTTGCACCCTCCCCGCCATGTTCCGAGACCGAGGACACCAGGTCAGCTCCAAGGGATAAGCCCCAGACGTGTGGCTCCTCCTTCGCGCAGGCCTGGGGGCTCACGGTCTTGGGCACAGGCTGTGGACCAAGTTCGGCCATGTGTCCCTGTGCCGTGGGGAAGGGCCGGGCTGGGGGCACAGGAGAGGTCATTCAGCAGGGCTGGCACGGATCCCTCCCAGGAGCCAGCCCCCGCGTTTCCTGCCTTCCCTGTGCTCTGGCTGATGCCCGCCTCCGGGGCCCGAGTCACACCTCTGTCACCTCATCTGGCTGGGGCCCCGGGGGCAGAGGCAACGCAGCATGTGGGTGCCGTCCTCCCGCCAACCCCCCCCCAGCCTGGGGCTCCACATCTTCCTGGTCGCCCCCCACCCCCACCGGGTGGACCCAGGCTCTTAGTTCTGCCCCAGCAGGCGAGGCCTGGCCAGCCAGTCCCTCCCGTGGACACAGCAGGTGCTCACGGACACCAGCAGGTCAGAGCCAGGGGCTGGGGGCGGCCGAGCACAGGGTGTGTCCTGTCCCCACAGTCCCCGCGCTTCATTGGGCGGCGACAGAGCCTCATCGAGGACGCTCGCAAGGAGCGAGAGAAGGCCGAGGCAGCGTCAGCCGCTGCCTCGGAGCCCGGAGACCCCCTAGAGGCCGCCGTGGTCAAGGACAAGGACGGGAAGGCCACGCTGAACCTTCTCTTCACCCTACGGGGCACCAAGACCGCGCCACTGTCCCGGGCCGTGAAGGCGTTTGAAGTGAGTGTGGCAGGTGCACACCTGTGGCTGGTGTGGACATGGTGTCCCCTCCATGGGACTTGCACAGAAGCATGGCCACCCAGGCCACCGAGGGCCACTAGCGGAGAGGGTCCCAGGAGCCCTGGGCCTGCGGGTTTGCACCCCCGAGAGCTCGGGGGGGCCCCACGGCCCTCACAGTCCCCCTCATGGTCTCGGGAACTCCCTGAGCCCAAACCCTGGAGCTGAGGCCACCGAGGCCTGACCCCCTGCCACCCCCACACTCCCCCACGTCACACACAGGGTGACACACGGGGTGAGTGTGTGTGGCTCCTAGCAGGGCAGCCTGGAAAGTGGGGGTCCCCCACCCCGCCTGCCCCTGACGGGCTCTGGCTAACGTGACAGCTGATGGCATTAGTCGCTCTGGCCCACCCGGACGGGCGGGACATGGGTTCCTGGCACAGGCGCCCAAATGACATTAGCGCTGGACTCCAGCTCCTGGACAGCCGTGTGGCCCGAGGGCCCGTCGGGAAGCGCGCACCCTTGTTGCTGGGCGACGGGAGGTGGCGGTGAGCAGAGCCTTCCTGCCAGGCCCCTGGGCGCTCGCGGCACTGAGGGGGGTGTTCAGCCTCCTGGGTGTGGGGGCCACAATGGGATCCAGGGCTCACCCCCCAGCCCCAGATGAGGCCACCAGGGTGGTGGACCTTCCGACCAGCAGCTGGGGACTCAGGCTATCTGGGTGTGGCCAAGGGACACGTCACATCACCGGGAACACTGGGTGAAGGGGCTGCAGTGACAACTCCCATTACACAACGTGGACAAAACCCCATCTCCCGGCCGCAAGCCCTCCCCAGGACGCGGGCTCTGCCGGAGTGTGGACGACGGCTTGGGGGTTCCTGAAGGCAAACGTCCAGGGTGGGGCCGTGGGAGCTGACCGCCCCTGCTTCCCCCTTCCCATCTCCCCATCTCCCCATCTCCCCACCCTCCCTGTGCCTGTCTCCCTGTCTGTCTCTCTGTCTCTCTCTGTTTTTCTCTCTATCTCACCATCCCTCTCTCTGTCTCTCTGTCTCTCCGTCTCTCCATCTCCCTGTCTCTCCATCTCTGTCTCTCTCCACCTCTCTATCTCTGTTTCTCTCCATCTCTCTATCTCTCCCTCCCCCTCTCTCTCCATCTGTCTCTCCATCTCTGTCTCTCTCTCCATCTCTGTCTCTCTCCATCTCTCTGTCTCTATCTCTGTCTCTCTCCATCTCTCTGTCTCCATCTCTGTCTCTCTCCATCTCTCTTTCTGTCTCTCCATCGCTCTGTCTCTCTCTTGTTCCCTAAGACATTTGAAGCCCAAATCCACCACCTGGAGACCCGGCCTGCCCAGCGGCCACGGGCAGGCGGCCCCCACCTGGAGTACTTTGTGCGCTGTGAGGTGCCCAGCGCCGACCTGCCGGCCCTGCTCAGCTCCGTGCGCCGGGTGGCGGAGGACGTGCGTGGCGCCGGGGAGAACAAGGGTGAGGCTGGTTCCTCTGTCCTTGTGGGCAACCCATGACCTTGAGATGGGGGCGCAGAGGCTCCCACGGAAGACCCCTGGTGTGACCACATGTGTGGCCGGGCCCCCCCACCGCCGGCTCAGGCCCCCCGCTGTCTGTGCGCTGGCCGGGGCACCCCCGGGACCCTGCCCGCTGTCATGCCCCCAACCCCCACACCCACCGAGGACGCTGCAAGGGAGGCTGCCTCCCGGCCGGCCTGACACTCACGCAGGTCCCTGTTCCCTCCGCCCTCTGTGAAGTCCTCTGGTTCCCGAGGAAAGTTTCCGAGCTGGACAAGTGTCACCATCTGGTCACCAAGTTTGACCCTGACCTGGACTTGGATCACCCGGTGAGCTGGTGCCCCTGGGCCTCCTGGCCTCCTGTGTCCCCGTTCTCTTGGCCAGGGTGGTGAGCATGTGTCCCAGGCTGACCCTGGATGGGGTATCTGTCTGTCTGTCTGCCTCCCGGCTCCCAGCAGAACCACTGAGGCCGGGCTCAGTGCAGCCGTCCGGGCACCCCGCCAGTGTGGTGGGCAGGGAGGGGGTGTCCGGCAGAGCCAGGGGGGGCAGACAGGGAAGGGGGTGGCAGGCAGGGAAAGGAAGGGGGCATCGGGCAGGGAGGGGGCATCAGGCAGGGAGGGGTGGACAGTGCGCAAGGAGGGGCATCGGGCAGGGAGGGGGCTTTGGGCAAGGAGGGGCGGTGGGCAGGAAGGAGCATTGGTCAGGGAGGGGGTGTCAGACAGGGAGGGGCGGAGGGCAGGGAGGGCGTGTCTGGCAGGGCTGGAGGGGGGCGGGCAGGGAGGGGCGGCAGGCAGCCTCCGTAGCGCGCCCGCACTCTGCCGCCAGGGCTTCTCGGACCAGGTGTACCGCCAGCGCCGGAAGCTGATTGCGGAGATAGCGTTCCAGTACAAGCAGTAAGGACCCTCGGGGCCTTGGTCTCGGGGACCCAGACCCCGTCCTGGAGCCTCGCACTGGCAGGGGGAGGGCCGTCTCTGTCACCTTCCCTGTCACTGTGGTCACAGCCTCGGGTCCCCAAGTCCCAGCGGAGCAAAGCAGGCAGCTGCCAAGGCCACACGCCCGGCCAGGCACTCAGCCCCAAGCCCCTCCTGTCCGCCCCCCCGCACGCCCTCCCCGAGGGGCCCCCCGCTGACTGCGCACCCCCCTCTGCAGCGGTGACCCTATTCCCCGTGTGGAGTACACGGCCGAGGAGATAGCCACCTGGTAAGACCCAGGTGCCCTGCTGGGGCAGGAGGGGACAAGGAGGGCTGGTGTGAAGGCCAGGTAGAGGACGGACTTCCCAAGGCCCTGACCGTGGGCCTGGAAAGAGAGGCTGCTGCTGGGTCTGGTCGTCCCCATGGCCCTCTGTCCCTCGGAGCCCCCCAGTGGCCAGGGTCTTCAGGGTCTAGCGAGAAGCCTGAGTAGGGGCTCCCGCAGAGCCTTCTGGGGAGCAGAGCAGAGCGCCCACAAGGATGGGCTGCTCGATGTGGGGAGGAGCCGGGGTCTGGGTGGCCAGCAGGCACGGCCGTGTGGGGACGAGGGGCACCACAGCCAGGCTTGAGACCCTTACCTGCAGGAAGGAGGTCTACACCACCCTCAAGGGCCTCTACATCACCCACGCCTGCCGGGAGTACCTGGAGGCCTTCCAGCTGCTGGAGCGCTTCAGCGGGTACAGGGAGGACAACATCCCGCAGCTGGAGGACGTGTCCCGCTTCCTGAAGGGTGCGTGGGCTGCAGGGGAGAGGCCCGCAGGAGGAGGGCGCCCACCCAGCTAGGCGCCCTGACCACCTGTGGTCCTCGCAGAGCGGACAGGCTTCCAGCTGCGGCCCGTGGCTGGCCTGCTGTCCGCCCGGGACTTCCTGGCCAGCCTGGCCTTCCGAGTGTTCCAGTGCACCCAGTACATCCGGCACGCCTCCTCGCCCATGCACTCCCCTGAGCCGTGAGTGTGCCCCTGCTCCCCGCGGGGCCCTGCCCCTGCCGCCCAGCCTGCCGCCCAGCCTTGCACAACGGGGCCAGCGGGATGCCCATGTGCAAGCACATGGAGCATGGAGGGAGGGTGCAGGGGGCGGGCTGCTGGCCCCCCCTCCCCAGTGCCACCCCTCTCCCCGCCCCCACAGGGACTGCTGCCATGAGCTGCTGGGGCACGTGCCCATGCTGGCTGACCGGACCTTTGCTCAGTTCTCCCAGGTGTGTCTCGGGCAGCGGGCCACTGTGTTCCCAGGGCTGGGGGCTAGGGGCTGGGGGCTGGGGGCTGGGGGCTGGCTGTACGAGCTGCTCTACCCCAGCACCCTGCCTGAGTCCCTTTGCAGCTGGACAGTGCCCGCTTGGGTCCAGGAGGCTTCAAGGAGACCACATCATCCTGGAATAGAGGGCGGGTGGGCCTTGTGGGCTGTGCTGGGGCCCATTCTGGGAAAACCCACAAGCAGCAGGCAGAGTCCCATGGTCTGTGCTGCCACCTGCTGGCTTCCTGAAGAACAGCAGAGAGCTGTCCTGGTCCCTTGATTGATCCCAGGAGGGTCCCCCATCTTCTGAGAGGCCCTGCATACCGGGAGGGTCTCTGTATCTTGGAAAGATCCCCCATCCTGGGAGAGTCTCCGAATCCCCAGATGGTCCCTGCATTCCGGGTAGTGTCCGGAGGCCCCTCGAGTGCCCTTGCCCCACGCAGACCCCCATGCAGTGGTGGGCCGAGCCTCTCCCTTCTCAGCCTCCTGCCTCCACAGGACATCGGGCTCGCGTCCTTGGGGGCTTCTGACGAGGAAATTGAGAAGCTGTCCACGGTGGGTGCCTTCCCCTGAAGGGATTTGGGGGCGCGCTCAGGACACCTGGGTTCAAGTCCATCTGGGCTGAGGTCCCCACGTCTGTCCAGGGAGTGTCACCTTTACACTGACCCCCGGAGCCCGGCCGGGCCCTGCCAGGGTGGGTGGTGCTGCAGGGCCGAGGATAGGGGCTGGCGGTGCGGCTCCCTGTGCCAACGCTGTGGCTGTCCCCCTAGCTATACTGGTTCACGGTGGAGTTCGGGCTGTGTAAGCAGAACGGCGAGGTGAAGGCCTACGGTGCTGGGCTGCTGTCCTCCTACGGGGAGCTCCTGGTGAGGCCCGCGGCTCCGCGGGAGGGTGTTCACACTGGGCCTCCCAGGAGGCAGGAGCAAGGGGCCACCGAGGAAGCTGGTCCTGCCCTGCCCCACCCACACCGTCCGCAGGCCTCGACAGGACCCCTGGGGAGGAGGGTGTGGAGTCAGGCCACCGTGCGCCTGGGGTATGGGGGTCCTGTGACCTATGGCCTCCCCCCAGCACTCCCTGTCTGAGGAACCCGAGATCCGGGCCTTCGACCCCGACGCTGCGGCCGTGCAGCCTTACCAGGACCAGACCTACCAGTCTGTCTACTTTGTGTCCGAAAGTTTCAGCGATGCCAAGGACAAGCTCAGGTGGGCCAGGGCTCCCAGAGCCGAGACCCCCACCATGGCCCCAGACTGGGCTAGCCTGCAAGCAGGCTGGGCGTGCACACCCTCCCACAGTAGGACCCCTCCCCAAAGAGTCCCAGGGGGGCAGGAGGGACGGAGCTGCCGGGCTGGTGGCCAGGTCAAGGCCAGGTTTCAGGAGGCAGAGTTCGAGCTTTAGAAGGTGTGTGGGACCCATGCCGGTGTCCTGACTGCTGAGCACCTGGGGCCATGGGGCGGGACTGAGGAGGGGCAGGGGTGGCTGAGGCTGGTGGGGGAAGCCCAGGGGGCCTGGAAGAAGCAAGGCGCTCCCAGGGTAGGGGGTTGGGGTGCATGACGAGCGGCGTCTGGGAGAGGGGGCAGAGCTCATCCTTGGGAAGAGGCTTGTTTTCCAGCCAGGGGAAACTGAGGCCCAGGGGCTGTGTGTTCAGAGTGGAGAGGAGGGGAGGGCTGATCCCACAAGCAGGTGGGGACAGGAACAGACCTGGGGTTCTCTGGGGCACACAGCCCTAGAAGACCTCCCGGAGGGGTGGGGCGAGATGGGGGTCCAGCCGAGGCCCGCTTGAGAAAGGCCTGTCCCTCCCCTGCCCCCCACCCTTGGAGCAGGCTTGGTCCCCCGTCTTGTCCAGTCGTTTGGTCACAAGGAACTTTTGGGGCCCAGGCAGCTCTTGCCTTGCCCCGACAAAGGAGGCTGTCTCCTGGGGGCCGCAGACAGCCCCAAGCTGCCCCTCCTCCTCCCCCATCTCCTAAGGGCCCCCCTCAAGTCCCCCCTGGGTGACCAAGGGTCCATATGCCCTGCCCTCCCTAGGAACTACGCTTCCCGCATCCAGCGCCCCTTCTCCGTGAAGTTCGACCCGTATACACTGGCCATCGACGTGCTGGACAGTCCCCACGCGATCCGGCGCTCCCTGGAGGGCGTCCAGGAGGAGCTGCACACGCTCGCACACGCGCTGAGCGCCATCAGCTAGGAGCAGCCGGAGGGGCCCCGAGGCCTCCCCCCATCTCCAGCCTCCCCCAGCTCCTCGTGAGAGGCTGGGTCACTGGGCACCCCGAGAGCCCCCCAGAGAGCCTCCCTGCAGGAGAGCACCCCACGGACCCCCACCCACTGCTTCTCAGCTCTGCCCGCAGTGTCTTTGTCCTGCCCACAATGCCCGTGCTGCCTGGTCACAACCTCAATAAAAGAAAGAACCCCCCTGAGCACCTCCCTGCCTCCACGTGTATGCCAGGCTCAGGGCTGGGTCCCTCACGCCCTGCTGCTCCCAGCCTTGCTCAAAGGCTTCTCTTCTGCCTCCCTCCTCCTCTGAGACCTCACCAGGCAGCCCAGGCCAGATAGGAGATGCCCTGCTCACCCCCAGAGGGCAGCCTGTGCTGAGCCTGGCTGAGCTGCTGTGATGTGGCAGTGTGGGCGTGGGAGCTGGCCAGTGGGAACCCCACCCGGGGTTCATAGCTCTGCGCTTGGGGAGTGTGGTTTCCGAGGCGGGGCTACAGGCTGGGCCCTCCCCACAAGCCGGGTGTCCCCCCTAGAGGATGGGGCTACGGGGGCCAGCCCATAGCAGGTGCAGGGTTGGGGCCCTGAGGCTTCCCACCCACACGGAGCAAGGCCTGGAAATTGTCCCCCAAACGTGTGCTGATGGAGAGTCCAGCTGATCTGGTTCCCAGATGACCTCTCTGGGCCCGTGTCCCCCGCAAGGCAGCTGGGGACTGGATTCCGGGCTCCGTAAGCTGCCTCTCAGCTCACTCGAGGGGTCTGGACATGGCCCTCCGGCTGGCGTCCCCACATCCTCCAGGCCTGCCCTGGTCCTCGGAGAGAGTACATGGCTCCGCCCTTGCTGCGGGGTGGGAAATGCCCCCCCCCAGGCCCTGCTCATTCCCTGCAGCCACTCCTGCCATGCCCTGCCACGCCACGCCAGGGCCTGGTGTTAAGCTTGCAGGATGTCAGTCCCGGCAAACTCCTACTCATCCGTCAAGGCCCTCTGGGACAGAGGAATCTTCCCCAGCCCTCCCTGGTGATCTGTCCATCCCTCATCTGTGCCTTAAGCACCTTGCCTATGCCCAGGCCTCCCATACCTGCCTCTCTTCAGTCCATGAGACCCCAGTGGGGCCATTTCTGAGGGCTGTGAGCCCCACTGAGACCCTGGGGAAGGGCTGAGGGCTGGCCCCGCCCCCGCCGCCCCCCCACCCACCCCCCCGCCCTGCCCTGTCCCTACTGGTCCCTGGTCTCTACCCTTTCACCCGGATCAGACTCCACCCAGCTTCAGGTCCTGCATGTTCCGCTCAAGAGACCCTCAGAACTTCCGTGGCTGCACACGGCCACGGGCTCCGTGGTGGCCATGGGGGTCGCCACAGACCTGGTTGGAAGTGGCAGTGGGAAGGTGCACAACGGGATCCGGGCATCCACTCCGTGCGGAGTGCAGGATCGGGACAGGGGCGCTGAGCTGGGAGCAGGTGGGCCAGGCCCCCTGTGGTTCCCCGGTCATGCGGGGCCACAGAC
This sequence comes from Ursus maritimus, assembly GCF_017311325.1. Lineage (NCBI taxonomy): Eukaryota > Metazoa > Chordata > Mammalia > Carnivora > Ursidae > Ursus > Ursus maritimus. The sequence goes on from NW_024424786.1 coordinate 45,683,710, forward strand.
CAGGACTGCCTGCGCAGAGGGTCCACGCCGAGGCAGGGGCACAGGGTGCCCCCAATCCCTCCTCCCGCTAGGTCTGAGGCAACAGGAGGAGGCAGGGCTCAGCCTGTCACAGACTCTGGTGAAAAGAGACAGAGGTGGCAGGGGGAAGGGAGGGAGGGTCCTGGTCTCTCTCCTGGTCTTGTCCAGGGGACTGGGGAACACTCCAGGGGCCCAAACCATGTGACAGCCAAGGGAGTCGATGGTCTGAAAGAGGTCAGCATGGGGGAGCCAGGCAGGGCCTCCAGAAGAGGGGAGGCACAGAGAGGGAACATGGGCAGGACAGGTGGGGCCCCCACACAGAGCTTGTCTGCTGCCCCCACAGCAGAGAGGAGAAGCAGGGCCTAGCCCGAGTGTCCACACAGCGGCTGCTCCCCAAGCTCGGCGCCCTGTGCAGCACCCGGGGCGCTGAGGGTCTCAGCAGGGCTGCTGTGCTGGGGTGGGGGTAGGGCTGTGAGCAGGGACGAGTTGCTCCCCCACACCTTGCCATGGCCTTGCACCATCCAAGGGGCTGGAGGCAGACCAGGGACTGTGGCAGGGGTCCAGGGGCCAGGCAGAAGCCCCTTCCTTTGGTCCCCAGCTCCCCTGGACTAATGTGGAAAATGTGGCTCAGGCAGGGCCCTGGGCGGGGGGGGGGGGGGG
>NW_024424786.1:45684397-45698470 GCF_017311325.1 Ursus maritimus
GGGGGGGGGGGGGGGGGGGTCTGCTCCCTTGGAGACATGTGCCCCCAGCTGTGAGTGGCCATCAGGCCCCTCATTAAGACTCTAATGACCCTGTGGCCGGGAGGTGCTGACGACCAAGGAGCCGTTCCCGCAGACCCAGCACTGGGGAAATGATCCAGAAATTGCAGCCTCAGCCCCCTGCCATCTGCCACCCCCACTGGGGGCCCTAATGGGCCAGGCAGTGGGGTCGGGAGCTATAAAGCCAGGAGGGCCCCGCAGCCCCCAGGCCCCTGGGACCAGCTGCACCCTGACACGGACGGCTAGCAGGTCTGTCCCTGTGGGCTCCTCGTCAGCCTGGGGCTGCCCCCCTGAGGAGTCCAGGGTCTGGGCCCCAGGAGGACAAGAGCTCCAAAACGTTTGGGGGGCTGAGCACAGGGTGGGGGTCCAGGGTTGGGCCCATGACCCTCCCAGCCTCAACTCCGACTGTCACCCAGGTCCCCGTCCCCCGCCATGGCCCTCTGGACGCGCCTCCTGCCCCTGCTGGCTTTGCTGGCCTTCTGGGCACCTGTGCCCGCCAGAACCTTCGTGAACCAGCACCTGTGTGGCTCCCACCTGGTGGAGGCGCTCTACCTGGTGTGCGGGGAGCGAGGCTTCTTCTACACGCCCAAGGCCCGCCGGGAGGTGGAGGACCTGCCGGGTGAGCCCCCACTGCCCCCACCGGCTTCCTACCTGGCACGCGGGGGAAGTCAGGTGGGGTTGTTACAAAGAAAAATCACATTCCCGCGGTCACATCCTGCAAGCCACCAGTCCCCTGGTCAGTGTTGGGCGGCAAGGGCAGGGGCACAGGCTCCCACCTTGGCACCGCTCCGGGGCCTGGGAGCCCGTGGCAGGGTGCATGGGCTCGTGCCCAGCGGCGGGCACCCCGCTGTCCCGGTGGCAGCCAGTATGGCAGGCGGGGGAGGGGGTACAGGCCGGGGAGGGGGGCAGGCGGGGGAGGGGGCAGGCACGGGAGCAGTCTCTCCCTGACCCGCTCCCTGCCTTGCTCCCTGCCTTGCTCCCTGCAGCAGTGAGGGACGCCAGGCCGGAAGGGGTGCCTGGCGCAGACCCGCAGCCCCGGGCCCTGGCGGGGGCGCTGCAGAGGCGGGGCATCGTGGAGCAGTGCTGCACCAGCATCTGCTCGCTCTACCAGCTGGAGAATTACTGCAACTAGGCCGCCACCCCCAGGCACTGGTGGCCCTGTGCCTTCTGCGCCCTGCGCCCCAAGTGATTCAATAAACCCTCTGAACGAGCCTGGAGCCTTGCCGGTGTTGTCTGTGTGGCGGGGGGTTGAGGGGTCGGCCGGGGGCCGGCGAGGCGGCTGCCTGAGCCATGGGGGCCCTTCCAGAGACCCCAGTCCTGTTCTCTACATCAGCCCCTCCAAGCTGGGCGCCCGCTCGCTGGGTGCCCACAGGCAAGCTCCTGCCGCAGGTGCAGGGGGAGGGGTCCCCTGGCTGCTTCAGGACAGGACAGAGAAGGGCTCTGGGGGCTCTGGGGGCTCTGGGGGGTCTGGGGGGCTGGCTGGGAGCAGATTCTCTTAGCTCAAAAGCCTTGAGCTCTCAGGGCCCCCCGAGAGCTTTCCAAGGAAACAGAATGAGAACATTCCAGCAATTTCTCCCCACCTAGCTCTGCAGTGCTCTCCTTTTAGAGCTATTTCTGATGGAGGCTGAGTGGGGGACAGGGTCCTACAGTGGCAGGGGATAGAGAAGGGCCCAAGAGGCTGCCCAGGGCTGGGCCTTTCTAGTGCCCCTCCACCACCCCTGCTCTGGGCAGGCCCAGGGCTGTCCCAGCCCCAGCCCAGATCCAGCCAGAGGAACTCACGAGTGCCCTGGAGGAATCAGGAGCAGCCACATGGCAGCCTTGAGCTGACTGATGGACTCGGACCCTGTGGGCACAGGGCAGGGGCCTCAGGCCTAGCACTCGGGGGCATTCTGGCTGTGTCCCCCCCAAGAACGGCAGCCCACAGGGCCAGAGCCGGGTTTCCCTGCTGCCCTGCAGCCCTCTCCTCCCGCTCAGCAGCCCCAGACCTGGTGGTCAGTCCCAGAAGGGACTTCGGGCCTAAGGATGAGGTCACTTGGGTTCAGGTCTTCAGGGCTCCTCCAGTGTGGGTCCACTGGGCACCCCGCCTAAGCCATCACCTGGCGTTCCAAAGAGCCTGGGGGCTGTCTGGGCTGGCTGTGGCCCGGGAGGTCAGCGGGTGACCCTGGCTGCACAAAAGCCCGGCCTGCTGGCCGCCCAAGCCAAACCAATCTGCACCTCTCCTGAAGACTCCGCCCGGGGCTGGAGCTTGGGGTGGCTGGGCCTGGGGCCGGGCGCCCGGGCCCCCCAAGGCTGCAGACCACTCAGAGCCGGACTCGGAGCCCAAAGTAGACCCTCCTGTCGGGGCCTGGCTGGCTATCTTGGCAGCCTCCCTGCAGCCCCGAGGTTCCCTCCTGGGCCACCCCGTTCCCAGGGCATCGACACCCCCGGAGATGTGGCTGTCCCCCAGCTAGCTCCGCCCCTGGAGCGGACAGCTGGACACTGGACCCGGAAGAGGAGGGGAGAGGCGGCTGGCATCAGCGGTGAATCGTCCATGGGAACACCCAGGTGGCCCCGTCCGCAGGGGTAGAGGCAGGGACGTCCTGCAGGAGTTGAGGTACGTAAGTGCCCATGGGCTGGCCTGGGCGAAGCCGGGACGGGGTGCCCTGGGGGCCCCAGTTAGCCAAGCCTGTGTCCTGGCTGGCCCGCTGGCGGGCGAGACACTGAAAGGCGACCCAGGGGCTCCCCCTCCCCCTCAGGTGTCAGCAAATTCTGTGGAGTGGGGAGCAGGAGCCCTTTGGGGTCCAGGAGTATATGGGGCCATCTCAGCTGGTGGGACTCACAATGCAGCTGGTCGTGGGTGGTGCTGGGGGCTTGGGGGCTTCACTGGAGGACTCCCTTCCACGGTGGGGGGGGAAGCTCAGGAGAGGGTTCATGTCCCTTGGGGTGGGAAAGGCTGCCTACACAGGAGACCCAGTCATGGTGTGCGGCCACCCTTGGCCCCCCTGCCTGGGCCAGGGCCTGTCTCCCTTTTCCCTCCTGAGACTGACCGCAGCCCTGAGACACACGGCCCTCCTGCTGAGCCTTTGCCACCAGCCCTTCGGGCCCCCATGGCTGTGCTCTTAACAAGGTGGGTGGGGGACTCTCCATAGCCCTACACAAATGGATCCGGGAAGCAGGGAGAAGTGGATGCCCATGGTCGCTAGGGTCCCAGGTGGCAGAGGTGGGATCAGACCCAGTCTCCTGCCTGGCACCCCCCTGAGCACTGAACCCCAGAGGCCCCAGTTTCCCGGAGCCCCCAGGTCACCCCATGGAAGCCAGGCCCACAGACCTTGGCTCTGCCACCCCCTCCGGGCCCATGCTCCGCCCCTTCTGGGAACCGGGAGGACAGTCATCCCATGTCCTCAGACTCTGCCTGCCCTTGCGACCTGCGCTTCTCTCGCCCGCAGGCTGGCAGTGGCCCTCAGCGGCATCCAGTCCAAACGCCCCTTAGCCGGGGGCAGCAGGCTATGGAGGAGCAGCCCCCTGACCCTGCTGGGTCCCCCAACCCCCGCAGCGGAGGGCCAGCGTCTCGCAGTGGACACTGCACCCCCCCCCAATTCCCATGCACTCGCTCTCATGTCTGTTCCATATCCCACTGTCACGAGTGCCACATGGGGTGGGATCTGTTGCACCCGTATTCTTAATGGGTAGACTGAGGCTGGAGCCAGGATGTCTGTCCCTCTGGTGCCCACACACTGAGGACATTCTGACAGTGCAGCTGCCTCCAGGCTGGCTTCCCAGACTGCACCTGCTGCTGGCACCGATAAACTGGCACTTCTGCCTGGCCCTTGGGGCCGTATTTGCCTTGTCCCGTCAGTAAATATTTACCGTCCTCACTGTTCTCCAGGCCTGAGCAGACCCTGAGGGGCAAGGGAGGTAGATGCAGGGATGCCGGAGTGGTCCCCCACCGCCACCCTTGGAGGCTTGGTGCCTGGCGGGGGCCGGCCCAGGAAAGGGAGCGAGACCAGGAGCCAGTGACCTGAGCTCCTGGAAAGGCCCCCTGGCAGAGCCTGGGATGAGCCCTGGCCAGCGTCTGTGTCCTGCTAGGCTGTGAGGGGAGACACCTGTGTCCCCACCTGAGCGAGCCTGCCCTCGGACCCAGGCATGTTCAGGCCTCCAGTGCAGGTGGCTTCCTGGAGCAGGCACCTGTCCATGCCAGGCAAGGGGGCCAGGGTGGACATTCACAGACAGACCAGCAGAGGGCACCAAAGCCCCACTTTTGATGCACAGCCCTCTTGGCTGTCCAGGCCAACGGTCCGCTCTAAAGGGGTCCGCACCTCCAAACTCCTGCCATGGGGCACTCGCGGGAGCTGTGGGGGACACTGGCTCTAGAGGCCTTGACGTTTAGGAAGGAGACGGGGTGTGTGGGGCCCCCAGCCTAGCGGGGTCCAGGCTCCCCTGAAAAGCAGCTGGACAAAAGTCCCAGGTCCCCAACATTCGGGGAAAGTCTCCAGCGAGAACCTGAGCCCCAGCCCCCAGATCTGCAGGGATCTGGGACCTGGGATGGGACATTCTTGGGGACGACTTCCTCCAGCGTGCCCACCCCACATGGTGGCAGAGCAAACCGAGGCCAGCAGAGGGCCGGTGCCCGTGCCCAGAGGGACTCTCTGCTGAGAGGTCTTCAGGGCTCTGAGGAATTGGAGGCAGGGGGCTGGGGGCTGGGGGTCACTGCTCACTGTCAGGCCAGCTGGTCCCCTGAGCCGGAAGGCTTCGGTGAGGCGGGGACCCTGGGACCCGGGAGGCCTCAGGCAGGGCCCGGCTGGGGCAGGGTTATGGCGTTCCCATGTCCACCCCTGGCCCCACCCAGTGCTGAGAGGAGAGAGGTCAGCTCCAGAAAGAACACTTTGGGGTAGGAGGCAGACAGGGGTCTGGGAAGCGCAGAGATAAATGGGGTGGTGGGGGCTGGCCCTCCACCAGCCCTCCCTCCAGCACTATTGTTTCTGGCCTCAGCACAGGAACAGCAAGGCAAATTCCTTCGAAAGTGGACGCTGACGGGGGTGCCTCCCCATCATCCCCCGCAGCATGGTCGGGCTGCACTGGCGTCAAGCCCCGCCAGCCGCCCCCCCTACGCCCCTCGGGGTCCACAGCTCCCAGGTCACCTGCCAGTCCCACCCCAACTCCTGCCCGTCTGCAGCTGTGGGGGGACTGGTCCCGACGGGCTCCTGGGCTCCATGGAGGGGTTCCTGAGGTTGCCGCCCAGAAGCAGGACTTGGGGCTGTACTGAAAGGTCACCCCACAGTCCCTATGACCCAAGGCACTGGGCTGAGACATGGCCTCCTGGGGGCGCTGCTGGGCCCATGGCTAGGTTGGAGGTGGAATCCATCAGGCCAGGGGTGGATGTGGGTGCTGCTTCCCCAGCTCCCCTCACCCAGAGAGGCTTAATGTCCAGACCCAAGGGGCTGACCCCTGGACCAAGGTTGCACGGTCAGCAGGGGCTGAGCCCGAGCCCCCCAGCCACACTCAGGGGTCCCCATCCATGAACCCACGAGGATTGGGCCTTGCCAGGGAGGACGGGGAGCCTCGAGGTCCCCAGCCTGGGGGTCAGAAGGCCCTGAGCTTCTGGGCTGGCCCCGCCCCCTCCAGCCCCACGTGGACTGGGCTGCTGAGCCATCAGAACCTGGGGGAGGGGGCCCACAATCGCCGGCCTCACTCTGACCCCCATCCCAGCCCATCTGTGTTTTTGGAAAACAGAGCCAGCGCCCCAGCAGCCCTGCCAGCTCGCGGCCATTCCCGCTGTGACTCCGGGCCCGCTCCTTTGTTCTTCAAAGGCCATCCTCCCTTCAGAACTTGGCCCAACTCCAGCCCAGCCTCCCGCGGGGCCACCTTGCCTGCCCCCCTGACGCCCAAGGCCCAATTGCTGAGGGACCTTGGAAATTCTCTTCCCTCCCTAAACCTCAGGTTCTGAGCTGTGGCTCAGCACCACGCGGATGCTCGGTGGGCAGCAAGAAAGGGGCTGGGAGGAGGTGAATTTGGGAAGCCTGGGATGAAGCTGAGACTCTGAACCTGGGGTTCTGGCTTCCCTGACACTCCATGACCCTCCATGGCTTTCTGTAACCCTCCCTGGCCCTCCCTGACCTTCCCTGACACTGCATTGCCGTCCCTTGCCCTCCTTGACCCTCCCTGCCCCTCCATGGCCTTCCCTGGCCCTCTTTAGCCCTCCATAGCCCTCTGTAGCCCTCCCTGGACCTCCCTGACCCTCCCTGGCACTCCATAGCCCTTTTTGACCCTCTGTAACACTTTCTGGCCCTCCCTGGCCCACTCTGATACTTTGTGACCCTCCCTGGCTCTCCCTAGTCCTCCATGACCCTCCCTGACCTTCTGTAACCCTCCCTGGTCCTCTCTGACCCTCCCTAAAGCTCTGTAACTCTCCCTGGCCCTTTCTAGGCCTCCCTGGCCCTCTGAACCCTCCCTGGTCTTCCCCGGCCCTCCCTGGCCCTCCATGGCCCTCTGTAACCCTCCCTGGCCCTCCCCAGCCCTCCCCAGCCCTTCCTGGCCCTCCATGGCCCTCTGTAACCCTCCCTGGCCCTCCCCAGCCCTCCCTGGCCCTCCATGGCCCTCCATGGCCCTCTGTAACCCTCCCTGGCCCTCCCCAGCCCTCCCCACCCTCCCTGGCCTCCCCTGGCCCTCCCCAGCCCTCCCTGGCCCTCCATGGCCCTCTGTAACCCTCCCTGGCCCTCCCCAGCCCTCCCTGGCCCTCCATGGCCCTCTGTAACCCTCCTTGGCTCTCCCCAGCCCTCCCTAGCCCTCCATGGCCCTCGGTAACCCTCCCTGACTGTCCCTGACCCTCCCTGGCCCTCCATGGCCCTCTGTAACCCTCCTTGGCCCTCCCCGGCCCTCCCTGGCCCTCCATGGTACTCTCGTGAGGTCTGAAATGCTCAACCCATCAAGGAGATCTTTAAGGGGCAGGGGTGGGAAAAGGGCAGAAAGGCCCTCTCCAGGCCTAGAGGATGGGTTGGTCCTTGGTTGCCCATGGGGGTGCTTTCTGGACCCCAGCCCAGCTGTGGGGAAAGGAAGTGGCAGAGAGTACGAGCTCTGGAGGAAGGAAGAGTTGGCTGAGAAATACCTCAGCTCTAGGCACACACAGAGCTCAGAACAGAGGGCAGGCTGGGAGACTTCTTGGAGGAAGTGTCTTGTGCCCCTACACAGGCATCTCAACCCTGAGGACAAGTCCCCATCAGGCTGTTGCTGTGGGTGGAACAAACCTAGCCCAGGGGTGGCTGTGGATCAGGCACAGCCCATGCCACCCTCCCTGGAGACACAGTGGCAGCTGTGTTCACACAGTTGCCCCCCACGATCCTCCTCGTGGCTGAGCATGGGCTGATCCTGGCCAAAAGGAAGAGACAGGCTGAGGACTGGAGGACATGATGGGCAGAGTCCTGTGAACACCTCCCCTCCCCTCAAACCTCAGTATATTGGGGCCAGCTGGAGTGTCCACCCAGGCCAGTGCCACGCAGAAGGGGGAGAGCTGGTAGGCCAGGTGGGCCGAGGTTAAGTCCTTGCTCTGCTGCACCTGGCTGTGTGGCCTTGGGAAAGTTACTGAAAATCTCTGGGGCTCAGTTTCCTCATCTCTTGGAGGGAAACCAGAGGAGGCTGTCCCTGCCTTGGCTGCTGAGGTCCCGGGTGGTACACCATGTACGTGGGGGAGCCCGTTCCAGTGCTGCACCGATTGGCAAGCCTGCCCTCTGCACCATCAGCTCTTTCCCCAGTAGGGCACCACTGTCACCCCAGGAAGCACTGTCCCCCGTGGGCCGGGCATGTGGGTGAGGGGTCGTGGAAGGCCAAGGCCGGGCTTCAGCCTCGGCAATCTGTCCTGACTCCACTGCTTGCTTCCCATGTCCAGCAAGCTGCTTCCCTCTCTGGGGCTTGGTGGCACAGAGACGGCCCCGTGGGTCTGGTAGTCCTCCCAGGATCGTGGGCAAGCAGAAGTGGATGCAGTCCCTGCCGTGTGGCCCATGGGTATGTGGGGAGCCTTGCCAGGAGGACCAGCTTCCGAAGGGAGGAGCCTCAGGGCTGTGGTCCTGGAGGGCCCCCATAGAAAGGAGGCCAGGAACGGGGCAAAGACCAGGACCAGCCAGCCAGGGCCTGCGGCTGCACTGCCAGCCACCAAGGGTGCACCTCCATATGGCCCCAGGAAAGAATGTTCTAGTGCCAACGGTGAGGGAAGTCAGGGCAGACACACACTCACATGGGGGGAGTATAACAGTGAGCTTTTATTAGTGTTTGCTCTGTGTCATACACTGATTCCAGGCTTCTGTGTCCCGGCACATGGGACTAGTGGGACCAGGGGAGGTGGAGGCCCAGGGGGTGGCCCAGCTTGCCCACCTACATGGGCAGAGCCAGAATGTGAACCGGGGCCAGCCTCCAGGCCTCCTCCTGCCCACCCCTCCCCTCCCCTCCATCACGCCCTGCTCCCCTAGGGCGCTTGTGTTGCGGCCTGGGGGCCTTCAAGCCTGCGTGCAGCCCCCAGCAGTCTCCCCTGGCTGGTCAGACTACCTGCTGCACAGATGCGGGGAGCTGAGGGTATCCAATGGTGCCAGTCTTCTGGGACAAAACCTAGCTCATTCAGGATGGGGTTCTCTCCATCCCTGGGTTTGGTAAAGCGACCCTGTTGTTATCCAGGCGGCACTATTGCTGATTTAGGGAAGCTAGGCTTTTCGAGGCTGTGGCTGCACGTCGAGAAGTGGCCACAAGGTGTCGGGCTCGGGCCAGATTTGGAAAACCTTGCTTGTGGACAAGGCTTGGAGAAAATTCAGCCCACCTCTGCTCCTCCCAGGGTCTCTGTCTCAGGAAGGGGGTCCTAACATTAACATTCTTACCGGAGCCTCCCAGTAATAGATCTGATTTTATTCTGATACAAATATAATACATGCCCCTCTAATTTTAAGAACACAATGGTGCTTCTGGAAGATGTCCCAGATTGCACCTGTGGTTTTGGGCATCTGCCGTGCCACATCCTCTGGTGTCAGGGAGTCCCCCAAGGGGAGGAATTCCCTTAGGCCTCCCTCCACCGCTTGTTCTGTAATGCCAGGATGGAGGCGGATAAAAGCCTCCCATCTGAGCACACACAGGTGCAGAGCCCACCTGCACCCTGATGCTGGAGAGGGCCCCAGCTCCATAGAGACAAATGTCCTTTTGCCCCCCTCCAGCCCTCTCCCCAGAGTGCCTCAAGTTGTACTAAAACCCTGTACTCTTCCGCTGTAATTCTAGAAGCAGCCACCAGGTGTCAGCATGAGGCCGCTCAAGCCTCCAAGCAGAGGAAATTCCACATTTGGGATTTCTGGGGGTGTCCCAGAAGTCTCCTGAATAAATGAGGTCCTGGCCAGAACCCCAGGACGGGATGATCCTCACCCAGGCCTAAAGACAGTGGGGCAATAAGGATTTTGTTATGAGGTGTCCCTGCAAGTCTGAGGGAGAGGTTTAAAATCCCAGTGAGATTTACTTCAATCAGGAACTCCAAACTTGTCCCTTTTGTGTTCCTTCCTACTACCTGTATCCTTTATTGGCCATGTGCTCTCCCTCCACCATGGAAAAGAAATGGAATCCAGGGCTGTGTGTCCCAGCCCTCACACCCACCTCCCTGACCCAATGCCTCTAGTCCTGCTTCAGTGGTGCCATGGCTTAGCTAGTCTTCCATGGGCCCTCCCCACCCTGACCTCTACCCTCTGCTCCCCTTTTCTTGCTTAAGCACTCTGGGTTCCAAGATTCTGGTGGATTAAAATCGCCCTGCATGCTTCCCTTTTGGGGCAGGCCTGAAATGGGAATCCAGATTAGGGCAGAACTCAGATTCAAGACACTGTTCTGGGGCTGGGAGCTTCCACATTTCCAGGAAGTGATCTATGAGTTTGAAAGTCTACTTCTTTTTTAGCCCCTTAGGTGCCCACCTTCTCAGTTTGGTGGACTTCCTCTGGAACCCTCATGTCTGGTTTAGGATCGGCTCTTACACTCTCCCTAGCCCCACTTGTGGCTTGGCAAGTCCCAGCTAAGTCTTCCCATACGGACCTGGCAGTAGCTCCTTATAACATCTGTGTATCTTGAAGCAGACACAGGGGACAACACAGGATGCAAAGCCTCCAAGCCACAGAACCCACAGCAGAGTCAGAGCCAACATGAGCAGATAACTGCTGTACTCCAAGAACTGTGGGCTGCTTCACACTGACTCCCTTCTATGTGCCCCAGACCTGGCTCAGGGCCCTTTAGCATCCCTTCATCCCTCCCCATCCAAGAGCCTAGCAAGGAGCCACCTGTCTTCTTCCTGTAGGGTGGTGTGGCTCTGGAGCTTCTGCATCCTTTGGGACATACCTGCCAGATCTGAGTGCCCCCTCATGTCTCTCTTCCCCACCAAAAGTCCTGTCTTCCCACTGGCTGCTCCAGCTAAGGAAAGGAGTTCAGGTGAGGGCTTGAGAGAGAAAGGGACAGTGAGAGTTAAACCCCAGCATGTGCCAGTTACCTGGGTAAGCTGGGGTGCAGGGTGCTGGGGGATGTGGGACTGGAAGCCTTCTCGGAAGTGCACATGTCTTTGCCTCTCAGTGAGTCTTTGCTCTGCTGCCTGCTCTCCCTGCAAGCCTGGAGGAGGGGTTTAAATTCCCAGTGAGATTTAGTCCAATCAGTCTGCACATCTGCCTGGGCCTCCCCCAGCTGCTGATGGCTCTGAGACTGTGCCTTGATTGGAGTTTCAGCTGGGCTCAAAGGCTGTGAACCCAACATTCCACCTTCAGTGCCTGTGAGCAGTACTGGTGCTCGGAGCTGCCACCTGCCACCACACTTGTGGTACGGGGGCCCTACCAGAAGTGATTGGTGAAGGGAGGAAACTCCCAGATGAGGCCCCTACCCATGAAGGAAGAAATGACATGAAGGTGCTGCACTGCAGCTGCCTTGGAAGCACCTAAAAAGAGTTTTTTCTGACCACTCTTGAACCCTGCTTCTTTCTGCATATGGCCGGTTGCCATTTTACCCGTGCCACGCCCACTGGCATTCCAGGGTGTCAAATGACTGCCAAGTGTCAATCTCAGGAGGCCCCACCCACTCCCCACCCCTCCACATAGTCCCACCTCCTGAGGGAGTGCTTCCGGTCTGTGCCCCCGCCCACACATGACTCTCTGTGGGGTCAGGGAGTGGGCCAAATCTCCACCCCCCTTGTGCACTGTGCCCTGGTGTGAGAAGGTGCCACAGCCAGCTGCCCAGTGGCCCCAGCACTACCGAGTTGGCGCAAAGCTACCCAGTTTGGAGGGGCTTGAGGAAAGACGTGGAGGGGACGAGGAGGTGAGGGGCAAAACTGTAATTTCAGTTGGCATTTGAGCAGGTGCTGTGCTCAGCGGTGGAGAGCCTCTCCCGCTTCTAGGGGCTACTATAATGCACACTCTAAAAGTGCCCTTAATCGTTTCTCCAGCCTCAGCCTCGTCCCCCTCCTCCTCCTCCACATCAACCCGGCTGGAGGGTCTGGGCACCACAGCCAGAGCACCCCCTACTTTGGCGGCGACTGCTAATACTGGCCCGACCAGCAGATCATCAGCCGGGCAGTTTCGGCAGAGAGACCTGGGCACCAGTGACTCCCCAGTCCTCTTTATCCACCGCCCGGGAACTTCGGGGACTACGCAGCGACTAGAGTACAGGTGACTGGGCTTCCCTCACTCTTGCTGCAGCCTCTGTGTGAGAAACACTGCATGCTGAGTTGAGGCATGGGTGGGCTGGGGTCTTGGGGCAGCTAATAGGATTCCTGTTTCTGCAGGAAGGACAGAACCTCTGCGGTCAGAGGGAGGGCCTGTGCAAGCTGTCTAAGAATAGCCTCAACTTGGGAGGGGACAGGAAAAACAAGTGGGGAGGGGTCTCTTCTCTAGGGCTGCACAGAGCCACAGAGGCTTTTGTGGGAAAATAGGTTTTCCTTTACTAATCTGCCAGGCAAAGTGGGAGGGGCAGGGGTGGAGGGTAGGGCTGTTCTTCTCAGCAGGAGTGAACAGCTGTTTTTGCAAATGTAAAATGCAGGGCTTTTCTGTGTGAGAAGTTTGCTGTTGCACCCCCCCCCCATCCCAACCAAAGACAAACAGGAGACTGTGCAGAGGGGCCAGGGGCTCGAGATTTTGCAGTTTTTTTTTTATGCCATTGTAAAAGTAAAGCTTCCCCCTCTCCCCACTCCCTACACCTCCCAACCATAACCAAAGAATCTCAGTAAGTAATTGGGAAGGAGAGTGAGGAGGAGGACAATGAAGGCCCATATGCCTTGGTACCCCACAGCAGGACTGAAAGAGTAAAGCTCCTCTCTCCCTGAAGGCATGCCCAGTTCTCCTGGTGCCTCTCCTGTCCAAAGAACTGAGCCCTGGGGCAAGGGCAGTTTCCTAGGGGTGTGCATAATTCTGCACATGAAGTTTCTCTCCCCTCCACCCAGGGGTCCCAGACTTCTCCATATAGCCAGTGTGGTGTCTGTGGGGACAAGTTTCATTTCCCCATGGAAGCCCAGTGTCCCACCCCAACAACCCCAACCATCCAACTGATTTCTTCATACAGAACTGTGTCCTTTGGTTTGTGCCTGGTCCCTCCTTGCTTTCACCCAAGATGGGAATGTTGAAGTGTGGGGTTGTCATATTGTGTACTGTGGTCCCCCAAGGCAGGCCTTTTGTGTGCAGCCCCACCCCATGCCCAGGCAGAAGTATACACCAGCCAGGAAGCAGCAGCCCACCCAACAGAAGGGTCTCCTGCCTCTTCGTGGGCATGCACCTTTGCAGGCTTGGCTGCTGGGAAGGCGAGCTCTAGGCGAACTTCGCCTTCCCTTGTCATTTGAAAAAGGGGGAGCTAGGCAGCCAGAGGGACAGGAAGGGGAGCTGCCACCCAAAACCCTGGCAAGGTGACCTGCAGCCCTCCCCACTGAACAGCCAGGGGACAAGGAGAAAGGGACCAGGGACCGGTGCTCTAGCTTGGGGGGATTTGTTTTAAAAGTGCTCATCTCAGGAACACCTTTGTGTTTTCCCCAGGGGCCGAAGAGTCACTGGTGAACTCCTGGAGGAGGAGGTGGACCCCAAGCCCCAAAGCCCCACAACTCATCCAGCAGAGCCCCCTGCCCAGGTTGCCCACCAGCTGGAGCCACAGCTCGAGCCGCAGCCGCAGCCCAAGCCAAAGCCGGCCAGAGCCACCCAAGAACCCAGCCCGGAGGTGAGCTGCTGTGGCCTGTGGCCCAGGCGGTCCCCACGTGCTCAGAACTGAATCCCACAGCCAGCCCCAGTCCCACAGAGGTGAGTGTCTTCAGACTCCCAGGGCAGGGCTGAGGTGTCCGCTGGCTTAGCTCTCCAAGTGTCAGGCTTCCTGCAGGGGCCTCCTTTCCTTAGGTTCATGGAGCAACCCCCCCCACCAGGCCCAGGGAAGCTGGGGTGTATTCAGAGTCACACCGTGGGCATCTGTGATTCAGGGGGTCTGCTCTGCTCCGGGTGTCTGTCCCTCAGTCGCTTGGGTTGCGGGTTGCTCGGGTTGCTCAGAGTCGCTCAGGTGTGGGCACAGTGGCTCCTTGCAGTCTGGGCTCCTCTGGGGGTCCTTGGAGGGGAGCTCCTGGCTGGAGGAAGGGCAAGGGATGGGGAGGGAGCAGTCCATGGGAGAAGGGGGGGACAAGGACAAGGTGGGGACAGAATTGGAGGAAGGAGAATAAAAGTGGGCGGGAGGGGGGAGAACTCATCAATTGGGGGGAAAGCGGGAGACCCCAGGCAAGCTGGCTTCAGCTGGGGCACCTGAGACCCAGGTCCTCCCTGCCCCAGGGCTCCTGGGCTGTGGGGTCTCACACCAGTGGCTTGACCTCTCTGTGTCCCCATTTGTCAAAGTGGGTGGCAGTCGCAGACCTCCTGGCTGTTCAGTTGTGAGGAGAAAGGGAGGTCGTGCCCCAGGGGCGGCGGGCGGCAGAGGCACTCTTGAGAGCAGCGGGGGCCATACATGCACTGGTGTCAAGATTCCATTGTGTTCGCTAGGCCGCCAGGCCGGAGGGGCTTCCTGTGTGTGTGAGTGGGGGCTGGCGGGGGGGGGGGG
>NW_024424786.1:45698480-45705774 GCF_017311325.1 Ursus maritimus
GGGGGGGGGGGGGGGGGGGGGGGGGGGACTAGAAAGGCCCTGGGACCAGAGTGCCTGGGACACTTCGGGAACAAGCTCAGTGGTGGTGGCAGCGCCGGTTCACGGACAAGGTACTGGGCTGGGGGCACAGGCTGAGCTGCCCTGAAAGGGGGTGCTCTGCTCCAAGGCCCTGGGGAGCTTTAGAAGTGGGGGCAGGATGGGTCTGTGTTCTTGTACTGGACCCAAAAGTGATGGTGGCCACCCTTCCCAGCCAGCAGGGAGGGATCCAGCAGGTGACCCCCTTCTCGGCTGGTTGGCCCATCTGAGAGAGAGGCCAAGAATGTTCTTTTAAAGGTGTCTTTGTTTCAGACACTACAGAAAATAGTATAATAGTGGCCTTGCCTGGGTCCTTCCCCAACATGCCTGCCCAGCCCCCTCCCCTGCGGCCCCCACCAGACCCCTACCTACTTTGGGCTTCTGGTTTATGGATCAGTGGCTGTGGTGCCTTGTGCCTTGGGTGGCTTGAACCGTTGTTGTCGGGTCCTGGTGGTTCCAGCTGGGTCCCCCGTCCATGGCTTCCAGCCCAGGCTGTCGCTGAGCCGGCGTCCCTCCTGGAGCCCAGTGCGTGGTCTGTGCCTCAGTGGCCGGTGTCCTGCGGTGGGTGAGGGAGGGGCGCTCAGGGACCCTCGGAGAAGGGAGCATAGTTTGCAAAATGCTGGGCTTGGTCCGAGTGAGCGGGAGCGGCCAGCTCTGAGCCAGAGCTGTGGGAGGAAACTGAAGGAGAAAGGCCGCCTGCTGGGAGCAGGGGAGTGAGGGAGCCGGGAGGCGGGCGCGAGAGCAGCCGCAGGCCTGGGGCGTAGGGGCCAGGCTCTTAGGGTGAGTCCGAATTTGGGGGAATGATTATTCTCTGTGGAGCATGGATTTGCGGTCTGCGGGGGGAGGCTCCTGCCGTCGCTGGGGCTGGAACAAGGCAGGGGGAAGGTGGCACTAGGCTGAAGTTCTGCCAGCCAGGCTCTGGGCAGGAGAGACCCAGTCCCACAATATGTTCCGCTAGTGCTGTTCCCTTCCTACCGTGAAGGGCCGGAAGTCGGGGAGAGCCTGACGCTGGTCCTGGCTGGGGGCAGCCAGTGCCTTTTTTGAGCCCTAGGGTGACCCGGATCTGCCCCTGCCAACCCTGCCCCTTTAGCCACACTTTTGACTAAATAAGGCGAGGGTTCAGCGGGCAGCCCTGTGGGGGAGGGAGCGCATGTGCACCCCCCCTCCTTGCCCCAGTGGCTCAGCCTGGCACCCCAAATTGGCCTCAGCCTTCCTACCTCCAAGGTCCAGGCAGAGGCTGGGAGGGCACGTCTCCATGCACCGGGCAGAGGCTTCTCCAGGGCAGGCGCCTGTGTGGGCAGAAAGCAGGGGAGGGACCGACTGAGAGGCCGCTGTTGTGATTGCCCCCCCATGCACCCCAGCCAGGGTGAAAGCCCACGCTTTGAAAAGGGGCTCTCACCTCAGCTTCGCCTCCCCCCCACACTCCCAGCCTGGGAAGCAGGCCTGGAGGAAAGGTGGGGAGCCCAGAGCAGAGCCACAGGGAGCCCTGTGTTTGTCCATAAGCGGAGGCCCTCCGGAGGATTTGGAATCTGCTCTGAGCTCTCAGAGACTCAATTCCCCACCCCAAAATTCACAGGTCTCCACGCAGTGGGGAGCGACTTCAGGCACCCAAGCCTTCCCTGCTGGAGGCTCCCTCCTGGCCCTCCCTCTGTCCCCAGGCACACCCGCACAGGCCTGAAAGCCAGGGACACAGGAGGCTACAAAGCTGGTGGAGAGGGGAGGGGGCGGTGATGGGTGGGGGGAGACAGGCCAGATGTTCTTGGAATGGGACACAGGGTGATTGATGCGGACTGGAATTTGAAGGGGGAACATTCCCCACGTGCCTGGGGCTCTGGGTGGAAAATGGGCTGTTTTTCATGGTGGTGGTGGGGGGGGTCTCCCTGTCTTGCCAAAATAATGTGAAGGGCTGCCTCAGCCCTGACTGGGTCCCCACACCTGTCCAATGGCATTAACCCCTGCCTTCCCAGAATATCAGGCTTTGAGCCGCCCCCTTCTAACTGGGGTCCTTCTGTGGGGACAAGCGATGCCCGCTGTAGGGTCCCCGGGATCCCCACCATTCCTCTATCCCCCAGCAATGCCTTCTTCCTGGAATCTCCGTACCCCTCAGATACCCCCACCCCGGGTCGCTGGCCCCCACAAGAGCGCTCATTTCCGAGGGGGTGACCGCGTTTCTGCCAGCAGCGCCTTGCGCCTGCATCGGCTTCAATACTGGCTTGTGAGCAACTGGGCTTTCCCAGCCGGGACAGTGAGGCTTTCCGCGAAAATTCTCTTTGAGAAAACGAAAGGAGACCCCTGGCGCCCCGGCCACCGTGCCGTGCCGCCCCCATTCCTTCTCCCCCGTGTCTCTCCTCTTCTTCCTCATTCCCTCCCCTCCTTCGTGTTAACCAAGCAAAACTGGTTTCGCCCCTGTGTGGGGACCGGTTAAGGCCCGAAGGGCGCTCGCGGAGCGCCTCGGCGCACGGGGGTGGCCGTCTGGGGTGCTCTCGGGCCCCCAAGCCGAGCCGGGGACGAGCCTGCCCGCGGCGGCCGCCCAGCCGCGGCTTCGCCTAGGCTCGCAGCGCGGGAGCGCGTGGGGCGCGGCGGCGGCGGGGAGCGCGGGGCCGTCCTCGGAGGCGGCCGAGCGGGGAGCCTGGAGTCCCGGGAGCGCCGGGGCGCCGCGCCCAAGTCGCTCCCTCGCGGCTCCCGGGTTCCTCCCTTCCTCCCGACGCCTGCTCGGCCGGCTGCTGCCGCACGCGCGCTCACAGCGGCCAGAAGACCAAAGAAAGAGCAGCGATATTTCTTCCGGGGCGCGCGCCCCAGGGAGCCCGGCGCTACCTGCCCGCGCAGCCCGCGCCCGCTCCTGTGTCCCCCGGGGAGGGCGCCACTGCTCCGCGCGTGAGCCCCCAGACGCGGGGGAGCGGCGGCGGCGCCGCGCCTCCCCGGCCCTGGGAGCCCGGCCACTCCCGTGCAGCCCTCCACCTCCGGGGTCCCAGCCCACCGAGCGACCTCCCTGCTCCCACCAAACGCCGACGTTATTTTTTCTGGGATCCTCCAAATTTAAGGCTTCCTCCCTAGTTCTCCAAACACATCCAGCATTTCCCAGGCCACAAGAATTTTCTGGGACATCAATTTCCGGGGACCTCGAGAAACGCAAGCCCCCGCTGGCTTCCCCAGATTCACCTGGTGGCCTGGATCCCCAAACTCATTGGGCATTTCCTCCCAGGCTTTTAACAGTTGTATATAGCCTGCTGCAGACTCCGCCGGTTTACACACCGCCAAGCCGGTATCCCCTACAATTCCAGCATTAACCCCGGGTCCTGTGGTCAGGCTGACCAATCTCCTGGCTCCCCAGAAGGTGGGCAGTGTTTTTCTGGCACTCGGGCACCGTGTCTCCAAAACAAATGGAGCTTTTCCCCATGCCTCCATAATTTTGGACATTAACTGTAGGGTCTCCCAAGCTAGTATACTTGTCCCTGTACTGGCTCCCCCACACTGAAGCCCTGGTCTCCTGGCTCACCACGGTTTAGGACACTGTCTGCCGGGTTCCACAAATTTATTGGCACCAGTCTGGGTTCCCTAAATTTTACACAAAGACTCCCAGGTCCCCCCAAATCATGAAGCAATTTTCCCAGAAGCCTCCGAGTTTGAACGTGGCTTCCTATTTCTTCCCTAGAATTGAGGCACTGCACCCGGCCCACACCAGGCCCTTTTCTGAACCCTAAATCCTCTGCGCTCTGCTGTCCTGACTTCCACAAAGTTGAGAGGATGATTTCTAAGCCCCAGATCTCACTAAGCAATATTTTTGTCTTGGGGCGCGTTCATTTACAAGACTCTCCAAGCTTCCTGGCCACTAATCAGGTCCCTTATGGACGAGACACTGTCACCCAGCCCCGGAAAGCACACTGAGCAATTACTGGAGATGTGCTTCCTTGTGACCCTGTGAGCTGGTCAGGTTCCCCTGGGTCACACCACGCAGGAAACAAACCCTTTGCACAAAACCTATGTCTCCCTGTACCGGGCTCTGTTGGGTGTCCCCAGTAAACAAATATTCAGAACATGTTCTCTTCACCATAACATTTTGAGTATTAAAACATTCCCTGTGTCCCACTGGCTTGCTGACAAAAATCCGGATTTTCTGAAATTCACACAGTAATCTCAAAGCCCAGGATGACACTGGACCCTTCCCCTGATCCCTTGTATTTGAACATCCTGAGCTCTCAAATATCACTCATTGCTCTCCAGGCCTGGAAAACAGTCACAGAACGGCATTGATCTCTTGGACTCCCGAGCATTCTGCACACCCACAAAGTCACCCAGAATGTAAGCAACATTTCCTGGGTCTCTCACATACTGCAAGTTCCCTGTAGATCACCAATTTTGGGACACTGATTCTCCAGGCCTTGCGACCTATGAACTCTTAATCTTTTTCCCCTAAAACTTAAGATATTGACCCCCAATTTTCCTGAGGACTCTCAGCAACTTCCCTGGATCCCCAGATTCAAAAATTATAGTTTCCTGGGGCCTCCAAATTGAGACATGTCTCCCAACCCTCCAAAATAAATCCCCTCTCCACAAAACAACTGAGTTTTTCTTGAACATTGATTTTTGGGTCCCCCGGTTTTATGACCCTTGCTCCCCAAGTCCTCCTAAATTTAGGCAACTTTCCATGCCCCCCCAAAATGAAAATGATCAGGGACCAAAATATATCGTAGAAACCCTAAGTCTTATGAGCCTGTATCCTACAAGCTTCCTGGCTATTACCCGGGGTCCCTGAGATTTAGACATCTGCCTCCATTGGACATTTCCCATGGATCCCCAAAACTTGGGACATGTTTTGCTAGGGTTCCCCAAATGCAGACAGTGACCAAGCAAACGGGATATTTTTTCCTGCTCACCAAAAATAAACTAATTGAAACCAATTAAAATTAAAATATAGGCGGACATGGATTTTTCCGCATTTCCCAAATGTACTGATCACACCCCAGGTTCCCCCAAGTTTAGACAGTGTTTCTTGACTCTCTAAAGGACATTGTGAATTGGCCCCAGAGCCAAGATAATTATGGAGGTTACTTCCTCGGTGGCACCCGCTTCCAGGCCACTAACTTGCATTTCTAAATTGTGGAAGTGAATCTCTACTTCCCTCCACCACACTGAGATTTCGCTTAGATCCCCAAAATGGGTTCAGTGTTTCTCTTCTCCCAATTTCAGATAACGTGCCTCTGAGGTCCCCCCATTTCATGCTGAGAATTTTCCCAGAGTCACCCCAAAACCTATCTTCCACAAATTGGCCTGGGGTTCCCCCTAAACTTGCTGACCAAGATGCTGGGTCCCCCATATTTTAGAACTGGATTTCTTGTTCCCACCCCCACCCCCTTTGCACTGAGCAATGTCCCCTGATCCTCCAAACTTGGACCCTGGATCCTGAGTCTCAAACATAGTCACTGATTACAGTCCCCCACACCAACGGGGCCTCCCTCGGGTCTCCTACGTCGGGACACTAGTGCTTTGAGCCTCAAACCAGACAGAGCTCTGACTTGCGTTCCCGATATTTGGGCATTGTTCCCGGCCTGCCGGCAGCCCTCTGCACTTTTCCCAACCCCGCTCGCGGCGGGTACTGGTTTCAGCCTCTCTTCGTCTCCTACGAAGGACCCCGAGCTCCTCGGATTTGGGAAATTTCTCTCTGTATTCCCCAACACACTTGGCCCGGCAGCGTGTCCGCCAGGACGTGGGCAGTGCTGCTCCCGCGTCCAGGAAAACGACTGGGCATTGCCCCCAGTTTCCCCCAAATTTGGGCATTGTCCCCGGGTCTTCCAACGGACTGGGCGTTGCCCCCGGACACTGGGGACTGCCCCCGGGGTCTCGCTCACCTTCAGCAGCGTCCGCCGCCGCCGCAGAGCGCTTGCTCGCTGCCTCGGCTCCTCGTGCGCCCACGGACGCAGCTTCCAGCCTCCAGCCTCCAGCTTTGCGGTGAGCTCCCCGCCGCCTCCGCGGCCCATGCCGGCTTCCCCGCCCGACCCGCCACCGTCCCGCCGGGGCTGGCGCTCGCCTCGGGAGGCCGCCGGGGCCACCAGAACCCGGCGCAGGAGCCTGTTGAGGGCTTGCGGCTCTGCGGCTGCGCTCGCTGGGACCTGGCGCCCCGAAACCTGCGCCGCTCTCGTTTGCTCTTTGCAAAGATCACAGTCGTGGGGAAGGCGCCTTGGTGGCCCCGAAGCGGGGAGGGCTGGGCGCTGGGTCGGAAGTACTCCGAGAAGAGGCGCACCCCGTTCGGGCGGCGCGGCGCCTCCAAGTCCGCGGGTCAGGGGACTCGGGGAGGCGCGCGCGGAGCGCGGGCGAAGTGATTGATGGCGGAGCGAGGGGGCGAGCCGGCGCGGGCTTCCGCCGGCGGCGGCCCCTTCCCCTCGGAGAGGCGCGGGTGGTCGGGGCGCCGAGGGGCGGGCGAGGCGGCGGGGCTTGTGCGTGGTTTTGACTTGGTAAAAATCACGACTTCTTACGTCGTCCAAACTCTCCAGGAGATGGTTTCCCCAGATCCCCAAATTATCGTGGTGGCCCCCGGGGCTGAACCCGACTCTACGCAAGTCCAACGCACTGAGGACGGGGGAATCATTATCCGGATATTTTGGGTGGGCCCCAAAGGCGAGCTGCTTAGACGAACCCCGGTGAGTTCGGTCATGCAGGTAGGATTTGAGCGCTGTTTCCCGCCCTGCTCTTCTCTCCCCGGCCAGGCGCAGCCTCAGCAGGCCCCACGTCTGGCCCCAATTCGGGCCTGGCCGGGCCGGCCCTCCCCAGGAACCGCACCTGGCGGCCGCCGCAGCTACACCCCGGCTCCCGCGCGGCACCGGGGGGCGCTCAGGCTCCGGCTGCCGCGACTTCAGGCGCCGCGCCTGCTCGGGCAGGTGGAGGCTGTGCGCCGTGCCCGCTCCCGGGGATTCCTACTTCCCCTACAACTCCCCGCGGGACTCGGGGACCCCCGACCCGGCGCCGAACCACCTGCGCCCTCCCTCTTGATCGGGCGCCCCCTCCGCGTAGCTCCCGGCTGTACTAGGACCTGGGACACCGCCCACCTTTCTCGCTTCGCGTCCCCCGCGTGCGCGAGCCTAGAAACCCCTGGTTCTCCGGAACCCTAAAGGGGTCCCCCCAACACTTTAGAACGGAGACTCAGGATTTCTTTCGCATTCTGCCGCTCCCCGCCCCCAACCCAATTTCGCCGCGAGCACCCCACAGCCCCCCCAACCGTCGCCCC
>NW_024424786.1:45705784-45714101 GCF_017311325.1 Ursus maritimus
GCTCTCGTTTGCTCTTTGCAAAGATCACAGTCGTGGGGAAGGCGCCTTGGTGGCCCCGAAGCGGGGAGGGCTGGGCGCTGGGTCGGAAGTACTCCGAGAAGAGGCGCACCCCGTTCGGGCGGCGCGGCGCCTCCAAGTCCGCGGGTCAGGGGACTCGGGGAGGCGCGCGCGGAGCGCGGGCGAAGTGATTGATGGCGGAGCGAGGGGGCGAGCCGGCGCGGGCTTCCGCCGGCGGCGGCCCCTTCCCCTCGGAGAGGCGCGGGTGGTCGGGGCGCCGAGGGGCGGGCGAGGCGGCGGGGCTTGTGCGTGGTTTTGACTTGGTAAAAATCACGACTTCTTACGTCGTCCAAACTCTCCAGGAGATGGTTTCCCCAGATCCCCAAATTATCGTGGTGGCCCCCGGGGCTGAACCCGACTCTACGCAAGTCCAACGCACTGAGGACGGGGGAATCATTATCCGGATATTTTGGGTGGGCCCCAAAGGCGAGCTGCTTAGACGAACCCCGGTGAGTTCGGTCATGCAGGTAGGATTTGAGCGCTGTTTCCCGCCCTGCTCTTCTCTCCCCGGCCAGGCGCAGCCTCAGCAGGCCCCACGTCTGGCCCCAATTCGGGCCTGGCCGGGCCGGCCCTCCCCAGGAACCGCACCTGGCGGCCGCCGCAGCTACACCCCGGCTCCCGCGCGGCACCGGGGGGCGCTCAGGCTCCGGCTGCCGCGACTTCAGGCGCCGCGCCTGCTCGGGCAGGTGGAGGCTGTGCGCCGTGCCCGCTCCCGGGGATTCCTACTTCCCCTACAACTCCCCGCGGGACTCGGGGACCCCCGACCCGGCGCCGAACCACCTGCGCCCTCCCTCTTGATCGGGCGCCCCCTCCGCGTAGCTCCCGGCTGTACTAGGACCTGGGACACCGCCCACCTTTCTCGCTTCGCGTCCCCCGCGTGCGCGAGCCTAGAAACCCCTGGTTCTCCGGAACCCTAAAGGGGTCCCCCCAACACTTTAGAACGGAGACTCAGGATTTCTTTCGCATTCTGCCGCTCCCCGCCCCCAACCCAATTTCGCCGCGAGCACCCCACAGCCCCCCCAACCGTCGCCCCCGGACCCGGGGCCCCCCAGCCCCTCGCCCCCCCTTGCTCGAGCCGCGGGGGCGGTCCGGAGGGCGGGGCCAGGGCCCCGAGGGCGCCCATTGGCGCGGGCGCGGGGCCAGCGGGGCCCGAGCGGGCGCCGCGCCGCGGGGTGGCGCGGCTATAAGAGCCGGGCGTTGGCGCCCGCAGTTCGCCTGCTCTCCGGCGGAGCTGCGTGAGGCCAGGCCGGCCCCCGGCCCCCCCCTTCCGGCCGCCCCCGCCTCCTGGCCCACGCCCGCCCGCGCTCCGCCCGCCAGCGCCTCCATCCGGCCGGCGGTCCCGCGTCGTCGCCGCCCGCCGCCACGCTGCTGACTCCCGCCTTGGGCGCCGTCGGCGGGGCCGCGCTCCGCCGGGCCTGCGGATCCCCGCCGCCTCCTCTTCCATCTACCTCAACGCCCTTCTCGCTTCGCCCGAGGAGGCGGTCCCCCCCGCAGGCAGTCCGGCTCGCAGGCCGCCGGCGTTGTCATCCCCCGCGCTGCCCCCAGCCCTCCCCGGCGCGCGGCCCACCGCTCCCCTCCTCGCCGCGTCCCGAGCGGCTCGGCGCCGCCACCGCCACCGCCACCCCCCCAGGGCCCGGGCCTGCGACGGCAGAGGGCTCCGTCGGCCCAATCCGAGCTGGGCGCCCGCGGCCCGGGCGATCCTGCACTCCGCCCCCCTCAGCACCTTCCCCGGCCCTCGACGTTGCGCCCTGCCCTCGCTTCTCTGTGCTCCCCCGACCCCTCTCTAGCCTCTGGTCCTGGCGCCCGCTCTCTGCTCTCCCGCAGCCTGCCCTTCGCTCCCTCCCGCCCCCCCAGCTCCTCGCCTCCAACTCCCTCCCCCTCCACGCCCGCCCTCTCGCCTCGCCATCCCGAAGTGGATTAATTATACGCTTTCTGTTTCTCTCTGCGCTGTTCTCCCCCGCTGCGAGCCTGCCCGCCTCTCGCTGTCCTCTCTCCCTCTCGCCCTCTCTTTGCCCCCCCCTTTCACGTTCTCTCTGTGTCTCTCACTATCTCTGCCCCCTCTATCCTTGATACAACAGCTGACCTCATTTCCCGATACCCTTTCCCCCCCTAAAAGTACAACATCTGGCCCGCCCCAGCCCGCAGACAGCCCGCCCTCCCCAAACAATCAGACGAGTCCCCCCCCCAAAAAAAGCCATCCCCCCGTTCTGCCCCGTCGCACATTCGGCCCCCGCGACTCGGCCAGAGCGGCGCTGGCAGAGGAGTGTCCGGCAGGAGGGCCAACGCCCGCTGTTCGGTTTGCGATACGCAGCAGGGAGGTGGGCGGCAGCTGCGCCGGCTTCCAGGTAAGCGGCGTGCGGGCCGGCCGGGCGGGGAGAGGGGCCCGGGCAGGCCCGGGTCGGGGGCTGTGGGTCCGGCTCCCTCTGGCGAAGTCCGCGCTCTCCCCTGCGCCGCCGAAGTGGGGGTGGGTGGGTGGGTAGGGGCTTCGGAAAGTGCCAGGGGAGGTGTGAGCTGTCTGCAAAGGCGACTTCCTGGTCGGTTTGTGGGTGCAGGGGAGTGTTGCTGGGCGTCTGCGATCCGTGCCGTGTGGGGGAGGGCCCTGTCCCCCAGGGTGCTGGGTAATGAGGAGGGGCGCAAGTCTCAGAAACCCACCCTGCTATGTTGACTCCGTGCCAGCAAGACTGAAGGAGGAAAACGGGGTGGGCGGGGCCAGGATGGAAGAGGGGGCGAGCTGGCAAGAGGCTCAGAGGAGGCGCCACATTTGCAGTGGATCCCCCCACATGCTCCCCCTTTCCCTGTGCCCAACATTTCCACGCAGGAATCTGGGGAGAGGGGCTCGTTGGAAGCTCAGAAGGGCAGGAGTGTACAGCCCATAGAGGGTAGCTGCCCCTGCCCAGTGGGCAGATGGAACTTTCCATACAAGGAGGTGTAAAGCAGCCCCCCTCCCTTACCTCCCCCCGCCACATTGCCTTGTGCCTAGATGGGCTGGGGGTGCAGGATGAGCCCCCACCCCACCCCCACCCCTTGGTACTTCGCTGAGGGATGGTCCAGGGCTAGCTGTTGGGGGTGCAGGAGAGAAGGGACTGGCTGGGAGGGCGCAGGGGGCGGGAGCAAAGGGGGCGGGGGGAGTGGTCAGCAGGGAGAGGGGTGGGGGGTAGGGTGGAGCCCGGGCTGGGAGGAGCCGGCTCAGACATAAAAGCTGGAGCACTGACCAGCCTGCAAACTGGACATTAGCTTCTCCTGTGAGGCAGCCTTCCAGCCTCCTCCTCCTCCTCCTTCTCTCCCTCCTCCTCCGCCAGTCCCAGCGAGCCTCCTGTCCAGCTGCAGGTAACCAGGGCTGTTGAGCGAGGACCCCTCTGCCCTCCCGCTCCGGCCTGCCCGCCTGCTGATGGCCTCAGGCCTCAGCCCCTCTGCCCCTCCTCTCTGCCTCTACCCTCCTCACCCCTACCCTCCCTCCTCCCGGCCTTGCTCACCTGGCCCACATCTCTGCGTGCCTCTCCTTGTCTTCGGCCTTGGCTCTCCGCGGGTGCTGTGGACCGGACACCGCACTGGAGTGGCCGGGCTTGCAGGAGGACGCAGCTGGCGCTCGGCCGGCGCCCAGTCGCTAGCTGGCCAGATTGTTCTTAGAATTTGGAAGGGGGCGGCAGTGGGGGCAGCCTGGGAGCTTGGCTGGGGCCCGGTCCAGGGCAGAAGGAGGTGAGCGGGGTGGCACTTTAGATGCTTCTGTGAATCAGGCCACTGCTCTTCGTGGAGTTTCAGCGAGATTGCGCTCCCTTCTGATTCCCCCTTCTCTCCTGCATGATTTCTGGCGTCGGAAACCCCTGGGCCCAGCACACAGCAGCCGGGCTCCAGGCTGGGAAGGGGCATGCTGCTTGGACCCCCATGCCCACCCGGAGTGGAGCCTGGGAGGGGCACCTGTGGGCAGGCTGCCCAGCCCCTGGCTTGGGTAGCATCGGGGTGCCAGTGGGCTCAGAGGCACTGGGCCGTTACTGTTGCCCCAGAAGGAGTTTGTACCTGGGCCAGCGGAGGGCAGGCTGGGGCTGCCCCCCTGGAGGTGGGAGGGGGGTTCCACTTTCTGGAGGGAGCAGGGGCAGCTTGCTGTGTCTACAAGAGAGCCTGAGGCCCCTCCCAAGCCCCTCAACCCTGAAGGGACCTGGTTAACCCTCAGCCGGGGCCTGCAGGCACACAGCCGTGCAGGGGGTGTGTCCTTCCAGACCGGGCCCTGAGGACCTGGTGTCCAGCCTCCAGTGGCCTGACCTGTTCTCTCCGGCTCCCAGGGTGGGGTTTGGTACCCCAGTGGGGTGAAGGTGGGGTGATCCCAGGGGGACCTTGAGGCCCTGGGTGGTGTGATGCCAGGCCTGCAGGGGAGGCTTTTAGCCTTTGTGTTTTGGGGTGCCCAGAGCAGCCTGGAGTGGGGGACTGAGCAATTCAGGAGAACAAGGGCCCTGGGAGTGTGGTGGGCACCGTGCAATAACCACCAGATCCTTGACCTGAGCTTTGCTCAGCCACAGACGGGGAGGGTGGGGGAGGGGAAGGGGTGGGACCGGACCGGCAGGACCCCCTGCTGCTTGGGGGGCTGGTCCTCTGGGATGCACACGCTCTGTGGTGGGGTGGGGCTGTCTGCCATCTTGGCTGATGCTGGGAGGTCCAGGAGTGGCTACTGCCCTGTGCCGGCCCCGCCCCCATGACTTCATAGGACAGAGGCCAGGTTCAGTGTCCAGCACTGGCCCCTGCAGCTCTGGGTGTGGCCGAGCCCCTGCGGCGGTGACGATGGGGGGATCACCCCCACGTGGAATTGCTGACCCGCGCTGGTGCCGGTGGTCACACATATCCGCTCAACCTCTCACCCGCCGGCAATGGTGCAGCCCGCCTTGGGCAGTGAGACACGTGTGATTTCTGCAATTAAAGTGATCACGTTTAGGAAGACACGTGCTTGAAACTAACTTGAAATTAGGAGATGGCCGGGCTGGTGTCTCCGTCGTCGGGGGAGGGGGCGGGGGCGGCCTCTGCTCCTGGACTTGGCCCCTGGCGGGCCAGGGCGGGCTCGCTCAAGGCCTCTTCTCTCCGCCCCCAGATGCCGATGGGGGTCCCGATGGGGAAGTCGATGCTGGTGCTGCTGACCTTCTTGGCCTTGGCCTCGTGCTGCTTTGCTGCTTACCGCCCCAGTGAGACCCTGTGCGGCGGGGAGCTGGTGGACACCCTCCAGTTTGTCTGTGGGGACCGCGGCTTTTACTTCAGTAAGTAGCTCAGTGTGCGGTGGGGCAAGGGGGAGGGCGCACACAACAGGTGCCCAATAAATGCTGGAGTCCTTTCCCAGACACCTACGGACACCCTCCAGGACACCTGGTGTGGGGGGCCAGGCAGAGGGAAGCTTCTGCAAGGTGATGGCCCCAGGCTTCTCTGAGACTTCATGAGCCCAACTGCACCCACATTTATTGGGTACCTGCTGTGTGCCTGGGGGGTGCTCACACCCCTGATTTTCCCGCAACATGGTTCAAAGTCGAACACTGTCCTCCTAGGAAGGGTGGTATCTGTGTGGGGGCCAGAGCACGGCAGGCATGGGTGGGGGCACAGGGTGGGCTGGATGAGGTGGGGTGGCAGGCCCTAGCAGGGAGGAGGACTTACCCTCCTTGCCTCTCCGGGACCTGCTTAAGGGCAGGGCGGTGAGCACTGAGGTTCGCTCCACATTTCCATGGTGCCTGACATTTTGACAGTGCGATTATCTGAATTAAAGTTAGATAAAATCGGTGGGAGACCAGTAAAAACAGAAGTGTCTGTCATATGACCCCCATGTGGGGGCGCTCAGCTGGGCCTGGGCATATGGGGAAAGAAAGGAGTGCCTGGGGGAGGGGACGCACGCCCGAGGGGCGGGCCACAGTGTGGGGTGCCCACCTGCTGGCCCTTGTCCTCCTGCTTCTCTCTTAATTTTCAACCCCCGGTGGGCTTTCCCTGAGACCTCTGCTTCTCCTTGCCCCGTCCCTCGGTGGGACCCCCAGTCGGAGGCGATGTCTTCCTCACGGGTGTGGGCCCTTGCCCTCACCTCCCAGAAAGCCGGGCCTCCCTTTTCTCGTCTATGGGATGGAGCGGGGAGTGTTTATCTGGATAATGGGAGGAACTGGGGAGAAGGCCCAGGCCGACCCTGAAGGTGGGGTGGGGGTGGGGGTGAGTTGGCCACCGCCCTCATGGTCAGACCCAGCCCTCCTCACGTGGCATCCCCCTCTGTAGCCTCTACTTACCCACAGACGCCAGCCTTGGGGTCTCAAAGCTTCTGTCTGAAAAGCTCTCCTGCTTCTCCTTGCTTCTGAAGCCCTGCCCGCCCTGGCCTCGCCTGTGTCCTCTCTCGCACCTGCCTTGTTTGGGGGCAGGAAGTGTAGGGTCTGGTGCCCAGGGAGTGGGTCCCCTGCCAGGAGGGCAGGGCCCAGCCCTGACCCGTGGGACCTCCTCCCCAGGGCGCCTGCCCTCGGCCCCCCAAGGTGAGGGCCGGGACTCTTCCTCACAGCTGACCTTGGAGCCCGAGCAGCGGAGGGACGGGGAGGACGGGAGGAAAGGAGGACGTGGTTTCATGCAGGTCCTCACTCCTCCCCTCCCGTCTTCCTCTTCCTCTCTCAAGCCTGCGGCATCTCGGCGTCTCGAGGGCTTCGGGCCGCCCAGGCTCCTGCTCTGTTCAGGGATGGCACTTGCGTCCCAGCCTGGCCTTCAAGAGGGGACCCTGTGCCCCCCAGCGTGGGGGCTGGACCCCTCCCGGGCGGCCCCGAGCGAGGCTCCCGCCAGCACATTTTCCCCACCTCCCTGGGCAGTGGCACCAGGAGGCTGTGTCCACCTTCCACGCGAGCAGGGAGGCACCAAGAGGCCAGGGGCTGGTCCTGGAGCATGCTTCCACTCCTGTCCTTCCTGGGCACCCTGCCTGCCCACTCTCTCCCCCTTCCTTCACGAGGCTGGCCGCCCCTGCGGGCCTCCCCCACCCACCAGGTGGTTCTCCTTCTCCCGCCCAGCCCCTGGGGCAGCCACCGGCCAGAAGCCAGCTTGGGGGCCCGTGCGGGCCGGTGCTCACGTGCGGCTCTCCTTCTGTGGGACTTCCAGGCAGGCCGGCAGCGGTGAGCCGCCGCAGCAGCCGTGGCATCGTGGAAGAGTGCTGCTTCCGCAGCTGTGACCTGGCCCTTCTGGAGACCTACTGCGCCACCCCCGCCAAGTCCGAGAGGGACGTGTCGACCCCTCCGACCGTGCTTCCGGTGAGAGGGGGCTGGTGTCGGGGTGCAGGGGCGTCGCCTTGGAGCCAGGGGACCAGGGCACGCAGCATGGGCCCCCATGCTGCGGATGTGGCCAGTCACCCACCGGAGGGGAGCGCCGAGCCCCCGCGGGTCCCCCGTGAGCTGGGCGCCCCCTGACTGGCCCTTCCCCCCCCTTCAGGACAACTTCCCCAGATACCCCGTGGGCAAGTTCTTCCAATATGACACCTGGAAGCAGTCTGCCCAACGACTGCGCAGGGGCCTGCCTGCCCTCCTGCGTGCCCGCCGGGGTCGCATGCTCGCCAAGGAGCTTGAGGCGTTCAGAGAGGCCAAGCGTCATCGTCCCCTGATCGCCCTGCCCACCCACGACCCCGTGGCCCACGGGGGCGCCTCTCCGGAGGCATCCGGCAATCAGAAGTGAGCCAAAATTTCGCGTAATTCTGCAAGATGGCACTGTCCACCTCGTGCCCTCCTCTTGACCAGGGGCCGTTCCATCGGGCCCCGCCTCTGACACCTCTCGGGATCGCGTTCCCTCTGCGGGCTCCCCCATCCCCAACCCCTGCGCCCCAACCTCCCCATGTCAGGCTCTTCTGTCCTTGCCCTGTCCATCGGGCTGAGGAAATCCTACCAACATCTCTAAAAATGTACAAATTCGATTGGCTTTAAATATCCCCCCAAAATTACCCCCAAATTATCCCCAAATTGCACAACCAAAAAACTAAAACTATGAACCCCTGAATCTCACACACACACACACACACGCACCAGTCCCCTTAAAATGATTTGGTTTTTTAGAAACACCAGGAATGTTAATTAGCTTAAAAAAATATCTAAAATTATCAATTGGCTAAAAAAAAAAAAATACCAAAACAAAATTGGCTTAAAAACAATTGGCATCGTGAAAGAATCAGGCCCCCCCTTCCTTCTCTTCCCCAGGGACCTCGAGTCAGATTGGCTGTGGGCTCGGGACCTGACCTCCAGGAGAAAGGAAGGGACCCCAGATCCGCAGGTAGACACGTCATGGTCTCTGCCGG
>NW_024424786.1:45714111-45716774 GCF_017311325.1 Ursus maritimus
GCGCCTGCCCTCGGCCCCCCAAGGTGAGGGCCGGGACTCTTCCTCACAGCTGACCTTGGAGCCCGAGCAGCGGAGGGACGGGGAGGACGGGAGGAAAGGAGGACGTGGTTTCATGCAGGTCCTCACTCCTCCCCTCCCGTCTTCCTCTTCCTCTCTCAAGCCTGCGGCATCTCGGCGTCTCGAGGGCTTCGGGCCGCCCAGGCTCCTGCTCTGTTCAGGGATGGCACTTGCGTCCCAGCCTGGCCTTCAAGAGGGGACCCTGTGCCCCCCAGCGTGGGGGCTGGACCCCTCCCGGGCGGCCCCGAGCGAGGCTCCCGCCAGCACATTTTCCCCACCTCCCTGGGCAGTGGCACCAGGAGGCTGTGTCCACCTTCCACGCGAGCAGGGAGGCACCAAGAGGCCAGGGGCTGGTCCTGGAGCATGCTTCCACTCCTGTCCTTCCTGGGCACCCTGCCTGCCCACTCTCTCCCCCTTCCTTCACGAGGCTGGCCGCCCCTGCGGGCCCCCCACCCACCAGGTGGTTCTCCTCTTCTCCCGCCCCAGCCCCTGGGGCAGCCACCGGCCAGAAGCCAGTTCTGGGGGGCCCGTGCGGGCCGGTGCTCACGTGCGGCTCTCCTTCCCCCTGTGGGACTTCCAGGCAGGCCGGCAAGCCGCGTGAGCCGCCGCAGCAGCCGTGGCATCGTGGAAGAGTGCTGCTTCCGCAGCTGTGACCTGGCCCTTCTGGAGACCTACTGCGCCACCCCCGCCAAGTCCGAGAGGGACGTGTCGACCCCTCCGACCGTGCTTCCGGTGAGAGGGGGCTGGTGTCGGGGTGCAGGGGCGTCGCCTTGGAGCCAGGGGACCAGGGCACGCAGCATGGGCCCCCATGCTGCGGATGTGGCCAGTCACCCACCGGAGGGGAGCGCCGAGCCCCCGCGGGTCCCCCGTGAGCTGGGCGCCCCCTGACTGGCCCTTCCCCCCCCTTCAGGACAACTTCCCCAGATACCCCGTGGGCAAGTTCTTCCAATATGACACCTGGAAGCAGTCTGCCCAACGACTGCGCAGGGGCCTGCCTGCCCTCCTGCGTGCCCGCCGGGGTCGCATGCTCGCCAAGGAGCTTGAGGCGTTCAGAGAGGCCAAGCGTCATCGTCCCCTGATCGCCCTGCCCACCCACGACCCCGTGGCCCACGGGGGCGCCTCTCCGGAGGCATCCGGCAATCAGAAGTGAGCCAAAATTTCGCGTAATTCTGCAAGATGGCACTGTCCACCTCGTGCCCTCCTCTTGACCAGGGGCCGTTCCATCGGGCCCCGCCTCTGACACCTCTCGGGATCGCGTTCCCTCTGCGGGCTCCCCCATCCCCAACCCCTGCGCCCCAACCTCCCCATGTCAGGCTCTTCTGTCCTTGCCCTGTCCATCGGGCTGAGGAAATCCTACCAACATCTCTAAAAATGTACAAATTCGATTGGCTTTAAATATCCCCCCAAAATTACCCCCAAATTATCCCCAAATTGCACAACCAAAAAACTAAAACTATGAACCCCTGAATCTCACACACACACACACACACGCACCAGTCCCCTTAAAATGATTTGGTTTTTTAGAAACACCAGGAATGTTAATTAGCTTAAAAAAATATCTAAAATTATCAATTGGCTAAAAAAAAAAAAATACCAAAACAAAATTGGCTTAAAAACAATTGGCATCGTGAAAGAATCAGGCCCCCCCTTCCTTCTCTTCCCCAGGGACCTCGAGTCAGATTGGCTGTGGGCTCGGGACCTGACCTCCAGGAGAAAGGAAGGGACCCCAGATCCGCAGGTAGACACGTCATGGTCTCTGCCGGCTCCGGCCTCCTCGGGCAAAACTCTGGTCGTGTTTGGGGAGAACTGGCCATCCTCACAACAGCAAAGCCCCAGCCTGGTTCCTCGCTCTGTTTCCCATCCTCGAAAGTCACCAGGGAGCTAGATGGGGGTTCCCAGTGAGACCGAAGGAGGGGAGCACAGAACGTGAATGCCGAAATTTGTGAAAATAAACTTTAATTGGCACAAACCCCCATACACCCTAAAATCCATCCTCCCCAAACTCACACATCCCAAAATCTTCCATCTCAGTTTACACCCTAAAAATCACACGCACCCACATGCATCCCTGCAGACACCCCCCACATGCACGCATACACACGCTCACACACACATGCACACACACGCTCGACACACCCGCTCACGCACACACGCACGCCTGCTCACACCCTTCTGCGCACACGCACGCCCTCACGCCCTCGCACGCACACACGCACGCAGATGGGTGAACCCAGCACGGTGCAGGTCAGACTGCGCTCTGTCTCAGACCCTTCTCTAAGTTGCTCATTGGTGATGTTTTCATGTTCTGTGCTCCCCTCCTGACCCCTGGGATGCGCTCCTTGGGTGGGAGAGGGTGGTCCATCTTTCGGAGATCAGGGAGGTGGCGTTCCCCACGGCCCCCGTGGTGCGAGCCCAATGCCCCCAGGCGCCACGAGCACCCGTGCCCCTTACCATCGTGCAGAGCGAGGACCGGGTTTGGCCAGACTGGAGGTGGCTGTAGCCGAGCAGAGACCAAGACGTGCCCTACCACGGAGCCTGACCCCCTAGGCGTGCTCCTTCGAGAAACATCTGGGACCCCCAGCACACCTAGGGACCATCCTTGCCAG
>NW_024424786.1:45716779-45722200 GCF_017311325.1 Ursus maritimus
GCGAGGTTTGGAGGAGGAGAGTCAGGAGTCGCAGGTGCAGAATTACAGATCCAATCAGGAGCCCAGATTTACGCCGATTGATCTCTTCCCCCCTTTAATTGGTTTCTCCTGGGGCTTTTTTCCTTTTTTTTTTTTTTTTTTTTTCCCTCCTTAGCTTTTTACGCGCTCACACACCAAATTAAACTTACTCCCGTCCCACGTAACAGGGGAGCAGTGACAAAGCAATGATGTACGAAGCCATCACCACCGCAGCAAAGCCGCGCGTCCTGCTCTCCGCCATTTATCGCCCTGATTCGGTTTTTGTTTTTATCTGTCCCTGTCGCTTGGGTTGAGTCGAGAGTGGGGCCTCCGTGGGGCGCTGGCCACTGCGCCCCATGGAGAAGCCAGAGGGAAGGGAGTGGGCCGCTGCCCAGCCTGGCCTCCGGGGACAGTGGCTGGTCCCCGGGGGTCCTGAGGGGCGGAGGAGGGGGTGGGGAGGCGTTTCTCCGGTGCGCAGAAGGTGCTCGGAGGCCATCAGGAAGGGGCCCCCAGCTGGCCCAGGCCGGCTGGGGGGGAAGGGGCTGCAGGTGTGAGAGTGGAGGGGCTCCATCAGGCTGGAGCAGGTGGCTGCCTTCTGCGCACTTGGGGAGCCCTCCCCTCGCCCTTCGGTGACACCTTGCCCACCTCCTCAGCACCCTGTCTTGTCCCCAGGAGGCTCAGAGCTCCGCGGGGCCTCCTGGGGCCCAGGCGAGGTGAGGTCGGGGAGTAGGGGAGGTCAGAAGGGTGCAGACCCCGCAGAGCAGGAGAGCTGCAAGAGTGGTCCATCTACTGGGGTTGCTCGGGCCCCGAGGCCCACGGGTCTGGCAGTACCGAACCAGCCACCATCTCGGCGCCTAGGGCTGTGGCAGGGATCCGGGCAGCTGGGAGGTTTACCTCACCCCCGCTTTTGCCCCCAGCGCAGTCCCCCTGCACGACAGCCCGACTAGCATTCTAGAGGCCTGAGGCTTCTGGGCCCCAGTAACGGGGCTGGCACGACCCTGGGGGCGGTACGTGTCAGCCCACCAGCGGCACAGAGGGTCCTTCGGCAGGCGTCCGGGGAATGGGCCATTCGCACCATTGGACAGAGCCGAAAAGAGCCAAATTGTTGTAATTGGGACCCAGACAGATTGGCCAGAGATCCAAAAAGACTTGGAGGCACCCCAAATTGTCTGCCCGTCCTGCCGGATGCCCACTCCCCCAGTGTTAACGTTCTGCCTCTCGTGGGGTGGGTGCTCCAGGGCCGTCTGCCGACGCCCCTCTGTGTCCCCCAGCAAGCAGCTCCCCCAGGGTCCCCAGCCATCCCGAACCCGGGCCCCCATCTGACGTCCCGAGCCCTAGCTGTGGCCGTCCATCTTTTCTCCCCCTTCAACTGTCTTCAGCGGGACTCCCTCTTGGGTCCCCCCCCACCATCACCTGAAGACCCCCCACGTGCCGAGCACCGAGTGCCACCTCACCACTGTCGCGGTCCATCTGGCAGTGGCCACGCGGGCCTCCACTCGACCCCTTTAACATGCTGATATTTCTGGCAAAATTCATTGCTTGGGTTTTGTCTTTAACGTTTATCGCTCGCCATCCCAATAAAGCATTCAAATTTATCTTTTTCTGAGTCCTCTGCTCTTTCATGCGCCTCCAGGGTCAAGGAGGGAGGGAGGGGGCCCCGGGGGTGCAGGTATCCCTCTGCTGCCTCACAGCACGCATGGCCAGTGAGAACAGCCCGAAAGCCTGAGCACTCTTAGTAGGGACCATGGACACCTACTTGGGGCCAGCGGCTCTGGGACAACCTCAGGCACCAAATCCTCAAAGATGGGGTGTCCTGTGGCAGGAGGGGCCCCTGGGGGGTGGTTTCCAGGGTCCGCTGATGAGAAGTGAAGTGGCTTCACTGTCAGTTCCAGGGACCTCTCCCAGCCTGGGGGTGGGTGCTGGGGGCCCACCAGGTTCTGAAGGTTCTGGAAACCGGCTGTTGCTGGAGATGGGGATTCGTGTCACCTGCCCGCCCAGTCGCACACACAGACATGCTCAGTGTCCCCCCAAGATGGAAGCTGCAGCAGAAATCCCCTCCTCCTCAGCCCTGTACCCCCCTCCCCCACTGCTCTGAGCTTCAGGACCCCTGGGCTGGTAAGAAGGTGGTCAGGCTGGCATCCCTGATGCTTGAGGCCTGAGCGGGCTGCCTCCCCACCCCCACCCCCCAAGCCCTGGGTCGTCAGGTGCTCCATAGTGGGTAGAGGGGTGGTGGGGCCAGGCAACATTCAGCAGGCAGGCCCAGGGCTCTGTCTGGTTTGGGGGAGGGCCTCCCACCCTGAACCCCGTCTTTCTTTCTGTTTCTAGTATTTTCTAGTATTTCCCGGCCTGGTGCTGGGCCATAACAGGCTCAAAGCCAGTCCTCCAAGGGTTCGAGTGGTGTCCACACGGGTGGTGGCCATGCTGCCCACCCTCACTGCACTGAGAATTCCAAGCAGGGGGACTGGGGGGCTGCCTGGAGGAGGCAGGACCAGTCTCCAAGGATGAGGGAAAGAGCCAGCTGGATAAGGACACCATGCCCATCTTGGGGCAGCCTGAGGCGACAGCGGTGAGGCTGGGGGCCCAGGTGGGGCAAAGGACGCACACCCCACAGTGAACCACCCTGCCCAGGTCTCCCCACCCTGGAGACCAGGTCTGAGCCTGCCTCCCACACAGCCCTGAAGATCCACTGAGCCCTGGCTGCCTCCCCTCCTGGGACCCTTGGGGCACCGGGCTCAGGGTCCCGCTTCCTCCGAGCTCTGGCAAGCCATGCCCTCCCCAGCTGCCCCCGCCTGCCACACCCAGGGCCCTTCCTCACAGCCTCCTCTCCCTCACTGCAGCCCAGCCCACCTGCACCCCTGCCTGTGCTGGCTTTCCCCAAGACCCCCCACCCTGAGCTCCTGGCAGTTCCCCTGGGTGAGCCCCAACCCTGCTCCACCCCCGGGGCTGACACTGCCCTCGCCCCACTCTGCTTGGGTAGCTGAGCCCTGGGCCTTCTGGGCTGCCCAGCTCGGCTTCTCTCCCCTCTCTCTGCTCTGTAAACGCTCAACTCATTCCTGAGGCCTCACTCATTCATTCGTTCGTTCACACGTGTGGATGAGGACCCTCATTTGCAGCCCCCCCCCCCTGGGCTCAGTGTCAAGGAGGAAAGGGTGGGGTGTTCTTTGAAGCACACGGGTCTCTTGGAGAACATCATTTTGGAGTGCAGGCCTGAAGGAGGTGGGAGGCGTGGGGTTCTCCTGGAGGGAAGGGTGGAGAGGGTCCTCCCTCTGGGGAGGTTGAGGGAGGGGTCCGTGGGGGAGGCGAGGTCAGGGTGAGAAAGGGGGCTGTAGAACCATTGTCACTCGTTCAACAAACATTTACGGGTTCCTACAGTGCTTGGCTGAATGGTGCTTCCCCAAAACACCACATGTCCACCTCCCAGCCCCTGCGAGTGTGACCTTGTTTGGGAAAAGGGTCTCTGCGGGGGTCAGGGAGGGACGCTCTTTCCTTCGAATTAGTGTGGGCCTCAGGCCAAACCCAGGTGTGTCCCTGTGACAGGAGAGGAGGGGCAGGCCCGCGGGGGAGGGGCGGGCGGAGCCCCTGGGCTGGGGGAGGCAGGAGGGAGCCCCCCTGGAGGCTGGCGGGGGGGAGGGGGGGCTCGGCCCTGGGACACCTGCATTCCAGCCCAGAGAGAGGATTTTGGATTCAGGCCTTCAGAATCTGGGAGAATGGACTCTATGTTTCGAGTGGCCCAGTGCGTGGTCACTTAGGAAAATGACAGGGGGAGACACCCGCTCTGCCCCCGTCCCCGCTGCAGGTGCTGAGGCCACTGTGGTGTGCAGAGCAGGCGGTATGCTCATCCTAGAGGGGCCTGGGTCCGAGGTCCCGCCACCCCAGGCTAACCTGGGTCCCTCCCTCCCATGGTTCTTGCTGGTCTCCTCTCCCGACCACATGGAGCCCAGGTGGTCTTTTAAACTGTCAGAGCAGGCCCACTTCTGCGAAGTCCCCATGAGGACCCCTGAGTCCGTGCGGCCTCACGAGCATGTTTCTGCCTCGGGGCCTTGGCACGGGCTGCCCCTGCCCAGTCCACTTTCCGGCAGACACCTGCCCATTGCCCTCCTTACAGCAAACTCTGCGGACTTGCACGGCCCTCAGGGAAGCCCGTCCCCAGGGCCCTCTCTCCAGGGCAATGGGTGCTTACGTGTCCCCCCACTACTCCTGGATGCAGAGGGCGACACGGAAACCTGACTGTGAGTGGTGGGAAGGACAGGGGCCTTTGAGTCTCCGTCTGGCATTCTCACGAGCTGCAAAGCAGCGTGTGCTGTGGCCTATCTAGCTCCCTCGATGTCCTGCAGACCCCGGACCCAGTGTGCCCCTGGTCACCCCTCACCGCACCAGGGTCCCCTGCCGCCACTCCCCAGTCAGTGGACAGGCCCACAGCTCCACCGGCCACCGGCAACGCTGCCGTCCAGCTCCAATCTCCCCTGCTCTGCCACTCTTCCACACGCTCTGCCAGCCTGCAGCACACCACTCTCCCCTTAGGACCCTCCATGGCTCCCATGGGCCACTGGGTAGAGTGCTAACCCCAGACCAGGCGTTTCCTGGGTCACCTGGCACCCTACAGTTCTTCGGGCATTCAGCGAGCCTCCCACCCCATTCTGCAGCCTCCTCGTCCTTCACACAGGCTAGCTGCTCTCTCCTGGGCCCTTGGGCCTCTGCTTTTACCCTGGTGACCACCCCCTCTGTCGCTCCGCACAGCATTCTCCACCCGCCCCGGACGAGCCTGGAAGACACAGGTGCACCGTCATGGCCACCCACGAGGAGCCCCCAAGCCCGCCCCCCCGTGCAGCCTCAGCACAGAGCTGGCCAGGAAGGCCCTGGAGAGTGCCGCAAAGGGCTCCGGCACACCCGCCTTTGGGGGCCCTCACCGGGCTGCTCCCCCTGTCCTTCCTAGAGGCCTCCTCGCCTTGGACCGCCCGCCTGGCTCTGGCCCCTGGGCCTCCTCCCCGACAACCTGCATCGGCCCGCCCTGCTGGCCGGGGCTCCTGGGGTCCCCGCTCCTCCCTGCCTGGGCCTGGCACGCAGCTGGTGCTCCCTCACAGGTGTACCAGGGCAGGGTGCCACAGAACAGGCTGCACAGGGGCCCGGCTTCTACCAGCCCAGACCCTTCTGGCCCTGGTGGGCAGCGGCCTCAGGTCCCCCAGCCACAGCCCCCAGCCTCTCTCTCTGTCCCCAGCGGCAGCCCCCAGCCTCTCTCCCTGCCCCCAGCCGCGGCCCAGGCCTCTGCGGCCAGAAACCAAAGAGAACATGCCTGTTTATGCCAGTTACGCCGAAAGCAAAACAGTTTGTGGTTTGTGACCCAAATTTTTTGCCTTTTTTTTCAGAACATAACAAAGCTCAAGACAGCTCCCTCCCCCCCCCCCC
>NW_024424786.1:45722210-45736249 GCF_017311325.1 Ursus maritimus
CATGGTTCTTGCTGGTCTCCTCTCCCGACCACATGGAGCCCAGGTGGTCTTTTAAACTGTCAGAGCAGGCCCACTTCTGCGAAGTCCCCATGAGGACCCCTGAGTCCGTGCGGCCTCACGAGCATGTTTCTGCCTCGGGGCCTTGGCACGGGCTGCCCCTGCCCAGTCCACTTTCCGGCAGACACCTGCCCATTGCCCTCCTTACAGCAAACTCTGCGGACTTGCACGGCCCTCAGGGAAGCCCGTCCCCAGGGCCCTCTCTCCAGGGCAATGGGTGCTTACGTGTCCCCCCACTACTCCTGGATGCAGAGGGCGACACGGAAACCTGACTGTGAGTGGTGGGAAGGACAGGGGCCTTTGAGTCTCCGTCTGGCATTCTCACGAGCTGCAAAGCAGCGTGTGCTGTGGCCTATCTAGCTCCCTCGATGTCCTGCAGACCCCGGACCCAGTGTGCCCCTGGTCACCCCTCACCGCACCAGGGTCCCCTGCCGCCACTCCCCAGTCAGTGGACAGGCCCACAGCTCCACCGGCCACCGGCAACGCTGCCGTCCAGCTCCAATCTCCCCTGCTCTGCCACTCTTCCACACGCTCTGCCAGCCTGCAGCACACCACTCTCCCCTTAGGACCCTCCATGGCTCCCATGGGCCACTGGGTAGAGTGCTAACCCCAGACCAGGCGTTTCCTGGGTCACCTGGCACCCTACAGTTCTTCGGGCATTCAGCGAGCCTCCCACCCCATTCTGCAGCCTCCTCGTCCTTCACACAGGCTAGCTGCTCTCTCCTGGGCCCTTGGGCCTCTGCTTTTACCCTGGTGACCACCCCCTCTGTCGCTCCGCACAGCATTCTCCACCCGCCCCGGACGAGCCTGGAAGACACAGGTGCACCGTCATGGCCACCCACGAGGAGCCCCCAAGCCCGCCCCCCCGTGCAGCCTCAGCACAGAGCTGGCCAGGAAGGCCCTGGAGAGTGCCGCAAAGGGCTCCGGCACACCCGCCTTTGGGGGCCCTCACCGGGCTGCTCCCCCTGTCCTTCCTAGAGGCCTCCTCGCCTTGGACCGCCCGCCTGGCTCTGGCCCCTGGGCCTCCTCCCCGACAACCTGCATCGGCCCGCCCTGCTGGCCGGGGCTCCTGGGGTCCCCGCTCCTCCCTGCCTGGGCCTGGCACGCAGCTGGTGCTCCCTCACAGGTGTACCAGGGCAGGGTGCCACAGAACAGGCTGCACAGGGGCCCGGCTTCTACCAGCCCAGACCCTTCTGGCCCTGGTGGGCAGCGGCCTCAGGTCCCCCAGCCACAGCCCCCAGCCTCTCTCTCTGTCCCCAGCGGCAGCCCCCAGCCTCTCTCCCTGCCCCCAGCCGCGGCCCAGGCCTCTGCGGCCAGAAACCAAAGAGAACATGCCTGTTTATGCCAGTTACGCCGAAAGCAAAACAGTTTGTGGTTTGTGACCCAAATTTTTTGCCTTTTTTTTCAGAACATAACAAAGCTCAAGACAGCTCCCTCCCCCCCCCCCCCAGGCAGACAGAAACGATCTGTTTACACTGGCCGCAAAACATTCCTGGCCTGCCAGCCCGGCCCTCTCCCCCAGGCCGTGCCCTCAGCACTGAGCGGTGGAAGGGGTCCCAGGGCCTGGTGAGGGGGAGGCAGGAGGGGTCGGGGTGCTGGTGACTGCATCATCCTGGGACCAGGAGTATTGGGGTGCCTCCCTGTCTAGTTGGAGGGGCTTCCACAAGGCCCCGGACCGGGGAGGAGCCTGGACGCATCCCCACACTGTTCCCTCCAGCGTTTCCCCACCCACATCTGCCCCCAGCCCCCAGCTCCCACCCCTTCACACAGACACCGGGACCCTGGGCTATCACCCCCTCCCTGCCTTCCTCCCCCACTCCTTCCTGTCCTAATGCCCAAGGCCCACATCCCCTGGCCCAGCTCTGCGAGGCAGCCCACAAGCGGTGGGCACATGCCCTGCCCCGGGGAGCGGGCACCCACACGCTGGTGTAGGTGGGGTGGCAGGTGCAGAGCCTGTGATCCCAGCCTGGACTGGGGGAGAGCAAGGCAGGGCTCCTTCTCCCAGGACTCAGTGGGGCCAGGCACACGCTGGAGCCCAGGGGTGGAGCCAGGCGGGACCGTGAGGTGCTGTGGCCAGGAGGAGGGACTAGGCCCCTATCCCATTCAGACCATCCTCAGGCCTGTCCTGGCCCTCTGGGGACCCCTGCATGCCCTGCAGCCTCACAAGTCCCCTCCTCTTGCCTTCTCCCTGCTCATCTTCCCAACACCTCTCCATCTCGTCTTGGCTCCTTTCTGCACCCCTGCACTGGCCTGTGCCCCAGGCTGGGTGCTGCGGAGCCAGAGCCTAAGAAGAGGGAGTCTTGGGGGCAAGGACTCCAATGTTGGGGGGGCACATCCACGGATTCACTAGTGGGGGTGAGACAAAGCTGCCCCAGCAGCACCCCCCCCCCCGAGGAAGACGGCCAGACTGCATCTGGACAGTGCATAGGAGCAGGGAGAATGTGGAGAGCTGGAAGGGCATTGTAGGTGGAGGGAACAGTATGGGCAGCTTTGGAACGACCCGGCTTCTGCATGAGCAAAGCCCAGATGTGGTTACATGGAGAGGGACGCAAAGGCACACGGTGGCCACAGATCCAAGGGCCCTGAGTGCTGAGCCAAGAAGCTGGACTTGACCTTGAGAGAACTCTGGGCACCAGGGAAGGATTTTTGAGGGGAGAGGGAGCCACTCTGACGTGCATTCTAGAAAGATGGTCCAAGCATGGGTAAGCTGAAGCCAGAGGGTTAGCAGGCAGGTTAGGGGTGGAGGGGGCAGAGCAGGGTTGGGAGACATGTCAGCTGGCAAGTCCCTGCATGTGTGCCCTGGTGGTGGGGGGCATCTCACCCCTCCCCCAACCCCAGAGGGCAGGTCCCAGTTCCCCACTGTGGGGGTGGGGGTGGGCATAGGGGGTCATCCTGCTGCAGGACCCTGACGTAATCCTGTGCTGCTCCTGTGCGGCTGACGGCCCCCCCCCCCTGCCTGGCCAGAGCATCGTTCTGGAAGGTCTGGCCTGTACCTCTGCTCCCCTCTCCTCTCCTTGTCATCCCTGGCCTCCCTCGATCAGGAACAGATGTGCCTCTGGGCAGGAATTCTAGCTGTTTCGTTGACCAGTCACTCAAGGGACTTTCTGATAAGGCCACTCGGTTCTCAGCAGAGCCAGGGAGGGGGAGGAGCGAGGACAGGGACTCCCACCCCCACCTTCCTTGCACCCAGGGGCCTGGGATGCTCCCAGCCAGGGTCTCCCCGCCAGCTGGCAGCTCTCAGGAGACAGGTTCTCCAGGCCTCTTGTGGTGTTGGGGTACTCCGGCAGGTGGGGGGTGGGCTGAGGCTGCCAATAGTCTCCCACTCCCCGGACCTGGGTGCAGCCAAGCTCCACCCTCCGCAGCACCAGCATGAGAGCTCGCTGCCTGCCTGCCATCCGTCCCTCCTTCCTTCACCACTTACCCAGCAAAGGAGGCCCTGGAGCCGTGGAGATGAGGATGCATCCGTTCCTGCCATCAGGACAATCAGACCATCACAGTGAAGGAGGAGGCCGCTGTGTCAGCTCCAAGGCAGATGACTGAGGACACAGGGGCTACCTTTTCCAAGTCTTCCTGATGCAGAGGGGGGGAGAGACCACCTGGGGCTCCTCTCCTGGGGGCCCGGATCCTCTTCCCCACAGGCTGCCCCAACAAACAACAGCTGACCCCGTGCTTAGGCAGGTCCCATGGTGGACCAGCCCTGCTTGAACCTTGGGGTGGCAGCCGTCAGAGTTAGGCACTCAGGTCTGCCACTTGGGGTCCCTGGTTTCCCAGAACCCAGTACAGCATCTGACCTTGTTCTACTCCATTCGCAGCTGCAGACTGCTGGGACCACTTTGACCCTTGATTTGGTTTTCCAGCACTTCAGCACTTGGCTTATATCTCCCAGCCCTGGACCCCAGTGCCTTGCCCAGTACCTGGTACAGAGTAGAGACTCAGCGTGGGCTCCACGAATGGACAGATGGATGGAAGGGTGGTTGGGTAGATGTTTGTACGTGTGTATGTGTGTGTAGACGGATAGATGTTTGTACGTGTGTATGTGTGTGTAGACGGGTAGATGTTTATACGTGTGTATGTGTGTGTAGACGGGTGGGTGTGTGCAT
The DNA here is from genome assembly GCF_017311325.1 of Ursus maritimus. Taxonomy (NCBI): domain Eukaryota; kingdom Metazoa; phylum Chordata; class Mammalia; order Carnivora; family Ursidae; genus Ursus; species Ursus maritimus. Next base: position 45,726,368 of record NW_024424786.1, read on the forward strand.
GGGTGGGTGGAGGCGTAGACAGAGGTATAGCTGGATACATGTGCGGATGGATATGTAGATGGGTACATGGCAACTGCAGGGAAACACATATCTACCTGTGAGGTCGCTCGAGATTGTCCTAGTGGGAAACGAGGGAGGAGACAGAGAGACTGAAATTTACTGAATACCCACCCTCATAGAAATTCTACATGTTGATTCAGATTGTAATATATCCTGCTTTTAGAGTAAGGAACATAACACGGGTTGAAAATATTTGTTGATTAAATGGAATTTAAAGATCTTGTTTAAGCAAAAATACCTATCTGGAAATTGTCTCAAAAGGACCTAAAAAATCCGGGGCGCCTGGGTTGCGCAGTTGTTAAGCATCTGCCCTCAGCTCAGGGCGTGATCCTGACGTTCCAGGATCGAGTCCCACATCGGGCTCCTCCGCTGGGAGCCTGCGTCTTCCTCTCTCACTCCCCCTGCCTGTATTCCCTCTCTTGCTGGCTGTCTCTCTGTCACATAAATAAATAAAATCTTAAAAAAGAAAAAAAAAAAGGACCTAAAAAATCCGAACATGTAGATAAATAGGTTGCAGACTGAAAGTCCTAAAATATTACCCTAGAAAAAGGCACAGGGCCCAGAGAGTTTTACAGGCAAGTTTTTTTTTTTTAATGCTCAAGATCATTCTTCTGCACAATGTTTCAAGCATAGAATGAATATTCCAATTCATTCTCTGTGTCCGTATAACCCTGATCCCAAGGCCTGATCATGACAGCACAGAACGAGGAAAAACCGCAGACCAAGTTCACATGTGAAGATAGATGCACAAATTATAAAGAAAAGAATTAGCAAATTAAATCCAGCAGTGTATTGAATTAAAGTAATAATATACCATGACCAAGCAGAGTTTATTTCCAAGAATGCAAGGATGACTCAACGTGAAGAAATCCATTAATATCATCATGTTAATAGGGCCAAAAGAAGAAAAACCATATGATGATAGTGATAGGTGCCAAAAACATATTTAATAAAATCTAACACACACTCCCAGTTATAAAATGTGTTTTGCAGGCTTAGAGTAAAAAAAAACATCCCTAAGGTGAGGGAATATTGACGGCATGCCCTGCCACCCTCTCTCCCAGCCTGCTTCCCGTCACCCTCGGAGGTGACCCTCTTCATGCACCCAGAGCACTCCTGGACTGAACTTCAATAGACACCTTCTTCTTTTTTGGACATGGCCCCTCAGGATCGTCCACTGCTGCTGACCCCACCCTCACCCCCATCTTGAAACTCCCCTTGGTTTCCTCTATGGGGTGTTTCTGACAACTCAGCCATCCTGCAGATAACAACATTAAACCCTGGACAACAAACAAACAACTACCCAGGGGCTCTAGAGACTTGGCACAAGTAGGGAAGTCACAGTACGGTGTAGGCATCTAAAATCCCCATAGAAACCCTGCCATCTTTCTGGCTGGAGGAGCCAGGAGGAGCCTGGGGCAATTGGGGTTGCCAGAGATGAAAATGGGAATCCCCAAGAGAGGCAGAGAAGTAGGCATCCCGAATTCTACGTACACTCTCTGCCCGAGTTGCTGGCGTGGGGCAGACCGAAGGCAGTCCGGGTGGAGATCTGAGCCACCACTCCATCCACACAAGGCCGATCCTGCAGCTGGAGCCCAGTCGAGCTAACGGCTCACACGAACGCATCGGCACTCCCCAGAGAAATGCCACACACCCACTGTCCGCACAACAGGACGTGTGCAGTGTCCAGGGTGCAGTCCGAAATTACATGGCGAACTCTAGGGCCAGGAACGTGTGTTTACCCCCCCCACCCAAGGGAAAGGACAATTAATCGAGGCCAACTCTGAGGGACGGGACGTTGGAACTACCAGGCAAAGAGTTTAAAGGAGGTGCGATCTCCACAACTGCCCGTGGAGATAAAGGAAAACAGTCACAATGAATGAAAAGATAGGAGACTTTGGCGGACAGACCGCGCACATTGAAAACGTCTCAGAGGATAATTGGAGCTGAAGCATACGATCTCTGAGATAAACGAAAATCACTGGGCAAGATGAGTATCAGAACGGAGACGAAACAGAAGGAGTGTGAACTTGGAGACCCGTCCACAGAAGTTCCTCAGTGCGAGGGAGAGTGAGAAGGACGACTGAACACAGCAGGGAGTCAGGGTCAGCTGCGGGACTAGCGGGTCTCCGAAAGGGAGGGTGAGAGTATGAGGAGCGAAACGCTGAAGCAGTAGTGAATTTCCCCAACGGGTGGGAAACAACAGACTTGAGAAGTTCTGTGCAAGTCAGGTAGGACCAGTTGGAAGCAAATGGTGCTTAGGCACGCCCACGAGAGGTTCAAGAAAGCCAACACTACAAAGGCAAATCCGCGAAGGAGAAGACAGTGGTCCGCGCGACGGGAACCGGCGCACCTCACTGGGAACGTGGGGGCCGCTGGACAAGCGGACAACGTTCTTTCATGGACCCGTTTTCCTCGTGGCACCTGTGGCCGCTGGGTCCTGTCTCCGTGTCTGTCTTCCTGGTGTTTTGTTCTTTGCTCCGTTCCGTTTTGTTTTTTTCCTCCCCTCAGTGCGGTGCTGCCGTGCCTTGTTCCGACCTGGGCATCTCCTCTCCTCCCTTCCCTGGGCTCCTCCCCCGTGCGGAGGGCTGCCATGCCACAGCCCCAGACACACAGCATCCCCAACACCCCCTGTCATGCACCCCCAGTTCCCCTCGCCCGCGCTCAGGAGCACGGATTCCACGTCTGCTCAGTTCCAAACCCGAGCTTCCTCCAGGGTTCTGCATCTCAAGGAGGGACCGTCCCAGCCACATAGAGCCCAAGCCAGAATCCTCGGGGCTGGAAAGCCCATCGCTCTTCCCTCACACCTCCAGGTGTCTGGTCTGTCTTCCTCCCTCTACAGCAGCCTTCATCCAGAAGTTTCTACGGGCTGGGGGCTGCTCCATGCTCCCTGGCTACATCCATGCTAGCACTGACTCCTCAGAGGCAGAGCCTGTGTCCCCATTTTACAGGTGGCCAACCGAGGAAGGCAGACACTCAGCGATGGCCATCAGTGGTTCCCGAGTGCCCCGCATCAGGCATGTGCCAGGCATGGCCGGGCGGACTGGCAGGCTGCCTGTCCCTGGGAGCTCACCGTCTGGAGGGAGAGCCTGACAGCTAACGAGGCGTTTAATGAGCCGATTACATAATTATGGGCTGCAGAGAATAACAGGGCTCACGGGCCTGCCGCGTCTACCCTCCCCACGCCCCTGAGGCCCAGGGGCGGGCTCCTTTCTCCTGCCACCCTGGGCTGAGGTGAGACCTGTTTGTGGGCCCATCTCTTTGGGGCGGTCCCCGACTCAGCTCCCAGACATCTCCCTGTCTGGCCCCAGGGAGCAGGTGCGATGGGACAGCCTCACTCTCTTCCTGCCCCTGGCCAGGCGGCCTCAGAGACAAGCAGCGAGTCAGCCTCGTGCTGAGCTGAGGCCAGGGGAGAGCTCTCCCCAGGCAGGGGCCTACAGGCACCAGCCCTGCACCCCACTGTGGGTCACCCCATGACCCCAGGGCAGCCCTGCGGGCCTTTGTGGTTGGGGGATGAGGTCAGCTCTCCAGCCCCAACCAGGCCTGGCCTCACTTCCAATTCTGAGTGACTTCCTGCCGTGGGGGCAGAGGTGAGCCCCTCATGTGCCGAGGGAGAGTTGCACCACATTTCCCCGGCTCAGGGTGCAGGGGGGCCCTCTGTGCACACCCTCCTGCATGTTCCCCACAACCTGGGATGCAGGCTCTGGATGGGCTTTCCAGCCCAGTTGTCCAGGTGAGACCAAGTCAGGAGCAGGAGAGCAGAGAAGCTCGAGGTTGCTCCAGGCGCCCAGCTGGGAAACCCTCTGGTCCCTCTGCCCCTCCTGCCCCCCGGGAAAATCTGCCAGCAGCTTGAAGGCGTGCGTGCAGAGGGAGGGAGGCACGTATCCCTGCGTCCAGGCTCTCTTCTCCTCTGTGTCACGGGACAGGCGGGGTGGAAGGAGTTGTGACGATGATGCCTTGGCCAGGCAGGCCCGCCCGTGCCCGGTGTGGGCCGGGGCAGGGCCACGTCTGTGCTCTTGGCTGGACTGAGGCCCTCCCACCGTGGCCGGGCCCCATCCTCTTGCATCACACAGGTCCTGGCCGGCGTGCCTGGGAGATGCCCTGCAGCTTGGTGACGAGGGGCTGGCGCTCTGCGTGGTCCAGTCCGGCGGGCGATGGGGTGAGAGTGCAGACGTTGGCCGGTGCTGCCTGGCCAAAGCCACTTCCAGGCCCGGCTGGACGCCAGCTCCCCAAACGAGAAGGGGGCGGCTTTGGGGTGGAGCCTTCGACCCCTTTCCTGGTCTGGGGGCTCCCTGGTGGGAAGCCTCCCAGGAGAGGAAAGCCCTGGGGGCTCAGGGCCCTTAATCCTGGTCATGTCTGCCCACTGAGTTCCACGGAGACTCCTTAGCCAGCCTGGGATTTCAGGCTTAACTCCCAGTGACATTCGAGGAAGTTCGTTAGGGAGTGCTGGGCACGGGTAGGAGCTTGGGGCAGGGCCCATCGCAGCACGGAGCCGCGCCCCCACCACACTCTGCTTGTAATTAGCAGAGAGGCGAAGGTTTTGCTCTCAGCGGTTCACCAGGGGGTCAGGAGAATTCCCGGAACGGAAGGAATCCCGCTGCTGCCAGGTCTGAGGTAAAGGGGCTTATGGGGTAGCGACGGGGCTGCGAGAGAGACTTCAGGAGGCACTTCCAGCCCCAATGACGAAGACGGAAATGGCTGCCAACACAAGACCGTCCTGGGGGGTGGGGGGTCTGGGGGACATACACACCCTGGTCGGGGGGAGCTGGGAATATTCAGGGTGCTGAAGGAGCTCTGGGAAGCAGTTTCCTCTAGGCCAGGCTGGTCAGGGAGGGCTTCCTGGAAGAGGAAAGACTCTGAGAAGGTCAAGTGAATCAGGAGAGCATGGTGGGGACAGAGAAGAGGGCGGGCCTATGGAGGGCCTGGGGCAGCTCTCCCAGCAGGACTCCTTATGCAGGGAGGTTGGCTGGGCTCAGGGCCATGGTGGGGCTGGAGCCGGGTCCCTGGCTCTGGGGGCTGGGTTCCACAAAGGAGCTGCAGAGCTAAGACCTAGGCCAGCAGTCGGTTGCACTTAAGAATGTCCTTGATGAAGGGCGCCTGGTGGCACAGTCAGGTAAGCATCCGACTTGATTTCAGCTCAGGTCATGGTCTCAGGGTCCTGAGATCCAGCCTCGCGCGGGGCATGGAGCCTCCTTGAGATTTTCTCTCCCTCTCCCTCTGCCCTGCATGCATGCACGTGAGGACACACACTCTCTCTGTGTCTAAAAAGAATGTCCTTCGTGAAGCTGAGATTTTGTCTGTTCCAGGTGGGACATCTTTAGTGCCCCGTGTAAGGGGCAGTCCCACGGGGGGGAGTACAGTGTTGGCGGCGGGAGAGGCTGGCACTGGCCACAGCGGAGAGGTGTTTACCCGCCGCGTGCTTGCAGAAAAGCGCCGTGTCCCATCCCCTCCAGGAGAGTGGCTGAGGGGCTTTGTTGTCCGTGATCACCTTGGAGCTTCCGAGCAAAAAGCAGAACTTTGGGAAACTGGCTCCTCGGAAAGAGAGGCCGGACCTGTGGGCGTTTGCCTGCAATTAATCTTTCCTTTTGAAGACTTTCATGTTTGCAGACAAATTGCGAAGGCAGCATGATCGAGCTCCTGAATCCCCTCCCGGGGCCCCCCCGTTAGCACCTCCATCCCCCGGTGAGTTTGCGAGAAACTCCGTGGCTGGCGAGGGTCCGAGATTCGGCTGTGGCCCTGCCCTGGACTGCACAACGGATCCGTCCTCGTCCTCTTTCTGCTCCAGTCCCTGGCCCCTCGCTGCGCTCCTCTGCCCCGTCCCTGGTCTCCTGCACAAGTGGGCTTCCCTGGGACAGTGACCGAAGGGGTCATCGGTGTGGCCTCGGGCCTCAGATCGCGTCTCGCTTTAAAGAAACCGCCACTTGTCGAGTTTTGATGCAGTATTGAAAAGAAAATCCCCGTGCTTCTGGAAGGCCGTGGGAACCGTCTCCTCCCTCCGGCCACACGCTCCTACTCTTGGTGCCCGGGCACCCGAGGACACGTTGCAGATGCCCGCGTGGAACCCTCGTCTCTGGCCCGCCACAGGGATTTTCGAGGTGTAGAGCCCTGTCTGCTGTTTTTCTCTCCGAATTGGTTTTATCTTGAAAACTAGAGTGATTTTTTATACAAAATAATTTATGTTAATATGCACGATCTGATTATTTTTGTGACTTTGAATTTATTTAAACATTTAAAAATTTCTAACATGTAAATATTCAAAAAAAACCTCGATGTCTTAGTTTTAACTCGTGCATGCAAATCCTCGTAGCTGTAACCCCACGTCCGCAGGAGCTCCTCGGGGCCGTCCCTCATGTTCAGGTATGTACGGGATCCCCGGGTGGGAATCATGGAGGCTGAGCGTGGGTGCAGCCAGCGCTGGGTTCAGTCCCTGGCGAGTGGCTTCGCTTCTCTGTGCCTCAGTCTCCCTGGGTGTCAGGCGAGACCAAGGAGCAGGGCTCCGGGGTGGGGCTTGTAAACCGTCTGCACTCCGGAGGGAGCTGGTGGCAACTTGCCTCTTGAGGCAAGACCAGCCTCAAGCAGCCCTCCACCGAGGAGAAGACCAGCTCAGGGTTACAGGAAAATCGTAGGAAGGTACAGGGCGTTGCCATGTACCCTCTCCCCCGCCACGCATGCACACGTGTGTGCACACATAGACGGGTGCCTTCACACACGCACGCGTGCACAGTCTCCTGTTGCTGACCTCCCAGCTGCTGCGTCTGTCACGATTCACAATATTGATGCCAATTAACCAAAGTCCACAGTGGACATCAGGGGTCACTCCCAGTGGTGTGTGTCCTGCGGGTTCGGACAAAGCGTGATGACGCGTGTCCACCACCACAGTGTCACGCGGAGTGGAGTCCCTGACCTAAACCCTCCCCACCCCTTCTGTTCATCCCTCCCCCGCCTCCAAACCCCGACAACTGCCCATCTCTGTCCCGTCTCCCTAGTTCTGCCTTTTCCGGAATGTCGCAGAGCCCGGGTCGCGGTGTGTGGCCCTCTCGGACCGGCTTCTCTCACCCACTGATGCACGTCGACGGTTCCTCTGTGACCGTTCACAGCTCGAGAGCTCGTTTCTTACTAACGTTGAGCAATGTTCCACTGTTGGGACGTCAGTCAGTTTGTCCCTCTACCTACCGAAGGGCGTGTCCGCGGCTTCCACGTTCTGGCACAAAGGAGCGAAGCCGCTAGAAACATCCGTGTACGGGTTTCTGTGTGGACGTAGGTCTTCTCTCCAAATTCCTACTTCAAATCACGAATGAGTTATCCCAGAATGATTTTTAAGGCAATCCCTCTTTGTCCCTTTGTTGGAAGGGCTTTTTGGGTCATAGGCTGTTGTTTTAAATTCATAATGTTCTCTTCTCTGAAGTCTTACTGCTCTTTGTGCAAACAGTTGGGTCAATTACGAGACTTCGTCTGCCCCCCACGGAGCTAGAGCTCCATCTCCATGGGGCTTTACTGGGGTGTCCCTAGGACGTGTTCTCACAGCCGACTGGCTAAACCCTTCTCTGTCCTTCTGTTTGAGAACATTGCTGTTGGTTAACCCTGCTCGTAAAGGCTCTGGTCTCCCGAACCCGGTGACAGAGACCCTTTCTCCCCGGTATCCGCAGGAGAAGGCAGGGCCCCACCCTGCTCTGACCCTGAGCTGCCAGGCGGGGGTTGGGCCCACGGCAGGCACCTGCATCCAACACACAGCTGGGTGCTCTGGCGGTGGCCTGGCGCGGGCGCAGGGACCGTCGTGGCCCGTAGCCCGTGGCCCGTCGGGATCTGGAAGCTCAGGGCCTCCTGGAGCCACAGGCACTTGCTCTCGCCACGCAGGAGTCCGGAGGCCTCGCTGACTGACTGGTCTCGCCGGGGCCTGGAGGGAACCCGGGCTCCCAGGCCCTGGCAGGACCTGCCCCCGAACGCGGGGGTCTAGGAGCAGCCCCTTGGGTTTGTAACTGTGAGGCGGAAGCATAATAGACATCCGGAGGCGCGCCTGCCTCACGCCCCCACAGCAGCGGCCCCCGCCCCGGACTCGGGATGCCCCTGGCGCATCTGTTCAGTTGTCCCCACTCCATGCCCATTCACAACCGCCGGGGCCTCCACTTCTGAGCGCCTGCCGCGTGTTGAGAGCTGAGTAAAGTGTGCCTGGCGGCTCCAGCTCCAACATCCGGCATGCCGCCCCCACCGAGGGGGACCCCAGCCCCTGTCTCTGCGGGGCTTGGAGACGGGCTGTGGGGGACAGGCCTTACGGCCCTGCCACTCTGCCCAGGGCCTCTGTAAGTGAACCTTTCCTTGCACGCTCCCACTGACAGGGAACTCACTGCTGCCCAAAGCTGACTCTTACCTGCTAGCCCCTGATCTAGACTGTACTCCTGGGACCCCACCAGCCCCCTCCTCAAACCAGGCAATGGGTCCCCCTGGGGGCTGGCCTGAGCCCATGTGCTCCCAGCTGAGCACACCTCTGAGCCAGTCCCCTCTGAGCTCCCCCTCAGCCTATCCTAGCGTTTGACCTCGCAGTCCTCCGGGGAGGGGCCTAACAAGACAGTTCTGACCCCAACGGGACTCCAGAGCCACGGAGAGCGGAAATCCTCCTCTTCCTGGCCCACAGTCGAATGTGACTGTGGAGGAGCAGGGGGTGGGTGGGCTGTCGGGAGCAGTCGGCCTTTCAAACCCCAGCTGGCTCTGTGGACCCCGGTCCCAGCCGGCTTGCAAGAGGCCTACCCTGGGCCTGCCAAGCATCCCGCCACGCCTTGCCCACCCCCTCTCCTGCCCGCCTGAGGAGCCCCTGCTGAAACTCACGTGCTCTTGGGCGGGGCGCGGCAGCCCACTGGGGGCGACTGAACCCCCACAGTAGTAAGTGGGCCGTGTGCCAGGATCCCATCTTCCTCAGACACACCCGGGTCTCCCCCGCCAGGCCCGAGCCCAGGGTTCCCGCCTGACAGGCTCCTTGAGGACCCGAACAGCCCACCCAGCTGAGTGCCTGGCTGTGTCTGCAGCCCTGGCCCTGGGGACCCCAGCCCAACCCTCACGTTTGGGGAAAACCAGCTGCTTCCTGTTTGTGTCAGTGATTCGCTTGTTTTCCTGCACAGCGGTTGAGGGTCGGAGCACCCAGTGAGCCCGGCGCTCCCCGTCTTTGTGGGGCCTGCTGTTCCGAGGAGAAACTTAATCACTTTGTTTTCTTGGTTTAGGTTTTGCTTTTTAATAAAAAAAAATGACCCTGCTCGGCTCCGGCCCCGCGGCCCTAAAAGGCGTCACTTTCAAACGCTCTGCAGCGCCAGCCAGGAGCTCCTGGGGGAGGGCGGTGGGGCCAGGGTGGCCAGCGCTCCCGGGCCCGGGGCTGGCGTTGCCCCTCGGGGACGCTGGAGGGCGAGGCCGGGAGCAGCTGCCCCCTCTGTCTTCCTGCGTGGCCAGCAGGACCCGAAGCCACAGGTCAGCACTGGGAGCAGGGCCTTCAAATGCCGGTGGGCCCAGGGAGGGGAAGACCCCCAGGGTCCTCTGCTGGGGCAGGGGTGGCAGATCCGAGATGTTTCAAGGCCAGCCCCTCCCTCCATCTCCCCTCCATCCCTTCCTCCCCCGTCCCTCCTTCCCAAGCCCAGGAAAGGTGGGGGATGGACCCCTGGCACTCCCCCCCTCTCCCCCCCTCCTCCAACACTCATCCCCCAGAGGCCTTGACCTCTGGGTCTGGGGCCTTGTGACCCTACTGAGGGGTCTCCTCCTGGCTGGGGAGGAGGGGAGTGGCGGCACAGAGAGCACCCAGACACCTTCTTCTGCCTCCCACCCATGGACTGCGGACCCCCCCCC
>NW_024424786.1:45736259-45746441 GCF_017311325.1 Ursus maritimus
TCTGCCCAGGGCCTCTGTAAGTGAACCTTTCCTTGCACGCTCCCACTGACAGGGAACTCACTGCTGCCCAAAGCTGACTCTTACCTGCTAGCCCCTGATCTAGACTGTACTCCTGGGACCCCACCAGCCCCCTCCTCAAACCAGGCAATGGGTCCCCCTGGGGGCTGGCCTGAGCCCATGTGCTCCCAGCTGAGCACACCTCTGAGCCAGTCCCCTCTGAGCTCCCCCTCAGCCTATCCTAGCGTTTGACCTCGCAGTCCTCCGGGGAGGGGCCTAACAAGACAGTTCTGACCCCAACGGGACTCCAGAGCCACGGAGAGCGGAAATCCTCCTCTTCCTGGCCCACAGTCGAATGTGACTGTGGAGGAGCAGGGGGTGGGTGGGCTGTCGGGAGCAGTCGGCCTTTCAAACCCCAGCTGGCTCTGTGGACCCCGGTCCCAGCCGGCTTGCAAGAGGCCTACCCTGGGCCTGCCAAGCATCCCGCCACGCCTTGCCCACCCCCTCTCCTGCCCGCCTGAGGAGCCCCTGCTGAAACTCACGTGCTCTTGGGCGGGGCGCGGCAGCCCACTGGGGGCGACTGAACCCCCACAGTAGTAAGTGGGCCGTGTGCCAGGATCCCATCTTCCTCAGACACACCCGGGTCTCCCCCGCCAGGCCCGAGCCCAGGGTTCCCGCCTGACAGGCTCCTTGAGGACCCGAACAGCCCACCCAGCTGAGTGCCTGGCTGTGTCTGCAGCCCTGGCCCTGGGGACCCCAGCCCAACCCTCACGTTTGGGGAAAACCAGCTGCTTCCTGTTTGTGTCAGTGATTCGCTTGTTTTCCTGCACAGCGGTTGAGGGTCGGAGCACCCAGTGAGCCCGGCGCTCCCCGTCTTTGTGGGGCCTGCTGTTCCGAGGAGAAACTTAATCACTTTGTTTTCTTGGTTTAGGTTTTGCTTTTTAATAAAAAAAAATGACCCTGCTCGGCTCCGGCCCCGCGGCCCTAAAAGGCGTCACTTTCAAACGCTCTGCAGCGCCAGCCAGGAGCTCCTGGGGGAGGGCGGTGGGGCCAGGGTGGCCAGCGCTCCCGGGCCCGGGGCTGGCGTTGCCCCTCGGGGACGCTGGAGGGCGAGGCCGGGAGCAGCTGCCCCCTCTGTCTTCCTGCGTGGCCAGCAGGACCCGAAGCCACAGGTCAGCACTGGGAGCAGGGCCTTCAAATGCCGGTGGGCCCAGGGAGGGGAAGACCCCCAGGGTCCTCTGCTGGGGCAGGGGTGGCAGATCCGAGATGTTTCAAGGCCAGCCCCTCCCTCCATCTCCCCTCCATCCCTTCCTCCCCCGTCCCTCCTTCCCAAGCCCAGGAAAGGTGGGGGATGGACCCCTGGCACTCCCCCCCTCTCCCCCCCTCCTCCAACACTCATCCCCCAGAGGCCTTGACCTCTGGGTCTGGGGCCTTGTGACCCTACTGAGGGGTCTCCTCCTGGCTGGGGAGGAGGGGAGTGGCGGCACAGAGAGCACCCAGACACCTTCTTCTGCCTCCCACCCATGGACTGCGGACGTCCAGTGGCTGGGGCTGAGAGAGGACACAGCAGCACGTGCAGACGGCTTGTCCAAAATGGGTTGGAGTCAGGGTCCAGAGGGCGGCCCGGCACCCTTGAAGCCTTCCTCACAGACACCCCCCGCATGCCCGGCTCCCAGCACGCAGGCATGGGCCCGCCCCAGGGTGAGGGAGAGGTGAGCCCATCTCTGGGACAGAAGCAGAGCGGGAGACGTCAGTGGAGAGGGGTCGGGAGGGAAGCAGATGATGAAGCTTTGCATGGGGTGGGCTTAGACAAACAGGGGAATGAGGAAGGAAGGGGGCCGAGCAGCCTTGGACCCTGGCCTCACGCAGGGCGCTGCCCAGGTCTCAGGAGCACTGCTCATCTCATCACTGTTCCGTCCCGCGTGTACCCCGCACAGACCCCATTCTCTCCCCACGCTGGACACTCAGTCAGGGACGAGAGCAGCAGGACCCCGTGCAGCGTGCAGTGGAACCCGGGGGCGGGGGGCAATAGCGAGAGGCAGGAGAGCAAGTGACCAGGACCCTGTGGTGGCTGGGCCACTGCTGGCCATTTACCTGAGCTGGTGAGGAGGTGAGGGCTGGTGAGGGCTGCCCAGGGCTACTTGGGCTGGGACCTGTCAGGAAAGAGCAGGTGGGACCTGCAGTGGGGCTTGGAGGGTAAAGGGCCCCGTGAGCTTGGGGGTGGAGGCCGGGTCTCCATGAAGTTCTGGGAGTTTATCTCAGAAGCGACTGCCGTGCACACGCGGCAGCACAGGACAGATCTCTGCGTGTGGCTGAGAGTGACGGAGTTCAAGAAAGCATTCCCAGCGGCCAACCCGCAGATAGCTTCTGGATGTTAAGAAGCCAGGGGTGGGTGTGTAGCTGAACACAAGGGAGCTGGAGATGATGGAAGTGTGAGGGCAGAGCCAAGAGGCTGGAGCGGGATGTGTCCATGCATCCGTGCTTTTGTCTTTCCATGACGCTGTCCATCTGTCTCTCCATCCATCCCTTCATCCACCCATCATCCCCTCATCCACCCATCATCCCTCCCACCCTCCCTCCATCCCTCCATCCATCATTCACCCACCCATCCCTCCCTCCGTCTCTCCCTCCATCCATCTATCCATCCTTCCCTCCCTCCCTCATCACCTTATCCATCATCCCCCATCCCTCTATCCGTCATTCACCCACCCATCCTTCCCTCCATCCTTCTTTCCCTCCTTCCCTCCATCCCTCCCCCATCCCTCCCCCCATCATCCGCCCATCCCCCCATCTCTCTAACTCAAACCAGATACCTTCACGGACTTCTAGGGAGGGCGTGCGCAGTGCCAGGCGTGCTGGGGGCAGAGGGGCTGCCTGGCAGCAATGCGGTGTCTCTGGGCAGTGGTGAGTAGGTGGCAGGGGCAAGGAGGGATGGCCCGAGGACTGTCCGGGACCCACTGAGGCCCAGGGAGCTCTGAGAAGGATGTGGCTTTTTCTCTGAGGCAGGGGCTGGTGGTGGGGCTGGCTTAGGTGCTGGACCTCTGGATGCTGAGCGAATAGGCTGGAAGTGTCCAGGTCCGAAGCTGGGAGAAGGGGGTGCCGAGGAGGTAGGTGGTGGCTGGACCTGAAGTGGGGCGATGGCAGAGCTGAGAACATCTGCTGGGAGACTGCAGGGACCCAGAGTGGCTCCCAGCTCTGTCCCAAGTGCCCGGGAGGATGGAGGGGGAGAGGCAACGGGTGCAGCCGGCTCTGCAGGGGACGGGTGGGGCTCAGACCTGACTTAGGTGTCTGGAACCCCCGGGACATCTGCGAAAGGGGGCTGTGGGTGGACACGCTGCTAAGGGCCCCCAGACAGCTGGGGCAGGGGTGGGACCCCGGCTGCTTTTGCTGCCGCTCCCAGGCCGGCTGTGGGCACCCCTTCCTCAGGGCAGCCGCCTGGTGTTGGGTGTGGGAGGGAACTCCCAGGGCCTCCCCAGCCCCGGTCAGTGGCCCTGTGTCCTGGTGGCCACACCAGCACTGCCCAGAGCAGAGGCAGGCGGGAGAGGCGGCCGGGAGAGGGGCAGGAAGAGGGGCTTCGAGTACGCAGCCCTTGGCGGGGCCTGGGGGGTGAAGTTCCAAGGTGCGCTTTGGGCCACAGGGTAAACCCGCTCAGATGTTTTCTGCATTACGGAGTGTGTGTGGGGGGAGGAAAATGCTCCACTTTCCACTTCAGGCACAAAGTAATTTGGTCATTCGTTTTCATTCCAATATCTGGAAAACAGCGGATTCTGGAAACCTAACACTTCCCTGGGCACAGAGCTCTGAGGAAAAGGGCACCCCACGGGGCTGGGGGTGGGGGCTCAGGCCGGGGGCAGGCCTTGTCCCTGCACCCCGGGCCCTTTGGGAGAGGGGCTGAGGCTGGGGCTTGGAGGAGAGACCCCACCCAGAAGCCAGCCCTGCCCACCGAGTGCAGCCAGGTTTCTATGGCACCCGCGAACCCGACACACGGGGTTCTGGAAACTTGGTGGGCTAATCCGGGCCCTAATCCTAGCAACGGGCTGGGCCTGCAGCCACATGACGGGCGGGGGTGGGGGGGTTGCTGAGCAGGCACGGAGACCCTCCTGTGCGGGGCCTGGCCACGACAGTGCCCGGGCTCTCCGGGTCCCGGCACCAGGTGTAGCCCCCCGGGCAGTGAGGGCTGTCTTGCCCCCCATTCCGGGCACCCTCTGGGCGGCCCAGGGTCCCCGAGGCTGTCAGGGTCAGAGGGGATTAGCAGGGACAGGAGACCTCCGCCTGCTGGCAGTGGGGCTCCCTGCTGGGAGCCGGCAGAAACCCTGCGGCTACTGGGGCCAGCTCAGGGACCCTGGCGTGTGCACTCAGGACCTGGGCTCTGGGCCTGCCCAGTCACCGAAGCCTGGAAGAAGGACAGCTCTGGTGGCCTGGGCCATGGAGGCCCACCGCATGCGTGTGTGTGCGTGAGAGCATGCACTCGTGAGTGAGTGTGTGTGCACGAGCACGAGAGGGAAGATGCACAGAGGGGGCCCTCGGCCTCCAACTGCCCCGTGTGTCCGCCAGCGGTGCGTGTGGCTCGGCTATGTCCCCCCGCAGTGTGTGCTGGAAGGGTTCCTCTGCTGTGACCCCCCCGTCTCTGGGACCCTCTCTGGGGCAGGAGGGCGGCGAAGGAGCTACGGCCCTCGGGCCCCTCGTTGCTGATCCCTGGGCCCACCTCACCTTCAGCCTCACCAGGTTGGGATGGCCTCCCTTGTCTGGGACTCCTTGGGGCAGGACCCTCTCTGCCGGGGCTCCGGCCCAAGAGATAGTTGGCAGGGTAATTCCACCCGGGGAGCCGTGCACGAGGCACTGCCTCGGTTTCCCCTCCCCACCCTCCATCTTCCCTGGCGTCTGGGTAGGACTGGCCTGAACTCACTCTGCCCCACCCGCCATTCTCTTCTGCCTGCTGGTGGTATGTGGGAGGAGACCAGTCCGGACTGGCCATGGGGGGGGCGGGGCGGGGCGGGGGGGGGGCCACAAGAAGAGGATGGAGAGAAAGGGGGTGTTGGGCCTTCAAATTCGTGACTTGAAGAAGAAGGACTCAAATCAGGAACAAAGTAGGGTCCCGGAGGGTGTTTTGGGGAAGCACACATGTCCCTCTAGTCCCTTCAGGGAGCCTGGGGAGCGGCCAGGGCCAAGCCGGAGCCCAGGCCCAGGAAGACAGCAACTCTCCGAGCCATGCAGGGCCCTCCCGCCCCCCAGCCCGGCTCCGGGCATCCAGCGCGAGGGCCCTGCACCCATCAGAGGTGGAGACGGCTTGGGTGGAGCAGGGCAGAGAGGGCAAGGACCAGGCTGGGCCATTGTTCAGAAAAGGAGGAACTGACTTCAGCCCCGGGCAGGGTCCCCCCACCCCCGGCTTCCTGCTCCCTGGGCGGCCAGGGGGACTTGGTCCACCTTATTTGGGGATTGAGAAGCCACACCGCGTGTGTGGCCCTGGGAGTCCCCGTGCAGAACCACAGACGCGCAGGGGGCCCCTCTGCAGGCACTCGCCGTGACTCAGAGCTACGACCCGCGGACAAAGAAAGGCCCTTGAGGGTCCGTCCACCTTCCCAGGCACCCCCTAACCCCTCGTTCACCCACCTCCCTACTCAGATGTCCACACCTGCCCTCATGTCTGTCCTCAGCCATCTACCCATCTACCCCTCTCTCCAGTCACCCATCCATCCCTCCACCCTGCCCTCCACAGTACCCTCATCTGTCCCCTGTCCATCTGCCTGTCCATCCATCCACCCCGCCCTCTACCCACCCACTCACCCATCAACCCATCCCTCCAGCCAAACCCTCATCCACCCGTCTGTTCATCCCTCCATCCGTCCACATCACCCATCACGATTTGGTAATATCTTGGTCTGATAATTGGAAGTTCATTGCCAAAAAAACCTTCTTGAATAACTTCCTCAGCTAAGGAAAAAGTGCTGGTCCATTTTGGTGGCTTGTAGATTTTGAATCATCATGCCTGAGACTGGGGCCAGGACATGGGACTGTCCCATCAAGACCTTCCATTTTCCATGATGCAGATGACAGAACCACACATGGGCCACCAAGGAGGCTGGAGTCCCAGTGGGAAAGGGCCTCTCCTGGCTCCACATGACCTTGGAAATCAGCTCACTCCTCTGGTTTCAACCAGCTCCTCTGTACGTTGGGTTGCGGAGACTGTTGGGACAGTCAGTGGGGAGCAGGAATCTGCTGGCTTCAGCATTTTCAGAATGTCCTGAGTGTAAGCTGTGATGGCAACTTCATAGCTGCCCATGGATGTGGCTGATCAGGGGCCCCATGTCCCGGGTCCGTTCCTGGAAAGGAATCTTGCAGCCCTGGGCTCCGGCGGCCAGTGCTCCGGTCCCTGGAGCTCTCAGGACAGCCGTGGAGGGAGAAACAGCTTTGGGTGACGGTTGGGTGGCCACAAGTCCCAGCGTGAGCTTAACGATCAAGAATCTGGGTTTGGACTATAAATTATACCATCGTGGTACCAAGAGCTCGTGCCATTTGAATGGAGTTTTGAAGGATGCATAGGAGTTTGCCACAGGGAAGCAGGAAGGGCATTCCATGCGGAGAGAACAGAGAGTAGTGGTACTTTGAGTCTGCAGAGTCGATAGGGCTGGGGCGGACGTGCTGATTACATCCGGGCCTGGAACAGTCGTAGTGTTGGCTGAAGGGAGTAGGGGTGGTGTGTGGAGCTCAGGGGTCTCCCAAGCAAGGCTGCAAGATTGAGCATGGCCAGGAGCCCACGGGGGCTGAGAGGTGGGCCAGGACGGGGTTCCTGGAGGAGGGGCGTGAGCGGGCTTGCTGGCCAGAAGCAGCCGGCTCTGTGGGTGGGGAGCAGGGAGGGGAGTGGGTCCCGGCCCAGAATGGCTGGCGAGAGAGGCTGAGGCTTCTGTGCGGGCAGGTGGGGAGTCCAGGAGGTCTGATCTGAGCACCACGCATCTCCTGCCAGGTGGTGTGTCTGCAGAGGCTCTCTTGGGTACGCAGTGTCTAGAAGCCTCCGGATCCTTCCCCCTGGGTCGGGGGGGCACCCTTTGCTCTAAGACTGGCCTGAGCCCCTCCTTCCTGCTGGGAGGCAGAGCTCTGGAAGCCCCTGGTCACTAGCTTTCATTTCATTACCTGTCTCCCCCAGCCTCTGCTTGGTTGGCCACAGGATCCAGAAGGACAGCTGACCTGCAGCCCAAGGCCAACTGCCCCCCAAAACCAAACTCCGGGGCTCAGCAGAGCCGTGGGGCTGGCAGCCGTCCCGAAGGCCATGACGTGGCCTGTAGGCCCAGGAGGGGTGCAGCTGGGAACTGGTGGTGCCACGTGACTCCCGGTTCCTCAGGCTGGGGGTGCTGGGGGATGAGCCTGGCCACTCCTCCCTCCCAGGGCAGGGCGGGCTTCCTGTCTGGCCCCGGGAAGTGACCTCCCGCCGCCCCCAGCAGACAGTGACGTCAGTGTCTGAGGTGACAAGGCTCGGGGCTGGCACCTGCCCCACACATTCGCCCAGTAATCCGTCCAAGCGGCACGGGAACAGAGGCCCCCTGGGCTTGGGGCAGGCCGGCCTAAGAGCAGGCTTCTGGCTGGGCTGAGAAAACACATTTGCAGATGCCTGGGGGTGGGGGCGCTGCCCTTAGCCCCCCTTGCTCTATGCCGGCACAGAGCTGTCGTCAGCGCACTGGACCCGGAGCCCAGCACCCAGGCGGTGCCCCGTAAACGTGTCGACGAGTAAATGGAGACTGACCAAACTTAGTGAGTCCTGGTTCATGGAAAAGCAGGACATTTTAGAGGTGGGGGTGGGTAAGCGGGGAGTCTGGGGTCCAGACCTCTCTGTGGAGGACAGGCCGTTGACATCTCGGGGCAGCATGGCCCTGGGAATGAACACCCCAAGTGGGAGGCCAGGCTCTGTCCCACACTCTCTGTCGGGCCAGCATCGAGCAGGTCTTCCAGGCACGGCCAATGCCGTGGACGGTCTTGTGACCTGGACCCTCCTGCCCCGTCACCCTTCCCTGTGCTCCTGCACTGGCTGGGAGAGGGGCCATAGGCAAGCAGGCACCTGCTGGGACTGTACCCAAGCAGGCTGCCTGGCACCAGCCTCTGGCAAGAACGGCGTGCGCTGCCAGGCCTGGCGTTTTCCACAAGTGTGCTGGTGAGGGGCGTGGCCGGCAGGTGAGTGGGCGGAGGAGCGTGCCGGGGATGCGCCCAGCCCAGCCGCCTGGCACCGAAGGGCCCTTTGGCACCCAGAGGCCACGCCCCATGAGGGAGCCCTGTGCCAGCTGGCTGGCAGGGTAGCGTGGGGTGTTGAATGACATTCTGCAGGGAAAGCTGGAGGACCAAGTTTCAGGAGAACCACATCCCGATGCCCCCAGGCTGGGAGGGGGCAGGGGGAGAGCCCCAGGTAATGGGCATGGTGGCCAGTCAGTCAAGGACAGGTTCAGCTCAGAGGAAGGTGGGCCAGGCTCAGTGGAACTGCTTCCCAGAGTCTGGGGTGCTCAGAAAGAGTGGAGCTGGTCTGGCGTGTCAAGCACTGAACCCAGCAAGGACAGGGATGGAGGATGGGGGGGTAGCAGATTGCAGCTCGGGGCTGGGTAGGGGCAGGGGTGGCAGCCCCCAGGAACAGAGGGGGAGCTGGAAGGGTGTGGGGAGCTCTGGGTTCAGGTAAAGCTTGTGAGCCCAGGGAGGGGAGGAGCCCGTGCCACCAGTGGGGCCTGGATGCCTGGCCGTGTCCACACGCCCTCTCACCCATCCCCACTCCAGTGCCCCCCCCCCCTCCGGCAGGAGGTTCTGGCACCCCTCACTGACACCAGCTGTCCTAACTGAGCTTCCCTTGGTCCCTGCCCCAAGGATGCTCTGTCCAGAAAGAAGAGGCAGAGAGGGGTGAAGGCCCAGGCAAGCATAGCTGTGTCAGGAGAGGGCAGCTGGGGGCACAGAGGAGACACCCCTGTCTGTGCGGATGGGGAGCTTCCTGGGGGGACCCCGCTGGCACATGGGGTCCTGCCCAGTGTGAATGCTCATGTGTCCCAATGGAGGGGGGGACAGGAGGCCTAAAGGAGGTGGCCGTGAGGATGGGCAGGACCCTCCCCAGCTTGGTTGCTTGGTAGGGCACCCACTGTGGGAGGGCGGGGTCCCAGGCCCTCGCCTCTGCCCCAGTCTTTGGTACTGTGCCCAGAACTCCAGGCCGCACCTGGCTAGGGGCCCTGCCTCCACCCTCTGAGGCCCCCCGACCATGGTGTCCCCCCATAAGGGCGAGGGTCTCCTGACCCCCCGTGGTGGTCAGTGTGTCTGCGTGACATGGGGTTTCCCACTTTGGGCTTTGGGGGAGCCTCAGGCTGTTGGGGGCGGGGCTACTCTGCTGCCCTTTGCCCAGGGCCTGGGGTCCTGCCCGCTGAAGGCCAGCAAGGAAGCCGCCTCTGCTGGCCCCTCCCGCAACCAGGCTGGCCCCGAGGCCGAGGAGAGATCCCCTCTGGCTCCTGGTGGCACATCTTGGGTTCTGGTTTGGGTCCTAGGTTTTGGGAGGTGTGCACGGGAGGGTTGGGGACGTCCTACCGCCAGCCATCGCCAGCATGGTCTCGGACACTGTCCCCCTCTTGACCCCTTGGATCTGCTTGCCCGGGACACTCCTTGAACTCTAGAGACACGGGCTGGTCCTCAACCTTGGCCACCTGCTCCCTGGGCTCTCTTTTGTCCCCACTGTCCTCGGGGAGGTGTTTAGGTCTGGCCCCGATATGTCCACCGAGGGCCAGGCCCGCCCTCCCTCTGGTCCTGACATCCGACTGACGCTTGAGTAATGGCACACCCTGCGTGTGTCTGCTGAGGCCAACTGCTCTTCTAAACACTCTCGTCTGATAGTTTACTAATTCCCAGCGCGGTCCTTCCGCAGGGCCGGGGCATCCCCACTTCCCCGATGGGGAAGCCACCCGCCCAGGGCTGCCACAGTGGGGCCGGGCCTGACTCCTGCTCCTCCAGCCCCAAGGCTGTGTAGGAGGCAGGCGCACCGGGGGAGAAGGTGGCGTGTAAGCTGAGATGGGTAGGGGCAGACAGTGCCTTCCCTGGGAGGCAGGGGGCAGGGGATTCGGAGGTTGGGGGCCTCGTGCGGTGCAGAACCGCAGGGCAGAGGCAGCCGAGCCCTGAGCACGTGGCTGTGGGGGAGGCCCTGGCATGAGGACTGATGTGACTCTGGCCGAGCGTGGGGGG
>NW_024424786.1:45746451-45748354 GCF_017311325.1 Ursus maritimus
GGGGGCATTGGAAGGCTCTCAACAGGAGAGGGTGGAGTTCCCGTTGGGGGTCTTGGAGGCTGCCAGGTGGAGGACTGATTGGAAGGTGGGGTGTGTCCCTGTGAGGGTCAGAGCCGCTCTGGGAGGGGGAGAAGCCACCTGAAGTCTGGGGACCTGGGCAAGGGTAGGGGGTTACTCCCAAGCCTGCCACGGAGCTTGGCATGGTGGGGGGCAGGCAGCCAGCGGGGCAGGCTGGGGCAAGGCCTGGGCGGTAGCAGGTCGTTCAGCAGGAATAAGTAAGTGAGGCCAGGAGCTCTGGCCAAGGACAAGCCCCTTTGGCCATCCCAGAGACCTAAGGGAATCCACGTGTGGCCCTGCTCAGGGTATGTGACGTGGGCGGGTCTCACGGGGCAGGTGTTCCCCAGGCGCATGCCTCCTTTCTTCACTTGCAAATGACTCTCTAAGGACCCAGATGTTTCATGGGCTGCCCGGGCTGGCCTGCACTCCATCTGGGTCCTGTGGCACGTGGAGGCAGTGGACAGGGCCACGGCCAGGGTCTGGGGCTTTGGAATGGTTTCTGGAGAGAGTGGCTGCTTTCTGAGCTGCGTGGGCAGAGTGGGGAGCAGTCAGGCTACCCGCAGGGTTGGGCCCAGCTGTGGGGCCAAGAAGAGCAGGGATCCACAAGGTCAAGGAGAGGAAAGGGGTGCCTGGCAGGGGCAGGTGCCATGGAACCGCCCGGCGCTGCTGGGCTGTGGCCTGGAGCTAGCCTCGGGCGGTAGCCTCAGACAAGAGCTCAGGTCCCCGGCCACTTGCATGGGCTCAGGCTGCTCAGGTCCACCTGATGGGGCTCCAGCTGGGGGAGGCCACGTGCCGAAGGCAGAGCTGTCTGGCCCACGCGTGCTACCGCCTGACCGCCAGACAGGCCCAGGGCCCTCGACAGCCGAGTCGACCCTGAGGGCTGATTCATCCCCAGCCTCAAATGCAAACCAGCCCCACTTTCCTGAAGCCCTCCCGAGGCAGCACCGGGCATACTGGGGGGTGCGGGAAGGAGGCAGGAGGGCGAAGCCAAGGCTCCCGAGGGCCTGCAACTGGCTTCTGCCCTAGGTGCTGAGGTGAGCTGGAGCCCGAGACGGGACAGACAGCCCACCGCCAGCTGGGGAGGCCCCTCCGGCCGGGTGTCAAACCTAGGCTTAATCCCGTACTTGGAGGGCAAGATGGAGAACTTGGGGAGGGGGCGTGTGTCTCTTGGGAAAGTTGATGGCCCTGTGTACTCCAGAGACGCGTGAGTTCCCCCCCGAGTGTCCCCGAGCCTTCACTGCCTGGACCAGACACCTGCCTTTCTCTGCCCAGCCTTGAGCCTGGGGCGTGTGTGTCTTTCCTCCATGGCTGGCTGGGCGTGACTGCAGTGGGCAGGACCAAGGCCACCTGGATGGCCTGCCCTGTCCACCCGCAACCAGCAGCATCCTCTCCGTCCCTGTCTGGCTGGGAGCACAGCAGGGACCCCTCCCACCAGCTCCGTGCCAGGTCCTTCCTGTCGACCCCGCCACTACTTGGGGCCGCGGCGGACAAGACTTCACCACGCGCGGACACAGGGATAGGCCATGCATGTCCCCCACCCGCCGTATCTGCACCTGCACAAAGAGCCCAAGGGCTCCAATGCCCGCAGCGTGGGGAAGGCGCCGCTCAGGTGCCCACAGCAGGTCCGTGACGGCCGAGTGGACGGTGTGAATTGTGTCTGCCCTGGGGCTGGCAGCGTTGGGGGGGGGGGAGGCGTCGGCCAGGAGCTGTGACACGGCCAGTACAGGGACCTGACAGGCGGAAGCAGGGGTCCATGGTGAAGGCCTCCTAGGGCCAGCTGCCAGCTCAGGTTGCCCCAGAAGTCCCCAGGGGCCTGGTGGCCGAGGATGAGGCAGGGAGGGATGGC
>NW_024424786.1:45748364-45755330 GCF_017311325.1 Ursus maritimus
ACACTTGGCTGGGTATGGAAGGCTTGCGAGGGACACGGAAGGAAGAAGCCAGGCACTCCAGGTGGAGGGTCCTGGGCCAAGCAGAGGCCCAGGTGGCAGGAGTCTGGGGTGTGTGGACAGCAGAGGGGAGCGGCCGTGAGCGCCCGGGCTGGGGTGTTTGGACTAGAGCCTAGGGTGCTGGGGAGCCACCGGAGCGCAGGAGACCTGCCTGGCCTCGCACAGCGATGACAAGCTTACTACGAGTCCCACTCTGCGAGACCCGGCACCTCATCTTCCGGAGCTCCTGGGGGCCGCAGCATGGGAATTGCCCTGCTGAAATGACAGAGCCCCGTGGGCTGGTCCACAGCCAAGGGAGAGGTGAAGTGGGCCAGAGGGCAGGCGCACGGCGGGGAAGGGGGCAGGTCCCTGCAAGGGCAGAGGCGAGAGCGTGCAGGCTGGGTGCTCAGGATGGGGGGGGCCACCGAGCGTGGCCACGGCCCACACTGCATGTCTGGAGCAGGAGGCAGCCGGCGATTGCTGGCCGGGTAGACCCGTGGTGTACTCTGGCTCTTGGTCACGCGCTCCCAGATATCGGCCGGGGGCATCCTGTGGCCCCGGGCCTGAGCCCTGGATCCCAGCCTCTGGCTGCACAGCCTGGACCCTAGGCTGGGTGGCACAGAAAGGGAGGCCAGTCTGCCCGGAGCGTCTCATCAATCTTTCATTGATCCTGGAGGGACACTGGGAGCCACCACGACCTAAAAATCTCCACTGGCAAACAGAATAGGGGTCTGACTGTGAAATGGAAACTCTGGAGGACCCCCAATTGCCTCAAGCAGACTTCCCGAATGTCCAGTGAGGAGGACAGAAGGACGACCCAGGCTGTGGTGTGGGCCAAGGGCCAGGCGGGTCCAGGAACTGGAGATTCGGATCTTCCAGGTGCCTTATGCGAGCCTAGCGTGGATGGCGGTGGCTCTGCGGGCAAGTGGGCCACCTAGCCAGGCAGCCGCCACCTGCTCCCTGAAATCCCTCCAGTGGACAGGACGTCCCCAAAGGTTCATGGTCCTAAGCCCTGCCTGACCAGCCCATCCTGGGACTCCAGGAGCACCCACTGATCAGGAGTCCCCAGGACTGGACCCCCAGTGTTCTCCAGTGTGGGTGCCATCACCCCTGGAAAACCCTCAACCTCCTGACCACCCTTTTTGCTTTCCAGCTGACCAAGATTTCTGATTCCCACAGGAGCCCCTCACACTGAGCCCCACAACAATTGTGGCAGTCTCTGTACCCCACAATAGAACTCACCTGACCTCACTTCCACCTTCCTTTGGAGTCCTGCCTTCCGACATGCCCCCATCCCTCTGCAGGCCCCAAACCCTGCTGCCTTCTGCGCCCCAGCCTCCGCTCGAGCATCTGCTAGTAGCCCCCGCTTGCTGTCAGTCGGGGTGCCCCTCTGTGTGCAGGCCTGTCCCCAGCTGCTGGGCAGAACTCTGTGGCTACTGCTTTTCTTGGTTCTGAGTGGCCGTCCCTACCGCCCTCCTCAAGACAGCCTCAGCCTCCCGCCACTGCCCTCTCCCCTGACTCGGACCCACCGGACGGAAGTGGTACCAGCAGTTGGCAGACCCATGTCCACAGGGTCATGTCCACAGAGGCCATGCCCAACACCTCCACTTTCCCTCCCCAGTCCACAAAGACCCTCCTCTGGCGCTGGTCCTTGCTAAAGCGCACACCGCCCCTGGGGACCTCACTGCACTGTCTGCTCCCTAGGCTCCTGTCTCCTCTCTCAGCGGCTCGACCTCCCCAGCACTCCCTGAGTGCCCCAGACGCAGCTGCTCCCAGCCTCCGGAGGGACTGGGGTCCAGGAGCGCCCTGCCGCAGCAACCACACAAAGGACACTTCAAGACTCTCCTCCAAATTCTGAACTTTGGGCTCCTGCCAGAATGGGGTCTCAGAGCAGCTTGCATTTTCTCCCTGATGGGAGCTCTCCCTTCACAGCATGACTCTTGTTGATTGTTAGAAAGTTCTTCCTCCCGCTGCTGCCACTCAGGGCATCTCCCCAGCCCACGGGGCCAGTTACCATGTGGCAGCACCAATTTTGAAAGCTTTTGAAAACGTTTTCCTTTGTTTTGTTTGTTTAGAAATTTCCCAAATTTTACCAAGCTAAAGACACAACCACAGAATGTGTAGCCTGGGTGGACGGCCTGGCATAAACAATACCTCCCCACTGCAGCCTCCCCCAAACCCTGCCCCCAACTCAGCAGCAAAAAATGCCAAATATGTATAAGAAAACACACGTACTGCAAAATCAGAGCTGGAAATGCCCAGAAGCCCACACGTGTGCACACGCACAACCACAGCACACACGTGCATGTGCACACACTGACACATGCACTGCAAAGCATGCGACTTACACTCAGACGCATGAACATGGACACGCATCAACAGCATGTATGCACACACACTGCACACAGACACATAAGCCCAAACACGTGTACACACAGGGCCTTATATGTGCACAACACATACTACTGCCACTCCCATGTACCCACACGTGGGTATGCATGACAAGCACATATGTGCATGCTGCCACACATGAGCACACACACGCCAGGCACTGCGGACACATGCAAGAGCTACACGCACACAGAGCACGCACACGAGCACACACACGGCATGTGGACACACGCAGGCACACGCACACACGAGCACACACGCAGGCTGGGACACACCTTGAGCACACGCACACATGAGCATACACACATGCGACGCACGCAGGCACATCTTGGACACCACCAGAGCACACGCACACATGAGCAAGCACACGAGCACACACGCAGGCATATGGACACCGCAGGCACACGCACACAAGAGCATCACGAGCACACACACAGGCATGCGGACACACGCAGGCACACGCACACACGAGCACGCACACGAGCACACACACACGGCATGCGGCACCAGCAACGCGCACACGAGCACACGCCGAGGCATGCGGACACCGCAGGCATACGCACACCAGACACACAATGCGCACACGCTGAGCATATGGACACGACCGCCAGGCACACGCACACAAAAGCGCATACGAGCACACACGCCCAGGCATGTGGACACACGCAGGCTACGCACACATGAGCACACACACACGAGCACACACGCAGGCATGTGGACACAGCAGGCACATGCACACACGGTACGCACCACGAGCACACACACACAGGCCGGACACACGCAGGCACACGCACACCCGACCAAGCACACACATGCGCACAGCCAGGCATGTGGACACACGTCCAGCACACGCACACTGAGCATGCACACGAGCACACACACAGGCATGTGGACACACGCAGGCACACGCACACCGAGCACGCCGAGCACACACGCGGCATGTGGACACACACAGGCACACGCACACACGAGCACACACGCAGGCATGCGGACACACGCAGGCACACGCCACACGGTACGCACACGAGCACACACGCAGGCATGTGGACACACGCAGGCACACGCACACAAGAGCACGCACACGAGCACACACGGGCATGTGGACACATGCAGGCACCTGCACACGCCAGCGCACACGAGCACACACGCAGGCATGTGGACACACGCAGGCACACGCACACCACGAGCACGCACATATGCACACACGCCGGCATGCAGACACATGCAGGCACACACACACCACGAGCACGCACACGGAGCACACACGCGGGCATGTGGACACATGCAGGCACACGCTTACTGCGAGCACACACGCCAGGCATGTGGACACACACAGGCACACGCACACCTGAGCACGCACGAGCACACGCGCGGGCGTGTGGACACAGCAGGCACACGCCTGACGAGGCACACGCGAGGCATGTGGACACACGCAGGCACACCACACACGAGCACGCTGAGCACACACGCCCAGGCATGTGGACACATGCAGGCACACGCACACGCCAGCCACGCACCACGAGCACACGACGCAGGGCATGTGGACACACGCCAGGCACACGCACACACCGAGGCACGCACGCACGAGCACACACGCAGGCATGCTGGACACATGCAGGCACACGCACTCCTGCGCCAGCACGCACACGAGCACACACGCAGGCATGTGGACAGCGCCAGGCACCCACGCACACCACGAGCACGCACATATGCACACACACACGGCAGGCATGCAGACACATGCAGAGCACACACACACCAGGCAGCACATATGCACACCACGCAGGCATGTGGACACACCCAAGCACCACCGCACACAGGCTGCAGCAGGGGCCCTTGCCCCAGTCCTGGCTCCCAAGTAGAAATAGCGCAGGGATGGGGTCAGTCTGCCGGATCCAGCCCCCCCCGTCCCTGCCAGCAGCCCTTTGTCCTCTGTGCCTCAGTTTCCCCTTCACCTCCCCCACACCTTCTAAGGTCCTTTGCAGAGTCCAGTGGGACAGGATGACCAGCTAGCAATGCAGCACGTATAGCCACGTGATGTGTCCCACAGAGGTCTGCAGAGCCGAACCCTTCGGGGCCACTCAGGAAGGTGGGCACCACCCTGAGGGAGGACCTCTCAGCATTAGTGAGGATGGGCGCTCAGGACTGGCCACAGAGCCCACCTTTAGAGCCAGCTAGGCTGCACCCAGGCTGCCCCTGAGTCCGCGCCCTCAGGCTGTACCCCCAGCATGCACCCCCAGGCCGCACCCTCCGAGTCTGCATCCCGGGCGGCACCCTCAGAGCTATACTCCTTTCTGGCTAAGCCCCAAATGTGCACCACCGAGAGGCCCGGCTCGCTCGGGAGCCCTCACGGTGCCCAGAGTTAACTGGTCGGTCCCACCCACCTCGCTGCTCAGGGGGCGTCCCCAGAGAGGTCGGTTCCTCGGCTGAGGACACACAGATGTAAGACGGTCTCTGAGTCAGGCCTTCCTGCTCCCAGAGCCCCACAGTGGCTGCCCTGCAGGTCTCTGAGAACCAGCTCAGAGAGCTCCGTGCTCTGAGGAGCACCCGGGAGCCCTCTGCCCGGGACCCCCTGACACTCTGCGCAAAGGGCGGGGCCAGAGGGAGGTTTGGGGCCGACAGAGGTTTGGTGGCACCTCCAGGATGCGGAGCGGCTCGGCATGGCGCAAGGCCGAGGCGGGCCTGGGAAGTTCTGCGGCACGCGGACGCCGGAAGGAGAGGAGCTTGGCCTTCTGAAATGTTTACTACATCAGGAAGTTAATTCACTGCGCACGGGCTTCGGTGACGAAGAATAAACACACACACTCACTTGGGACAAATTGAGTCCAGGCCCGCTCAGGCTCTGCCGGGCCAGCGCAAGCGGGGGGGTCACGGCCCGAGCTGGGGGTCCGGCGGGGCCAAGGGCAGGGCCTGCTCCACCCCACACTCCCGGGCCAGGGCCGCGAGAGCCACCCGCCTGCTCAGAGCTGTCACCGTTACACAACCCCAGACTGTTTCTTCATTAATGCCCCGCCGAGGGGGGCCACTGACCCGCCGGCTCAGGAATGTGCCCGCACGGAGCCCGGGGGGGGGGAGGGGGCCGCCGCGGTAGCGAGGGGCCGGTCGGGGCGGTGAGTGGCACCGGGCGTCCACGGTGCCCCCTGCCGCAGCCCGGGCTGGCTCAGGCGGGCTCTGGACCAGGAGCTGGGGCATGGGTCTTGATGGGGCAGAGGCTCGAGGGACGCCCCGAAGGGGGCCTGAGCCAGAGGGCGGCACGGATGAAGGGGAGATGCCCAAGGGCAGCACCGCCTCCCTTCTGCCCCCAGAGGCTGCTACCTGCCGAGAGTCCGAGAGCACTGGCCTCGGCCTCTGGCGAGGGCCCAGCATCAGCTGCTGTCTGTAAAATGGGATAATCTCACACCACCTGCCAGGGCTGCCGGGACGGCTCAGAGCAAGACCTCGGCCCTCGCCTTCTATCCCGCCGCCCTGGCACTGGGCCCCTCCGCGGCCCCCGCCCGTCCCCCGGTGCCTGCATGCCCGCCATCCCGGCCTTCACACGGGCCTTTCCCGAGTGCCGACTCCCAGCCCAGTCCCCAGCTGCCTCCTCGGCCAGCGTTCCCGTGCCTGTGGGGTCCGCGCTCCACATAATCCTAGCAGCCCTGCGAAGGACAAACGGGGAGATGCCCACTGTGCAGATAGGGCCACTGAGGCACAGAGGGGCAGTTCGCTCTGGAAGGTCTGCAGCTAGAGGCATGCAGCCTCCTGCCAGTTCCAGCCGCACCCCCGCCCCACCACCTCCCAGGCAACCGAGACCACCCCCCACATCCAGCAGCACCGGCTCATGAGCGCGGGCCGATGCCATCCTCCTGCCTCATCCTCGGCCACCCAGGCCCCTGGGGACTTCTGGGGCAACCTGAGCTGGCAGCTGGCCTGGAGGCCTTCACCATGGACCCCTGCTTCCGCCTGTCAGGTCCCTGTACTGGCCGTGTCACAGCTCCTGGCCGACGCCTCCCCCCCCCCCAACGCTGCCAGCCCCAGGGCAGACACAATTCACACCGTCCACTCGGCCGTCACGGACCTGCTGTGGGCACCTGAGCGGCGCCTTCCCCACGCTGCGGGCATTGGAGCCCTTGGGCTCTTTGTGCAGGTGCAGATACGGCGGGTGGGGGACATGCATGGCCTATCCCTGTGTCCGCGCGTGGTGAAGTCTTGTCCGCCGCGGCCCCAAGTAGTGGCGGGGTCGACAGGAAGGACCTGGCACGGAGCTGGTGGGAGGGGTCCCTGCTGTGCTCCCAGCCAGACAGGGACGGAGAGGATGCTGCTGGTTGCGGGTGGACAGGGCAGGCCATCCAGGTGGCCTTGGTCCTGCCCACTGCAGTCACGCCCAGCCAGCCATGGAGGAAAGACACACACGCCCCAGGCTCAAGGCTGGGCAGAGAAAGGCAGGTGTCTGGTCCAGGCAGTGAAGGCTCGGGGACACTCGGGGGGGAACTCACGCGTCTCTGGAGTACACAGGGCCATCAACTTTCCCAAGAGACACACGCCCCCTCCCCAAGTTCT
>NW_024424786.1:45755340-45807983 GCF_017311325.1 Ursus maritimus
ACACTTGGGCTGGGTATGGAAGGCTTGCGGGGCATGGAAGGGAAGAAGCCAGGCACTCCAGGTGGAGGGTCCTGGGCCAAGCAGAGGCCCAGGTGGCAGGAGTCTGGGGGTGTGTGGACAGCAGAGGGGAGCGGCCGTGAGCGCCCGGGCTGGGGTGTTTGGACTAGAGCCTAGGGTGCTGGGGAGCCACGGAGGCGCAGAGACCTGCCTGGCCTCGCTCCGCGATCGACAGCTTCACACGGGGTCCCACTCTACGTGAGACCCGGCACCTCATCTTCCCGGAGCTCCTGGGGGCCGCAGCATGGGATTGCCCTGCTGAAATGACAGAGCCGTGGGCTGGTCCACAGCCAAGGGAGAGGTGAAGTGGGCCAGAGGGCAGGCGCACGGCGGGGAAGGGGAGCCGGTCCCTGCAAGGGCAGAGGCAAGGCGTGCAGGCTGGTGCTCAGGATGGGGGAGGGCCACCGAGCGTGGCCGGCAGCACCTGCATGTCTGGAGGCGGGCAGCCGGCGTGCTGGCCGGGAGACCCGTGGTGTACTCTGTGGCTCTTGGTCACGCTGAGCTCCCAGATATGCGGCCGGGGGCATCCTGTGGCCCCCGGGCCTGCGCCTGGATCCCAGCCTCTGAGCGCACAGCCTGGACCCTGGCTGGGTGGCACAGAAAGGAGGCCAGTCTGCCCGGCGTCTCATCAAATCTTGCTCATTGATCCTGGAGGGACACTGGGAGCCACCAGACCTAAAAATCTCCACTGGCAAACAGAATAGGGGTCTGACTGTGAAATGGAAACCTGGAGGACCCCCAATTGCCTCACAGACTTCCCGAATGTCCAGCAGGAGGACAGAAGGACGGACCCAGGCTGTGGGTGTGGGCCAAGGGCCAGGCCGGGTCCAGGAACTGGAGTTCGGATCTTCAGGTGCCTATGCGAGCCTGCGTGGATGGGGTGGCTCTGCGGGCAAGTGGGCCACACAGCCCAGGCAGCCGCCACTGCTCCCTGAGAGTCCCTCCAGTGGACAGACGTCCCCAAAGGTTCATGGTCCCTAACCCTGCCTGACCAGCCCATCCTGGGACTCCAGGAGCACCCCACTGATCAGGGAGTCCCCAGGGCTTGGACCCCCAGTGTTCTCCAGTGTGGGTGCCATCACCCCTGGAGAAACCCGCACCTCCTGACACCCTTTTTGCTTCCAGCTGACCCAAGATTTCTGTCCCACAGGAGCCCCTCACACCTGAGCCCCACAACAATTAGTGGCCCAAGTCTCTGTACCCCACAATAGAACTCACCTGACCTCACTCCACCTTCCTTTGGAGTCCTGCCTTCCCGACTGCCCCCATCCTCTGCAGGCCCCAAACCTGCGCCTTCTGCGCCCCAGCCCTCCGGCTCGAGCATCTGCTAGTAGCCCCCGCTTGCTGTCAAGATCGGGGTGCCCCTCTGTGCTGCCAGGCCTGTCCCCAGCTGCTGGGCAGAACTCTGTGGCTACTGCTTTTCTTGGTTCTGGTGGCCGTCCCTACCGCCCTCCTCAAGACAGCCTCAGCCTCCCTGCCACTGCCCTCTCCCCTGACTCGGACCCACCGGACGGAAGTGGGTACCAGCAGTTGGCAGACCCATGTCCACAGGGTCATGTCCACAGGGCCATGCCCAACACCTCCCCATTGTCCTCCCCAGTCCACAAAGACCCTCCTCTGGCCGGTCCTTGCTAGCGCACACCAGCCCCTAGGGGACCTCACTGCACTGTCTGCTCCTGCTCTGAGTCTCCTCTCTCAGCGGCTCCGACCTCCCCAGCACCTCCACTGGCGTGCCCCAGACGTCAGCTGCTCCCAGCCTCACGGAGGGACTGGGGTCAGGAGCGCCCTGCCTAGCAACCACACAAGGACACTTCAAGACTCTCCTCCAAATTCTGAACTTTTGGGCTCCTGCCAGAATGGGGTCTCAGAGCAGCTTGCATTTTCTCCCTGATGGGAGGCTCGTCCCTTCACAGCATGACTCTTGTTGATTGTTAGAAAGTTCTTCCTCCCGCTGCTGCCACTCAAGGGCATCTCCCCAGCCCACGGGGCCAGTTACGTGTGGCAGCACCAATTTTGAAAGCTTTTTGAAAACGTTTTCCTTTGTTTTGTTTATTTAGAAATTTCCCAAATTTTTACCAAGCTAAAGACACAACCACAAGAATGTGTAGCCTGGGTGGACGACCTGGCATAAACAATACCTCCCCCACTGCCTTAGCCTCCCCCAAACCCTGCCCCCAACTCAGCAGCAAAAAATGCCAAATATGTATAAGAAAACACAAGTACTGCAAAAGAGCTGAGAAATGCCCACGAACCCACACGTGTGCACACGCACAACCACAGCACACACGTGCATGTGCACACACTGACACATGCACATGCAAACATGCGACTTACACTCAGGACGCAGAACATGGACACGCATCAACAGCATGTATGCACACACACTGCACACAGACACATAAGCCCAAACACGTGTACACACAGGGCCTTTATATGTGCACATACAATACACTGCACATTACCTCATGTACCCACACGTGGGTATGCATGACAAGCACATGTGTGCATGCCTGCCACACATGAGCACACACACGCAGGCACATGCGGACACATGCAGAGCACACGCACACAGAGCACGCACACGAGCACACACAAGGCATGTGGACACACGCAGGCACACGCACACACGAGCACACACGCAGGCGTGCGGACACATTGAGCACACGCACACATGAGCATACACACATGCGCGCACGCAGGCACTGTTGGACACCACCATGAGCACCGACGCACACATGAGCAAGCACACGAGGCACACACGCAGGCATATGGACACCGCAGGCACACGCACACAAGGCAGCATACAGGCACACACACAGGCATGCGGGACACACGCAGGCACACGCACACACGAGCACGCACACGAGCACACACACAAGGCATGCGGCACGACAGGCAAGCGCACACACGAGCACAAGCCGCGGCATGCGGACACAGCAGGCATACGCACACTCAGTAGCACACAACTGCGCACACGCTGGCAGCTATGGACACTACGCCAGGCACACGCACACAAAACAGCATACGAGCACACACGCCCAGGCATGGGACACACGCAGGCTACAGCACACATGAGCACACACACGAGCACACACGCAGGCATGTGGACACACGCAGGCACATGCACACACGGACGCACCACGAGCACACACACAAGGCATCGGACACACGCAGGCACACGCACACCTGCCAGACACACACATGCGCACCGCAGAGCATGTGGACACACGCAGCACACGCACATGAGCATGCACACGAGCACACACACAGGCATGTGGACACACGCAGGCACACGCACACCGAGCACGCCGAGCACACACGCAGGCATGTGGACACACACAGGCACACGCACACACGAGCACACACGCAGGCATGCGGACACACGCAGGCACACGCCACACGGTACGCACACGAGCACACACGCAGGCATGTGGACACACGCAGGCACACGCACACAAGAGCACGCACACGAGCACACACGGGCATGTGGACACATGCAGGCACCTGCACACGCCAGCGCACACGAGCACACACGCAGGCATGTGGACACACGCAGGCACACGCACACCACGAGCACGCACATATGCACACACGCCGGCATGCAGACACATGCAGGCACACACACACCACGAGCACGCACACGGAGCACACACGCGGGCATGTGGACACATGCAGGCACACGCTTACTGCGAGCACACACGCCAGGCATGTGGACACACACAGGCACACGCACACCTGAGCACGCACGAGCACACGCGCGGGCGTGTGGACACAGCAGGCACACGCCTGACGAGGCACACGCGAGGCATGTGGACACACGCAGGCACACCACACACGAGCACGCTGAGCACACACGCCCAGGCATGTGGACACATGCAGGCACACGCACACGCCAGCCACGCACCACGAGCACACGACGCAGGGCATGTGGACACACGCCAGGCACACGCACACACCGAGGCACGCACGCACGAGCACACACGCAGGCATGCTGGACACATGCAGGCACACGCACTCCTGCGCCAGCACGCACACGAGCACACACGCAGGCATGTGGACAGCGCCAGGCACCCACGCACACCACGAGCACGCACATATGCACACACACACGGCAGGCATGCAGACACATGCAGAGCACACACACACCAGGCAGCACATATGCACACCACGCAGGCATGTGGACACACCCAAGCACCACCGCACACAGGCTGCAGCAGGGGCCCTTGCCCCAGTCCTGGCTCCCAAGTAGAAATAGCGCAGGGTGGGGTCAGTCTGCCGGATCCAGCCCCCCCCGTCCCTGCCAGCAGCCCTTTGTCCTCTGTGCCTCAGTTTCCCCTTCACCTCCCCCACACCTTCTAAGGATCCTTTGCAGAGTCAGTGGGACAGGATGACCAGCTCAGCAATGCAGCACGTATAGCCACGTGATGTGTCCCACAGAGGTCTGCAGAGCCGACCCTTGGGGCCACTCAGGAAGGTGGGCACCCACCTGAGGGAGGACCTCTCAGCATTGAGTGAGGATGAGGCGCTCAGGACTGGCCACAGAGCCCACCTTTAAGAGCCAGCTAGGCTGCACCCCAGGCTGCCCCTGAGTCCGCGCCCTCAGGCTGTACCCCCTAGCATGCACCCCCAGGCCGCACCCTCCGAGTCTGCATCCCGGGCGGCACCCTCAGAGCTATACTCCTTTCTGGCTACAGCCCCAAATGTGCACCACCGAGAGGCCCGGCTCGCTCGGGAGCCCTCACGGTGCCCAGAGTTAACTGGTCGGTCCCACCCACCTCGCTGCTCAGGGGCGTCCCCCAGAGAGGTCGTTCCTCGGCTGAGGACACACAGATGTAAGACGGTCTCTGAGTCAGGCCTTCCTGCTCCCAGAGCCCCACAGTGGCTGCCCTGCAGGGCTCTGAGAACCAGCTCAGAGAGCTCCGTGCTCTGAGGAGCACCCGGGAGCCCTCTGCCCGGGACCCCCTGACACTCTGCCAAAGGGAGCGGGGCCAGAGGGAGGTTTGGGGCCGACAGAGGTTTGAGTGGCACCTCCAGGATGCGGAGCGGCTCGGCATGGCGCAAGGCCGGGCGGGCCTGGGAAGTTCTGCGGCACGGGCGCTGGAAGGAGAGGAGCTTGGCCTTCTGAAATGTTTACTACATCAGGAAGTTAATTCACTGCGCACGGGCTTCGGTGACGAAGAATAAACACACACCTCACTTGGGACAAATTGAGTCCAGGCCCGCTCAGGCTCTGCCGAGGCACAGCGCAGGCGGGGGCGGTCACGGCCCAGAGCTGGGGGTCGGCGGGAGCCAAGGGCAGGGCCTGCTCCACCCCACACTCCGGGCCAGGGCCCGCGAAGCCACCCGCCTGCTCAGAGCTGTCACCGTTACACAACCCCAGACTGTTTCTTCATTAATGCCCCGCCGGAGCCCACTGACCCGCCGGCTCAGGAATGTGCCCGCACGGCCGGAGGGGCCGCCGGGTAGCGAGGGCCGATCAGGCGGTGAGTGGCACCGGGCGTCCACGGTGCCCCCTGCCGCAGCCCGGGCTGGCCCAGGCGGGCTCTGGACCAGGAGCTGGGGCATGGGTCTTGATGGGGCAGAGGCTCGAGGGACGCCCCGAAGGGGGCCTGAGCCAGAGGGCGGCACGGATGAAGGGGAGATGCCCAAGGGCAGCACCGCCTCCCTTCTGCCCCCAGAGGCTGCTACCGCGAAGTCGAGCACTGGCTCGGCCTCTGGCGAGCCCAGCATCAGCTGCTGTCTGTAAAATGGGATAATCTCACACCACCTGCCAGGGCTGCCGGGACGGCTCAGAGCAAGACCTCGGCCCTCGCCTTCTATCCCGCCGCCCTGGCACTGGGCCCCTCCGCGGCCCCCGCCCGTCCCCGGTGCCTGCATGCCCGCCATCCCGGCCTTCACACGGGCCTTTCCAGTGCCGACTCCCAGCCCAGTCCCCAGCTGCCTCCTCGGCCAGGTTCCCGTGCCTGTGGGGTCGCGCTCCACATAATCCTAGCAGCCCTGCGAAGGACAAGCGGGGAGATGCCCACTGTGCAGATAGGGCCACTGAGGCACAGAGGGGCAGTTCGCTCTGGAAGGTCTGCAGCTAGAGGCATGCAGCCTCCTGCCAGTTCAGACCACCCCGCCCACCACCTCCCAGGCAACCGAGACCACCCCCACATCCAGCAGCACCGGCTGTCATGAGCGCGGGCCGATGCCATCCCTCCTGCCTCATCCTCGGCCACCCAGGCCCCTGGGGACTTCTGGGGCAACCTGAGCTGGCAGCTGGCCCTAGGAGGCCTTCACCATGGACCCCTGCTTCCGCCTGTCAGGTCCCTGTACTGGCCGTGTCACAGCTCCTGCCGGCCTCCCCCAACGCTGCCAGCCCCAGGGCAGACACATTCACACCGTCCACTCGGGCGGAAGCAGGGGTCCATGGTGAAGGCCTCCTAGGGCCAGCTGCCAGCTCAGGTTGCCCCAGAAGTCCCCAGGGGCCTGGTGGCCGAGGATGAGGCAGGGAGGGATGGCGATCGGCTCCGCGCTTCAAGAAGCCGGTGCTGCTGGATGTGGGGGGTGGTCTCGGTTGCCTGGGAGGTGGTGGGGCGGGGGTGCGGCTGGAACTGGCAGGAGGCTGCATGCCTCTAGCTGCAGACCTTCCAGAGCGAACTGCCCCTCTGTGCCTCAGTGGCCCTATCTGCACAGTGGGCATCTCCCCGTTTGTCCTTCGCAGGGCTGCTAGGATTATGTGGAGCGCGGACCCCACAGACACGGGAACGCTGGCCGAGGAGGCAGCTGGGGACTGGGCTGGGAGTCGGCACTCGGGAAAGGCCCGTGTGAAGGCCGGGATGGCGGGCATGCAGGCACCGGGGGACGGGCGGGGGCCGCGGAGGGGCCCAGTGCCAGGGCGGCGGGATAGAAGGCGAGGGCCGAGGTCTTGCTCTGAGCCGTCCCGGCAGCCCTGGCAGGTGGTGTGAGATTATCCCATTTTACAGACAGCAGCTGATGCTGGGCCCTCGCCAGAGGCCGAGGCCAGTGCTCTCGGACTCTCGGCAGGTAGCAGCCTCTGGGGGCAGAAGGGAGGCGGTGCTGCCCTTGGGCATCTCCCCTTCATCCGTGCCGCCCTCTGGCTCAGGCCCCCTTCGGGGCGTCCCTCGAGCCTCTGCCCCATCAAGACCCATGCCCCAGCTCCTGGTCCAGAGCCCGCCTGAGCCAGCCCGGGCTGCGGCAGGGGGCACCGTGGACGCCCGGTGCCACTCACCGCCCCGACCGGCCCCTCGCTACCGCGGCGGCCCCCTCCCCCCCCCCGGGCTCCGTGCGGGCACATTCCTGAGCCGGCGGGTCAGTGGCCCCCCTCGGCGGGGCATTAATGAAGAAACAGTCTGGGGTTGTGTAACGGTGACAGCTCTGAGCAGGCGGGTGGCTCCGGCGGGCCCTGGCCCGGGAGTGTGGGGTGGGAGCAGGCCCTGCCCTTGGCCCCCCGCCGGACCCCCAGCTCGTGGGCCGTGACCGTCCCGCCTGCGCTGGCCCGGCAGAGCCTGAGCGGGCCTGGACTCAATTTGTCCCAAGTGAGTGTGTGTGTTTATTCTTCGTCACCGAAGCCCGTGCGCAGTGAATTAACTTCCTGATGTAGTAAACATTTCAGAAGGCCAAGCTCCTCTCCTTCCTGCGTCCGTGCCCGCAGAATTCCCCAGGCCCGCCCGTCTTGCGCCATGCCGAGCCGCTCCGCATCCTGGAGGTGCCACCAAACCTCTGTCGGCCCCAAACCTCCCCTCTGGCCCCGCTCCCTTTGCGCAGAGTGTCAGGGGGTCCCGGGGGCAGGAGGGCTCCCGGGGTGCCCTCAGAGCACGGAGCTCTCTGAGCTGGTTCTCAGGCCTGCAGGGCAGCCACTGTGGGGCTCTGGGAGCAGGAAGGCCTGACTCAGAGTACCGTCTTACATCTGTGTGTCCTCAGCCGAGGAACCGACCTCTCTGGGGGACGCCCCTGAGCAGCGAGGTGGGTGGGACCGACCAGTTAACTCTGGGCACCGTGGGGAGGGCTCCCGAGCGGAGCCGGGGCCTTCTCGGTGGTGCACATTTGGGGGCTGTAGCCAGAAAGGAGTATAGCCTGAGGGTGCCGCCCGGGGATGCAGACTCGGAGGGTGCGGCCTGGGGGTGCATGCTGCAGGGGGTACAGCCTGAGGGCGCGGACTCAGGGGGTACAGCCTGGGGGTGCAGCCTAGCTGGCTCTAAAGGTGGGCTCTGTGGCCAGTCCTTGGAGCTGCCTCATCCTCACTCAATGCTGAGAGGTCCTCCCTCAGGGTGGGGTGCCCACCTTCCCCTGGAGTGGCCCCAAGGGCCTCGGCTCTGCAGACCTCTGTGGGACACATCACGTGGCTATACGTGCTGCATTGCTGAGCTGGTCATCCTGTCCCACTGGACTCTGCAAAGGACCTTAGAAGGTGTGGGGGGAGGTGAAGGGGAAACTGAGGCACAGAGGACAAAGGGCTGCTGGCAGGGACGGTGGGGGGGGCTGGATCCGGCAGACTGACCCCACCCTGCGCTATTTCTACTTGGGAGCCAGGACTGGGGCAAGGGCTCCCTGCTGCAGCCTGTGTGCGTGTGCTTGGGTGTGTCCACATGCCTGCGTGTGTGCATATGTGCGTGCTCGTGTGTGTGTGTGCCTGCATGTGTCTGCATGCCTGCGTGTGTGCATATGTGCGTGCTCGTGTGTGCGTGTGCCTGCGTGTGTCCACATGCCTGCGTGTGTGCTCGTGTGCGTGCTGGCGTGTGCGTGTGCCTGCATGTGTCCACATGCCTGCGTGTGTGCTCGTGTGCGTGCTGGCGTGTGCGTGTGCCTGCATGTGTCCACATGCCTGCGTGTGTGCTCGTGTGCGTGCTCGTGTGTGCGTGTGCCTGCGTGTGTCCACATGCCTGCGTGTGTGCTCGTGTGCGTGCTGGCGTGTGCGTGTGCCTGCATGTGTCCACATGCCTGCGTGTGTGCTCGTGTGCGTGCTCGCGTGTGCGTGTGCCTGCATGTGTCCACATGCCTGCGTGTGTGCTCGTGTGCGTGCTCGTGTGTGTGTGTGCCTGCATGTGTCCACATGCCTGCGTGTGGGCTCGTGTGCGTGCTGGCGTGTGCGTGTGCCTGCATGTGTCCACATGCCTGCGTGTGTGCTCGTGTGCGTGCTGGCGTGTGCGTGTGCCTGCATGTGTCCACATGCCTGCGTGTGGGCTCGTGTGCGTGCTGGCGTGTGCGTGTGCCTGCATGTGTCCACATGCCTGCGTGTGTGCTCGTGTGCGTGCTGGCGTGTGCGTGTGCCTGCATGTGTCCACATGCCTGCGTGTGGGCTCGTGTGCGTGCTGGCGTGTGCGTGTGCCTGCATGTGTCCACATGCCTGCGTGTGGGCTCGTGTGCGTGCTGGCGTGTGCGTGTGCCTGCGTGTGTCCACATGCCTGCGTGTGTGCTCGTGTGCGTGCTGGCGTGTGCGTGTGCCTGCATGTGTCCACATGCCTGCGTGTGGGCTCGTGTGCGTGCTGGCGTGTGCGTGTGCCTGCATGTGTCCACATGCCTGCGTGTGGGCTCGTGTGCGTGCTGGCGTGTGCGTGTGCCTGCGTGTGTCCGCATGCCTGCGTGTGTGCTCGTGTGCGTGCTGGCGTGTGCGTGTGCCTGCATGTGTCCACATGCCTGCGTGTGTGCTCGTGTGCGTGCTCGTGTGTGCGTGTGCCTGCGTGTGTCCACATGCCTGCGTGTGTGCTCGTGTGCGTGCTCGTGTGTGCGTGTGCCTGCGTGTGTCCACATGCCTGCGTGTGTGCTCGTGTGCGTGCTCGTGTGTGCGTGTGCCTGCATGTGTCCACATGCCTGCGTGTGTGCTCGTGTGCGTGCTCGCGTGTGCGTGTGCCTGCATGTGTCCACATGCCTGCGTGTGTGCTCGTGTGTGCGTGTGCCTGCGTGTGTCCACATGCCTGCGTGTGCGCATGTGTGTGTGCTCGTGTGTGCGTGTGCCTGCGTGTGTCCGCATGCCTGCGTGTGTGCTCGTGTGTGCGTGTGCCTGCGTGTGTCCACATGCCTGCGTGTGTGCTCGTATGCGTGCTCTTGTGTGCGTGTGCCTGCGTGTGTCCATATGCCTGCGTGTGCGCATGTGTGTGTGCTCGTGTGTGCGTATGCCTGCGTGTGTCCGCATGCCTGCGTGTGTGCTCGTGTGCGTGCTCTTGTGTGCGTGTGCCTGCGTGTGTCCATATGCCTGCGTGTGTGCTCGTGTGCTTGCTCATGTGTGCGTGTGCCTGCGTGTGTCCACATGCCTGCGTGCGCGCATGTGTGTATGCTCATGTGTGCGTGTGCCTGCGTGTGTCCGCATGCCTGCGTGTGTGCTCGTGTGTGCGTGTGCCTGCGTGTGTCCACATGCCTGTGTGTGTGCTCGTGTGCGTGCTCGTGTGTGCGTGTGCCTGCATGTGTCCGCATGCCTGCGTGTGTGTGCTCATGTGTGCGTGTGCATGCACACATGTGCTTGTCATGCATACCCACGTGTGGGTACATGAGTGTAAGTGCAGTTTGCATGTGTGTGCACATATGTGCGTCTGTGTGTACACGTGTTTGGGTTTATGTGTCTGTGTGCAGTGTGTGTGCATACATGCTGTTGATGCGTGTCCATGTTTGCGTGCCTGAGTGTAAGTGCATGTTTGCATGCATGTGTCAGTGTGTGCACATGCACGTGTGTGCTGTGGTTGTGCGTGTGCACACGTGTGGGTACGTGGGCATTTCCCAGCTCTGTTTGCAGTACTGTGTGTTTTCTTATACATATTTGGCATTTTTTGCTGCTGAGTTGGGGGGCAGTGGTTTGGGGGGAGGCTGGGCAGTGGGGGAGGTATTGTTTATGCCAGTCGTCCACCCAGGCTACACATTCTTGTGGTTGTGTCTTTAGCTTGGTAAAAATTTGGGAAATTTCTAAATAAAACAAAACAAAGGAAAAACGTTTTCAAAAAGCTTTCAAAATTGGTGCTGCCACTTCCCCTGGTAACTGGCCCCGTGGGGCTGGGGAGATGCCCCTGAGTGGGCAGCAGCGGGAGGAAGAACTTTCTAACAATCAACAAGAGTCATGCTGTGAAGGGATGAGCTCCCCATCAGGAGAAAAATGCAAGCTGCTCTGAGACCCCAGCATCTCTGGCAGGAGCCCAAAGTTCAGAATTTGGAGGAGAGTCTTGAAGTGTCCTTGTGTGGTTGCCAGGCAGGGCGTCCTGGACCCCAGTCCCTCCGAGGCTGGGAGCAGCTGAGTCTGGGGCACTGCAGGGAGGTTGGCGGGAGGTCGGAGCCGCTGAGAGAGGAGACCAGGAGCTAGGAGCAGACAGTGCAGTGAGGTCCCCAGGGGCGGGTGTGCGCTTAGCAAGGACCGTGGCCAGAGGAGGGTCTTTGTGGACTGGGGAGGGACAAGGGGAGGTGTTGGGCATGGCCCTGTGGACATGACCCTGTGGACATGGGTCTGCCAACTGCTGGTACCACTTCCGTCCGGTGGGTCCGAGTCAGGGGGAGAGGGCAGTGGCGGGAGGCTGAGGCTGTCTTGAGGAGGGCGGTAGGGACGGCCACTCAGAACCAAGAAAAGCAGTAGCCACAGAGTTCTGCCCAGCAGCTGGGGACAGGCTCAGCACACAGAGGGGCACCCCCCGATCTGACAGCAAGCGGGGGCTACTAGCAGATGCTCGGGAGCGGGAGGGCTGGGGCGCAGAAGGCAGGGTTTGGGGCCTGCAGAGGGGATGGGGGGCAGCGGGAAGGCAGGACTCCAAAGGAAGGTGGGTGAGGTCAGGTGAGTTCTATTGTGGGGTACAGAGACCCACATAATTGTTGTGGGGCTCAGGTGAGGGGCTCCTGTGGGACCAGAAATCTTGGGCCGCTGGGGGCAAAAGGGGTGGTCAGGGAGGTTGGGGGTTTTCCAGGGGTGATGGCACCCACACTGGAGAACACTGGGGTCCAAGCTCCTGGGGACTCCCTGATCAGTGGGGTGCTCCTGGAGTCCCAGGATGGGCTGGTCAGGCAGGGTTAGGGACCATGAACCTTTGGGGACGTCTGTCCACTGAGGGACTTCAGGGAGCAGGCGGGCTGCCTGGCTGTGTGGCCCACTTGCCCGCAGAGCCACCATCCACGTCAGGCTCGCATGGGCACCTGAAGATCCGAACCCAGTTCCTGGACCCGGCCTGGCCCTTGGCCCACACCACAGCCTGGGTCAGTCCTTCTGTCCTCCTGCCTGGACATTCGGGGAAGTCTGCTGAGGCAATTGGGGGTCCTCCAGAGTTTCCATTTCACAGTCAGACCCCCTATTCTGTTTGCCAGTGGAGATTTTAGGTCGTGGTGGCTCCCAGTGTCCCTCCAGGATCAATGAGCAAGTGCTCGGTGAGACGTCCCGGGCAGACTGGCCTCCCTTCTCTGTGCCACCCAGCTAGGGTCCAGGCTGGCAGCTCAGAGGCTGGGATCCAAGGCCAGGCTCCGAGGGGCCACAGGATGCCCCCCGGCCGCATATCTGGGAGCTGCGTGGACCAAGAGCCACGAGTACACCACGGGCCCACGGCCAGCAGCGTCGGGCTGCCCTCGCTGCTCCAGACATGCAGGGCCTGGCCACGTTCGGTGGCCCCTCCCCATCCTGAGCACGCAGCCTGCACGTTCCCGTCTCTGCCCTTTGCAGGGACCGTGCCCCCTTCCCGCCGTGCGCCTGCCCTCTGGCCCACTTCACCTCTCCCCTTTGGCTGTGGACCAGCCCACGG
This sequence comes from Ursus maritimus, assembly GCF_017311325.1. Classification (NCBI taxonomy): domain Eukaryota; kingdom Metazoa; phylum Chordata; class Mammalia; order Carnivora; family Ursidae; genus Ursus; species Ursus maritimus. The sequence goes on from NW_024424786.1 coordinate 45,768,099, forward strand.
GCTCTGTCATTTCAGCAGGGCAACTCCCATGCTGCGGTCCCCCAGGAGCTCCGAAGATGAGGTGCCGGGTCTCGCTGGTGAGTGGGACCCCAGTGAGTGCTTGTCGATCGCTGGTGCGAGGCCAGGCAGGCTCTGCGCTCTCCGTGGCTCCCCAGCACCCTAGGCTCTAGTCCAAACCCCCAGCCCCGGGCGCTCACGGCCGCTCCCCTCTGCTGTCCACACACCCCAGACTCCTGCCACCTGGGCCTCTGCTTGGCCCAGACCCTCCACCTGGAGTGCCTGGCTTCTTTCCTTCCTGGTGTCTCCCGCAAGCCTTCCATACCCAGCTCAAGTGTCAGCCCCTTTCCACCGCCCCCCCCCCCCTGCTGAACCTTCCCAGGGATGGGTTTTCCTGTCAACGACCTCACCGTGACAGGCTCCTCCCATGTGGCACAGAACGGGCTCCCAGCGGAGGCTGGGTAAGGGCCTGCACAGGTAAGGGCCCCGGGAAGGAGCTGGGAATAGGGCCATGGGAGGAGGGCCCAGGTGGGACGGTCTGTAACCAAACACTCCTCCCTCTTGCCTTGGAGGGGAGCAGCCTGGAGGCGGAGGAAGTGTCTTGAGCGGGCACTCGGCAGGGCATGAGCTGCTCCTGGCACCCTCCAAGACAGCCTCCTCCTGGGGGACCCAGGCAGGGAGCCCCACCTGCCCGACACCCCCGGGGAGACTCAGTGCGCACCTCCCAGCCGGCTCTGGGAGGAGCTGGGCACGACCCACATCCAGCAGCTACCCCTGCCTCCAGACTCCCCAGAAGGTTCCGTGGTTCATGCTTCTGTGGCTGTGGGCTCTGTGCTGGCTTGGTGCTGGAGTCCTCACAGATGTCCAAACACAGGACAGACTCGGTCCAGACCCCTAGGAGATCCGTGCAGGGGGTGAGGGCTGGAGCGTGCAGGGGAGCCCCCTGGGAGGGCTTGGGGACGGAGACGGGGTACATGGCTGGTTGAGGAGCACGTGAGAGACCAGGGGAAGTTGAAGGCGAGGCACCCCGAGCTGAGCCACCTGCTGGAAAGAGACAGTGTTGGGGGGCATCTAGGCCATCTCAGCCCACCTCCCCAGGAGCTCCCCAGGCAGGCTGTAGCCCTGCAGGCTGGTCTTCCGGGATGCCCAGGCTTCGTGGGGCTGGCTCTGGAAGCCCCAGCGTGCTCCATATCAGGCTGGAGGTCCAAGGTTGGGAGAGACCGGCAGAGGCCCCTGGATGCCCTCCATCCCCACCCGGCCTGCCTGCCCTGGTCCCAGTGTCCTGTGAAGTCTCCATGGGTGAGAACTGTGCCTGGCGACCCTGGCCGTCTGGTCAGCTGCTCTCCCAGCCACACAGCGGTTGGCCCGTCACCCTGAGTCCTGAGGATGAGCGAGCGAGCGTGCTGGTGGCACAGCGGGAGAGGTGTAGGGCCAGCCCGTTACGGACTTGCCTGAGGGCTGGTCCGGGTCACGACCCAGACCCACAGTGCCCTAGGTCCGGGGGTCCGAGAGCCCCATTGCCTTCCTCCTTGGCCAGGATGAGGCCACGCTGGCAGGTGGCTCAGGCCGCTGACACTCTGGGAACGCCCAAGGATGCCCCAGATTATCGCCCAGCCCCTTTGCCCTCCCGCTAGCCACTCCGTCCCCCTGGCTGCAGAGGCTCTCCCACCGGGGGTCTGGTGGGCACCTGCCTGAGAGTCGCAGTTAGGTCTCCATGCTCTCTGGGCCCCCTCTGTGGGACCCTGCAGACACCCAGACCTCTGCCTCATCCGCCAGGGCCGAGCTGGGGCAGTGCTGGTCTCAAGTCCACCCACTGGCTCTGGGGTGGCCAGGCCCTGAAGGAGGGGCCGTGGGGTGCGCTCTGCGATGTAGGGCTCAGGCCAGCCGGGGCCTGGCAGGGTCCCGGCAGAGCAGCAGCCGCTCCAGGCTCTGAGGCCAGAGACACTAGGGCCCTGAGCTGCCTGTCGGCCCTAGAAAACCAGACCCGGGGTGTGCGTGTGTGTGCACGCACATGGGCTCACTGTGTGTCTGCGTGCGGAGGGAGGGGTTATCAGTCAGGATGTTGGAGGACTCAGGCAGAGGGACTCGGGCAGCAAGCAGGCTCGTGCAGGGGGGCGGGCCCCTGAGGAAGTGGCAGCAGACCGGCTTTCGCAGGTGACATGCGAAGCCTCGTTAATGCAGCAGTGAGATGAGAGGGTCGCCGGACAGGATGAGGACAATCCCTGGACCAGGAGAACCACACGCACACATGCCCGCCGGTCATAGGCACCGAAGCAGAGACCCGAGGGACCGAGCATCCTTGGGATAGCGCCCCTGGACTGGCCGGGACCTCGAGGCTCCTTAGCAAGCAGGGGAGCACATAGGTGGACACTGAGTGCTGGCTGCATCATGCCCCCACATTTTCCTCCCTAATTGAGTTATCTTCGGCTCAGCTGGTAGCCTCAGGGCCTTCACACTGACTTTGTGAGCTCGATAGGGCTCTGTTTCCAGGTGACCCCAAGCAGTGGCATCTGGGGGAGCTGGGGCAGAGGCGTGGGGAGGGCGGCTGCTGGCTGCCAGGACCCAGTCACCAATGTCCTAGCAGCACGGAGGCCTGAGGCCCAGCACGCACACACTGGCTCTCTCATGGGGAGAGGGGCATGCTCGGGACCCCGCAGTCAGAATTCCTGCTTGGATTCGAGTCCCAGATGTGGGGGCCTGACCAACACAGCTGGGAAAATGGGGGTCATCATCGTGCCTGGCTCCAAAGGTGACAGAGACCCCAGCAGAGGCAGGCAGGACGCGGCCCAGCTCCGTGGTCTCCCTCGACCACCCTGGCCACCCTCACGCCCTTCATCGTGAAGGTCACAGTGGTCCTGGCCCCACCCCAGCCTGGACGCCTGCGCCCTGCCGTCAACTCAGGGCCTGCTTTTTCCGCTCTGGCCAGTGTAGCTGCCCTCTGTCCCCTAGGCTAACTGTCCTCTAGCTGTCCATGCCGTGGGCTCCCGGCCTGGGATGTGGTCTGGGAAGTGGCCGGCGGACGTCCAGGTCACTGTCCGGCTGACAGCTCTGGGAGTTCGGGGTGTGGTACCTCAGCCCCTGGCCCCAGTTCATCCAGCCTGCCCGGCCCTGAGCTGAGAAGTCCGAAACTCACAGCAGTGGTGCGGGCCAGGCAGGAGGGGCTGACCCCCCACCCCCACCCCCACCCCCACCCCAGTCTCTCTCCAGGCTCTTGCCAGGCCAGGTCGCCTGCTTGGGCCGGGTGTGCTGGTCCCGGCTGGAGGGCTCTGGGGAGGGTGGCCAGGTGGAGCCTGGAAAGATACCGAGCTCGGGGGACCCGGCACCTGGATGTCCCCAGGTCAGGGACGTGTTGGCACCACTGCGTTTTCGCTGCCCGGTGCACATCTCCCATGCAGGCGCCCTCTGCAGTCCTTCCTCCGAGCTGGGGCGGAGGGTCCTGGGGTCTGGCACAGCGCTCCTTCTGTCCCCTGCAGGGCCCGCCAGGGAGCGCGGGACTAACCTCGGCCTGCCCCTGTTCTCTTCCGACCTTCGGCCTGGGCTTGGGCGCAGAGCAGGTGCGGATACGTACCACGGGGATGACAGTCTGTTGTCTCGGCCACGAGCTTCCACTACTCTGAAAATGGCTCTCTTAAGAACGCGATCTGGCCGTACCTGGTCACACTAAAGATTTTTTAAAAATTTATTTGAGAGAGCGCACAAGCAGGGGGAGCAGCAGAGAGAGAGGGAGAAGCCGACTCCCCGACGAGCAGGAAGCCCAATGTGGGGCTCCATCCCAGGACCCCGGGATCGTGACCTGAGCCGAAGGCAGACGCTTCACCGACTGAGCCACCCAGGCGGCCCGTACGTAGTCCTGTGAAAACACAGCTTTCCTGGGGCCCGCCTTAGCGGTCCAGCACCCAGCAAAGACAGCACAGCACCAGTGGGTGGGGGCTGAGGGCCGGGAGCTGGTGGGCTGGTGCAAGGAGCACGGATGTTTCTGGCCCACCTCTGCCTGCGTGCACGCTCGCTGCCCGAGAGAGGCCCAGGACGGGGTCACGGGGTGCAGGAAATCATGAACTCAAGACCCCGTGTTCTGTTAACAGAAGGAAACTCGGAACATTCAGGTGCTGGGATGAGACACGGAAGAGCAAGAGGGAAGCTCTCACATGGACGTGACTCTTTTCCTGTGTTGTCCGGACTGTAATTCAAAGTAAAGCTGCCAGTATTCTTTTTAAAAAAAAATCATTCTGGGGCGCCTGGGTGGTTCAGTCGGTGAAGCGTCTGCCTTCGGCTCAGGGCATGATCCTGGGGTCCTGGGATCGAGCCCCACATCGGGCTCCCTGCTCAGCGGGGGTCTGCTTCTCCCTCTGCCCCCCCACCCCTGCTCAAGTTCTCTCTCTCGCTCGCTCGCTTGCTCTCTCTCTCAAATAATAAAATTTAAAAAAAAAATCCTTTTGATGTGCTCCAAAATAGTGCGGGGCTGGGGTGGGGAGTCATGGGACCAGCGTGTCCAGCGTCAGAGGAATTCATTGTTCTAGTCTTCATTGGTTAATGTTTTAAAACTTTCCACCAAAAATTTTGGGGAAAAACCCCAATATTCAGATAACTCTCTAGGGACTGAAAAATGTATGTTTGGGTATCGACCAGCCTGGGGGAGTGGGGGGGTGTGCAGGACGCCCGCCTGGTGACAGGGACGGGGGACGTCCTCCCTGAGCACAGGGGCGTCTGTGAATCCTTCTCTGTGGCCCCCCGACCCATAGGGAGCTGTATGCTGCGTGGGTTCCGGGGCACCCGCCCGAGGTCCCGCCTGGGAGGAGGACCCTGGGGCAGGCCCTGACCACTGCGGACAAGCAAACCATCTTGGTCCTGGCAGCCCCAGCCAGACGGCATTTCCCCAGCGGGCCGGGAAACTGATTAGATCTTGCCTGGCCTAAAATTAGTCTTAATTCAATTTCTCCCCCCAAATAACTGAGCCGTTTGTCCCCAGAGAGCAGGACTCCTGGGCGGCATCCGGACCAGGACTGCCGCTCAGCCCTCGGGGCACGCAGGCCATCACAAGAGACCCAGACACGCTTTTCTGAATTAAATGCCCTCTGTTGTCAGCAAAGGACCTTCGATGGCCATGAGGAGAGAAGTGGCCCAGCCCGAGGGCCATGCTCAATGACCACCCCCTCCAGACCCCGAGCGGGCAGGGACAGAGCTGGGAGCAGGTGGATATCCTCTCCCTGATCCACAGGCTCTCCCTGACTCCCAGGCCACCCTGCAGAGCCTGGGGCACCACCCCAACCCTGCCAAGGCCCCCGGTGTGGGAAGGATCTTTTCCTCTCAAGGTTGGGGCAACCCCCAAGTGGCCAAGGGAGGGAGGCTCCTGTCCTGGGCCTTCAGGCCACGGTGGAGAGGGGGCTACTTTGCTGGCAGTGGGAGAGTCTGGACCACGCAGCACTGGGCCTCGGGGAGAAGGTCGCTCCTGGTGATGGGAGGGCCCCTGCAGGGGGAGTGGGGCTGACAGGGGTCCCTGCTCCTTCTCATTGCCGTCTGCCCGAGGAGGGGGTCCTGCAGCTCTCACTTCTCTGCCATCGCCCTGGCTGGCCTGTGTCCGAGCCCCCAGGATGAACGGTCCCTACAGACAGCCGGCTGTGGCTGGGTGTGCAGAAAGCTTAGGGGTGCCAGCCCACTATGAGCCATGGTCCTGCTCCCCAGAACAGGCAGAGCCTCTAGGCCCTTCTACTGGGCCCTGCAGCTGGGGGGCCGCCAGGAGACCTCCTCCTTTGCAGCCCCTGGAACCTTCTGGGCAAGGGAAGGACACAGCCCTTGGCACCCCACACAGATTCCACAAAGCCCGCGACAGGCTGGGGTGCCTTCAACCCCTACCACACGCCGGCGTGAATGTCGGCTGTTCCTGCTGGGCGCGGCCTTTGGCCATGGGAGGGATCTGACGGACAGCCAGCAGCCTGGGGGCCACTTGCCCAAGGCCCCCTCCCACAGCATATGCAGTTTTGTCCCCCTCTTCCCAAACCCCTGCTGCCCTGAAACACTGACCGAGCCCACAGATGGGGGTCTGGCCTGGAGGGAGGGGTAGCAACAGGGTGGGGGCAGCAACAGGGTGGGGGCACCCCAGGGAATACCCCTGCCAGCTCCCGAGTGTCCCATGGAGCAGGCCCCTCTCTCTCCTCTGCCTTCTCAGCTCCCAACCCTGGGGATGGAGATCAAGGCCTATGTGTGGTGACCTGATGGCCGGGGCCCCGGGCAGGGGGAACACAACGCCCCGGGACTGGGACCCAGGAGGACGGGGTTCAACAGGGGGTGCCGACGGCTGTGGGGGAAGAGAAGGCAGATGGCTTTCTGGGCCCAGTGTTGTCATAAGCTGTTCCAGGAGCCTGGTCCCGGCCCCCACCTCCCCTGCCCCCTGCTCTTCAGCCGACAGCCAGCCGGTGCGGGATCAGGCGAGCAGATTAACCCAAGGCATTCCGACACCCCAGGGAGAAATATTCAGAAAGAAAGCCCAAACCTTCCAAGGGGTTTTTGCTTTGGGAGGGACATTCAACCACACTTCCAATGAGCTGGAGTCTGGTGCCCTCAGGCCTGGGGGCTCCCACATCTCGTGCCTTGTGGCTGCAGATGGCCGTGGAGCCCAGGGAGAGCCGGTAGTCAATCAACAGACACCAGCTGAGCACTGTGGGCACTCGGCAAGCCCTTTCGGGGTGGGAGTGTGGCCGGATTTCAGCGGCAGCGGTCCCCCGGAGTCGGCAGCCGAGGAGCCACACAGGTCCCGGGCTCCCAGGACCTCGCACATTCCTTCCCCAGCACCCTCGAAGCTGTCCCCACAGCACTTCTGACTGCTCGCTGCTTGATCGCTCCCAGCCACGGGGAGCTTACTACTTTTGCTCTCAGCACATTCCTGCATTGAGAAGCTGTAGCTCCTGGCCAGTCCTTCTGTCCGTGGAGCTGAAATCTGCTGCTCGTCGTGCCTGCCCAGCCCCCTCCTCTCCAGGATCCCCATCCAGACAATTCTGCTGCCTCACCTTTTCCTGCCCCCCACCCTGGAATGGCTGGGTATGCCTGGCCCCTCAGGCACGGCCCCAACCCCAGACTCCAGCTGTAGGACAGGCCGGTGGAGACTGGAGTGCTGGGCCTCCCTGTGCCCCAGGGAGTGACCAGAGTCCCTGTGGGATGGTCCTTGTGTTGACCCCTCCAGGGGCCTCTTAGGCTCCCTCCCCTCCCCTGCCCTTGGGGCTGCTCTTGCCCTGGGCTTGGAATTGGTGGCTGGAGATTGGTGAGGCCCTGTCAGTGGGACCTGGGAGGACTGATGGGAGGGACTGGCCCCTTGGCCTCCCCCATGTCACCCCTTCCCAGAGCCTTGCCTAAGGGAGTAAGGACAGGTGGCTGTCCTGTGCACTGGCCAAGGACATGGAGGACACAAGCTGCAGAGTGAGGCCCCAGGGTGGACCAGTGGCCTGGCTGTGGCCACCTGGGGCTCAGCATCCCGCCATGCCCCACAGGGTTCTAGGACTACCCGCTAACAGAGGGCTCCTGGTCAGGTGCCCTGGCCCACCTCGGGGGCTGTGGACGAGCGTCTGCCCAGCCCCTGCTGACGGACCACGGCGGGCAAAAATCCGGGCCAGATGTGAGGTGCGGGTTTGAGGGTCTGAGAGGCCTCCAGCCACCTTGCATCCCTCCGTGGGGGTTGGCCGCCAGCCACAGTCAATGCGGCGTCTCCCAAAGAAAACACACAGACGCACAACTGCGCGGGCAGCTCGCAGACGCACACCCTTGCATCTCAGGTCTGGAGCAGGACAATATTCGCTCTGAACCCAAACCCTGAGACCCCGCTGGCTGCAGCCCCTGCTGCCCCGTGTGGGGCAGGACGGTGTGCTCTCCAGAGACACCCCTCCTTCCCCTTCGCGCACGCAGGCAAGCCCGGGGAGCCCGCCCCGGACCCTCTGTGTGCACAGGGCACGGACAGGACCCTGGACCCAGAAGGCCTTGAACATGAGATGGAAGCTGGTCTGTCTGGGGCCCCGGGAGACCCCCAGACCTGTGGCCATCTGGTGCACAAAAAGGAGGCAATGGCTCTGTTGTGGAAGGTTCCAGCCCTGCTACAGTGCCTGCTGTCCCGCAGGAGAGCACCCACCAGAGAGGAGATGCGTTTGGCTGCCAGCAGCCCCCTACCTCACGGGGATCTGGGCGGGGATTTTCTGTGCATCAGGCTTGCCGTGCATTCCTCCTGCTTGGAGCCACACCGCTCCAGCCCCTGCTGGGTCTGACCTCAGAGGGCCTCCCCCGGCCTGAAGCAAAGGAAGGTTCTGGGTCCTTGTAGGGGTCAGAGAGCCCTGGGGGAGGCTGGCTGACTCCAGCTGCTCAGATATCAAAGACCCTGCAGCTGCCCCAGGGCCACCTCTGCAGTCCAGTCTGAGAGCCCCTGTTCTCCGGCGGGGCCAGGAGGGACAGGAAGGCCCGAGTCCGCTGAGCCCACATGCCACCCTTAGAAAGGACACTCCAGTGGGTCAGCGTGTGTCTCAACGCAGCGTCCAGTTTTCTGGGCAGACAGAGTCCAGGGGCCCAGAGGAATGTGCTGTGCTCGAGGGGCCTTGTCCCTTCTTCAAGGGGGAGCGTCCTCGCAGAGGGACATGCTCACCCCTGGGGGCCTCGACAGCCCTGGGTTCTGCCTGACTAGGAGGCAGCCCAGGGCTGTCCCGGACTTCTCGCAGGAGGGCTGCTGAGCCCAGGTGGGTCCCCCCTGCACTGCGGGGCGAGGGCGAGGCCCCCACAGCGCGTCTGTGAGGCCGGTGGGCTGGGAGGGCTCAGCCTGAGCAGGGGTGCCGCACAAAGCACTCAGATGGGGAAACTGGCAGCAGGGGCGTGGTCAGGCCCACAGTGACAGGCAGAGTCTGGGCAGCCCAGGAAGGAGCCGGTGCTCGGGGGGACTTGGGCAGTGCTTGTGGAAGACCCTACCCACACCTTCCACTCTCGTCACTAGCAGAAACGGGGAGGGGAAGCCAGCCCGACAGCACACAGACCCGCTCGTCCATCTGTCCGTCCGCCCGTCCGTCCATCCATCCATCCATCCATCTGTCCTTCTGTCAGTCTGTCCGTCCATCTGTCCATCTGTCCATCCATCCATCTGTCCATCTTCCATCCATTCATCCATCCGTCCATCCACCTGTCCATCTGTCCATCCTTCCATCCGTCCACCCATCCGCCCGTCCATCTGTCCATCCATCCGTCAGTCCGTCCGTCCACCCGTCAGTCCGTCCGTCCATCTGTCCATCTATCCGTCCTTCCGCCCGTCCTTCCATCCATCCCCTCATGGATCCACGCCCTCACCAGTTACCCGGCCTCAGCAGGTGCCAGACACTGTACCAGATGCTGAGATAGGGCCGTGACCAGCACAGAACCCACGGGCCTGGAGCTGGCGCTCCAGAACAGGACCCGGGGATTCCCACCCGCCCTCGCGGTGCTTGGATTGTGCTTTGGGGATGGGCTTCCCCCGCCTCCAGGGATGGCAGCTCTGCCCCCAGCTGCACCCAATGAGCAGGGAGGGGAGCCCCCAGAGTGGTGGGCTGGCATCGACATGGGGCTCTGTGCAGGGCCTCGCTGGCCCGCTGGGCCTCTGGCTTCTCAGGGCGCTGTTGAGGATGAAGCCCTGGGCTGCCCCCAGCCACCCTCTGCCTCCTCCCCCCGTCCCCCCGGCCCTCGGACCATGTGGCCCAGCCCCACCTGGCAGAGGGGACAGGCAGCCGAGCCGGGCGTCTGGCCCCTGCCCCGTGGTCCTGCTCCGTCTTGGGCCGGGGGAGGGCCAGGGTGACCTCTGGGGGCCCCAGGCGCGGGCTCCCGTCTCCCCAGGGCAGGCATGCACAGGAAAAAGGAGACAGGCTCAGGATGAATGGAGCGGATCAAAGGGACAGATAAGGCCACACGGAGCAGGATCTGGAAGCGTTTAGTACCTGGAGGAGGAGTGGCTTCGGCTCTGGGGAGCTCTGTCATCAGGCCCTCTGTGGAGCGCCTCAGCCTCCGGCCACCACTGGCACACAGAGGCCACGCCGAGGTCGGGCCAGCGGTCTGCAGGGTGTGGGGCTCGGGGCCCAATGTCCAGCTCCCTGGCAAATCAAACTCCCCCAGGCCCCGAGGAAGCCCCCTCCCCCTCAGCCTCAGTTCCCCAACTGTGTGAAGGGGAGTGTGAGGTTGGACAAGGCCGGCCTGGGTGAGCGTGAGTGTGACTGTGGGTGTGGGTGTGGACATGTTGGGGGCATGGGTGGGGGACAGCTTCACCAGCCTCCCTGGCTCAGTCCCCTGGGTACCTCCGGGCACTGCTGTGGTCCTTGTCCCCTGTGTCCCCCTCTCCTGCAGGTGTCCACTCCTACTCCCAGGCCTCCCCTGGGCGACAGACACCCCTGTGCTCCCTCTCAGTGTACAAACCACTGCCACTTCCCTCCCCCGGGCCCCTCCATGCGTCTCCCGGGACAGAGGGGACATGGGGACACTCTTCACCCCCCATTCTCCCTGGGGCCCAGTGTCAAATCCCCCTCGGATCCCAGGAGCCCCTGTCCAGTGCATCTCCTCTTCAATGGAAGCCCTGGCTCTACTACCAGCTGGCCGCTCCTCCATCCTGCCTCCCCCACCCCGGCCTCCCCCACCGTCAAACCGTCAGGAAGCACTTCTTGACCGCATCCTCTCGCTGGCTCCAGTGCCCCCCCGCAGCCTGGACCACGGCGCAGGCTCCTGGCAGCCCCCAGCACCGTCCCTGCCACTGTCCACCACCTGTCCTCTCCAGGCTGGGCTACCACATGCTTCTGACCCATCACCCAGCCCCCTTGCAGGGTCTGCAGGGCCCTGTGGGACCCCACACCCTGGCGACCCCTCAAAGCTCCGTGCTCAGCACAGACCTGCCCCAAAGCAACCATACTCCTGCCCCCTTTGCATCTGGCAACCTCCTCCCGGTTGCTCAGCTACCCCTGAAACAGTGGCCCCCTTGGGAGAGCCTCCTCTCTGTCCGCCACCCCGGGAGGCCTCTCCTTCCCCAGCCCCTGCCTATAAACACTGGGGTCACACAGAGCTCCGTCCCTCCCCCGCACTCCTGCCTGAAGTAATCACATCAGGATCCCCGAATTACTCATGGTTCAAACAGTGGGGACCCCATGGAGATTTGCAGGTCTGACCACCCCTCTGAGCCTGGGGCTTTCTGTCTGGCGCCTCCGGACAGCTCCCCTTGGAAATCTCAAAGATCAACCCACTCAGAGGCAAACTTCTGCTCATGCACCATCCTGACTGCTGGATCTCCAGGAGCTCACAGCGTCCGCGCCCTGGCCTGGGGAGGGGGCTGGACGTCACCCTAGCACCCAAGCATGGGGTGGCCTCACCCTCACCTCCTGTCCCACCTGCCTGTCTCCGTGGCCAGCGCCCTCTTCAGGGGCACCATCATCTTTCCCTACAATGATCCAGCTGCCTCCCAGTCGGCGTCCACTAGCCCCTTCTTCCCAGACCCACACCTTCCTTGTAGCCCGGAAATTCCTGCCCAGAGAGGGCCCTGCCAGCACCTCCTGGGGGAATACATTTACACTTGGGGTGATGGAAGCCCAGGAGAGGTTTCTGCCTGTTACTGTGCCATCAGATTTCCCTGGAGGCAGGGTCTGGGTGTGTGGTGGAGGTCCCAGCAGGCTGGCAGCTAAAGGGTGTTGGGCCCTCGTGGGCCCTGAAAACCCTGGCCACCCAGGTCTCACCATCTCCTCCCTGTGGCTTTGTGCGGTAAGCTGTCACGTCCTCTCCAACTTCCCTACACCTGTCACCCAATCCAGCTGTCTCCCCCTTTTCCTTCTCTTTCTGGAACATTCTCCCTAACACCCTCTCATGGGTCTCCATGGGCTTGACAGCCGAAGCCCATGGTGTGTCCCAGTCTGTCTCTCACTGTCTGTTTTCTCCAAACCCCAAACCCTGTGTCTTCTGTATTTGGACCTTGGTCCTCTTCCCGTCCTCCCTGGGTGGACATCACCCACCCTCAGATCCCTGGGCCTCTCGGATGGTCTGGTCCATCCAATCCCTGACCCTGAACACAGCACAGCACCAAAGGATGTCCCTTGGAACAGTCCCCAAGCACCTCAAATTCCATCCATCAGAACGAGACAGGGGGATGGTGCTTCAGAGGGTAGCCCAGCAGTGAGTGGGGAGGGGCCTGGGTCCCCGAGTCACCACGGGAAGGACCGCTGTGGACACTCACCCTGAGCAGTTCTGTGAGCTGGGCATGAAGTCTGGTACTGCGTAACCAGCAACTGGCTACCCCAGCTGACTCCTGCCTCCCAGGGCTGGCGCCTGACGTCCCGGTGGGGTGCTGGCGTGGATGCTGAGGGCCCCAGTGGGCCAGGGTGCGCTGAGCCATGGGCACTCCATCTGGTGTGGGAACGGTGGCAGCTGTCGGGCTGGGAGGCCCTCACGTTGACACCCGTACCCATTAGTAATATTTGGGGGTGGGAGGCCATCAAGTAGTCACCCGTATGCATTAATAATATTTGTTCTTTCTCAGGTGACTTTTTCTTATGTTTTATAAAAAGACAGATTTCTTTTTTCAGATTATACAAAGGATGCAGCTTTGGGGAATGAACCCTGGAAGGTGGAGAAGGGAGTTACAGGAAGAACGAAGGTCCTTCTGCATCGTATAACCTTGAGAGGCCCTGTATCTCCTTCCAGTCTCTTCTCCATGGGCAGGGATGGCTCACTCAGAGCCATGCTCCCAACATTCGAAATGTCAGAGTGCAGAAGTTGGCATGGTGACATAAAGGTAATGGAATTCCTTGGTTGTAACTAAGTTTCTCCATGAAAAGAAATGGAAGGACCCTGAAGATATGGGCGCCATTAATAAACACTTGAAAACTGAATGGGAGAAGCTGTCTCTTGCAGCTGATAAAGAAGTCTCTATCCAGGCAGTGGGCGAACAGATCCAGTAAGAGAAGTTCCCCACTACGACCTTTGGCTGTGAGGCCTGGTTGGGGGGATGGCTGGATCTTTCAGAGCCTGCAAACGTGGTCGCCCCTCCATGAGGAGCCACGTCCTTTCCCAGCTTCCAGACCAAAAAGAAGCAGAAGTCACAGCATAACCCAGCCAGGTACACGCAGAGCCTCACAAAGGAGGAGCGGAACAGAGAGACACAAGTTCCAGATATCAGAAACGGGAGAGGTGACATCACTACACATTCTACCGTCAGTGCACAGATAACGAGGCCATATGCTAAACAACTGTGAGCCAGCAGCTCCAATAATTTAGACGAAACGGACAGATAGTGGGACAAACAAGCAGGGGCTGAAATAGAAAATAACATTTACAGCAGCATCAAAAATAGGAAAAACTTAGGGACAAATCCCACAAAAGATGTAAGAGACCTACTCGCTGAAAACTGCAAAATATTTCCAAGAGGCATGAAAAATTTGAGTAGGCGGAGAGACACCTTTCTCACGGGTTGGAAGACCCAGTGACATTGAGATGTCAGCTTTCCTCAAGGCAGCCCCAACCCTGTGCCCCCATCTCCAGCTCAGAAAAGGACGAGCTGATTTTAAGGATCGTGTGGAAATGTGAAGGCTCTAGAAAAGTCAAACAGCTCTGAAAAAGAAGAAGCAAGCTGGCGGACTCACACTCCCTGGATAGCGAGGATTTTTACAGTGTGCTATTGGCATAAAGACCGGCAAAGAGATCAATGGAACAGAATGGTGGTTCCCAGAACAAATCCACACATATATGCGCCATGTGTTTACTCTTTATTTTTTTTTATCTTTGGAAGGTGCAGACCTCTTTCCTTTTTTAAATTGAGGTATAAGTGACACATAAAATTACATTACCTACCATTTAGTTTTGACCTGAGTACAAAGGCAATGCAGTGAGAAAAGGGAGGACTTTTCAACAGATGGTGTTGGAAGAACGGCATACCGTGTTCAAGAAATAAATGTCAAGCCCTACCTCACACCATATACAAACCCTAGTTGCAAAAAACAAACGAAACAAAACAAAACCTAACCCAGAATGGGTCACAGATCTAAATGTACAACCTAAAACTTTAAAATTTCCGGAGAGAAACATAAGAGGAAGTCTTATGACCTTGAGTTAAGAAGGAGTTCTTAGATATGATAGCAAAATTATAATGCATGGAGGCATTAATGGCTAAATTAGCTTTTACCCAAATTTAGAAAATGCTCTACAAAAGATACTGTTGAGAGACTGAACAGACAGGCCCATGTGAAAGAGTGAAACTGGATCCCTACCTCACACCACATACACAAGTCAAGTCAGAATGGATTAAAGACACAAATGTGTGACCTGAAACTGTAGTTCCTAGAACAAAGCATAAGGGATAAGCTCCTTGACATCGGTCCTGGCGATGATTTTTTGGATTTGGCACCAAATGCAAAGGCAACAAAAACAAAAATGAAGTGCGACTCCATCAAACTAAGAAGCTTCTGCACAGCCAAGAAAACCACCCACAAATGAAAAGGCAACCTATGGAGCGGGAGAAAATATTTGCAAACCGTATATCTGATAAAGGAGTTAATATCCAAAATATAGAAAGAATTACAACTCCATAGTAAGAAACGAACACTGTCATTGAAAAATGGGCAGAGGACCTGAACAGACATTTCTCCTAAGAAGACATCCAGATGGCCAACAGACACAGGAAAAGATGCTCATCACCATTCATCATCAGGGAAATGCAAATCAAAACCACAGGGAGACACCAGCTCACACCTGTCAGAATGGTTAGAATAAAAAGCACAAGAAACAAAAGGTGTTGGCAAGGATGGGGAGGGGGAAGGGGAGCCCCCGTGCATGGTTGGTGGGAATGCACACTGGTGCTGCCACTCTGCATGGAGGGTCCTCAGAAAGTTCAAAATAGAACAACCCTATGGCCCGTGATTCCACTACTGGGTATCTACCCGTAAGAAACAAAAACATTAACTCAAAAGGATGTCTGGCAGCCCGTGCTCACTGCACCATTATGTACAAGAACCAAGACGTGGGAACAACTGACATCAACAGGTGTATGCATAAAGGAGATGCGGTGCTCACACACACGCGTGTGTGCACGTGCACATGCGCACACACATACACGCACGTAGGCACACGCGCACACATGCTAGAATATTACTCTGTAATAAAAAGCAGGGAATCTTGCCATTTGCAATCACCTGGATAAAACTTACAGGTATCATGTGAAGTGAAATAAGTCAGATGGAGAAAGAAACACTGTATTGTATTGGGGGGAATCTTAAAACAAAACAAAACCCAAAAACCAAACTCATGGATACGGAGAACTGAGTGGTGGTTGCTAGAGGTGTGTGCATGGGGGGAGGGCGGCAACATGGGTAAAGGGGGTCCAAAGCTATAAACTTCCAGTCATAACACCAGTCACTCAGGGAAATCCACTGTACAGCTTGACATATTTGAAAATTGCGAAGAGAGTAGGTCTTCCGAGTTCTGGTAAGACAATAAAACGTAACTGTGAGCTGTCGGATGTCAATGCTTCTCGGAATACTTACGAACAAGGAGTCATCCTGTTGCGCCCATGGAGTGGACGTAACGGTACTTGTCCATTACAGTTCGGTTTTCAGAAAGGGAGAAACTGAGAAGTCAGGGCACAGACTGGTAGAAAGTCTTTGCAAACCGTGTCTGATAAAGGATTTGTATCCAGAAAGTACAAAAAACTCCCCAAAAGTCAGCAACAAGGAAATGAACGATTCCATGTAGAAATGAGGAAAGGATTTGAACACGGCACCAAAGAAGACGTACAGATGGAGGGGAAGTGCGTGTCAAGGTGCTCAGCGTGATGGGGCATCAGGAGGAGGGGCAGCTGACCCACACAGGGCGGGGAAGGCCACACCGCGGCCGCTTTGGGAAACAACGGGCGGGGCACGGTCAGGCCAACACCTACCGTGTGGACCCACATCCCACAGCCGGGCGTTTACCCAAGAGGAAGCAAACGTCCGCATGGAGACTTGCGTGTGGGCGTTCCCGGTACCTTTATTTGTAACACCCCCACCTGGAAACAACCCGCAGTCCATCAACAAATGAGCAGATAAAAACAGACGGGAGGGGCGCCTGGGTGTCACAGCGGTTGGGTGTCTGCCTTCGGCTCAGGGCGTGATCCCAGCGTTCTGGGATCGAGCCCCACATCAGGCTCCTCCGCTGGGAGCCTGCTTCTTCCTCTCCCACTCCCCCTGCTTGTGTTCCCTCTCTCGCTGGCTGTCTCTATCTCTGTGGAATAAATAAATAAAATCTTAAAAAAAAAAAAAAAAAACAGACGGGAATACCCAGGGAGCAGAATCCTAGCCCACGATAGCAGGCTGAGCTCTGATATGCTCAACAGCGCGGGCGAGACTCAAAATGGTGATGCTGAGCGAGAGAAGCCAGAAGTGAGAGCACGCACTGGGTGAGTCCGTTCTAGAAAACTCCAGCAAAGGCAGCCGTGAGGAGCCGGTGGTGGGGGTGGGGAGGCCGAGAGGCATGGGGGAGGGATCGCAAGGGGCGCGAGGCCGTGAGGGTGTGTTCTCTACCCTGACGGTGGTTTGTAAGGCAGAAACATACGCTACACTTGAGAAATGTCCACTCTTCTCAACGGCATGCTTTAAGTATGTGCATTTATTTAGCTCCATCGGTCTCCGGAGAACTGTTTCAGAGACTAAGAGTGAGTGAAGAGAGGCAGAAATTCATGGCCCCAGTAAAAAGCCATGTCTGGATTTGGGTTTCTTTTCTGATCCAGAACCTGCTGCCTGGAGACGGAAGCGTCCAATGACAGCAAGTCCTACCATCAGGTTGTCCCGATTGTTCCCCCAAAGTAACCACAACCAAGTAGCTGTGCACGAGGGAAAGGGGGACCTCCACACTTTGTGGGGCTGTTGGATACAGGGTATGAGCTGGCCCTGATACCCTGAACCAAAGAGGG
Organism: Ursus maritimus; assembly: GCF_017311325.1. Taxonomy (NCBI): domain Eukaryota; kingdom Metazoa; phylum Chordata; class Mammalia; order Carnivora; family Ursidae; genus Ursus; species Ursus maritimus. The sequence goes on from NW_024424786.1 coordinate 45,784,990, forward strand.
ACCGTGGGTCCTCTTTTAAAGAGGAGGCCTATGGGGCCAAGAAATAAATGGGGTCCTGCCCCAGTCCAGCTTACACGGGGCCTGCTGGATTCCTGAATGCACCCAGTGGTCACCTGTGTGGTCCCTGGATGCATCATTGGCATTGAGACCCCTGATAGTTACAGTAATCTCAACAATTGGGTCCTGTGGGGTCAAAACTATCCTAGGTCGAGTGGGAAGATCCAAGTGGGAGCCCCCCAAACTGCCCTGGTCGTGACAGTAAATCAGAAGCGTATGGCATGTGGCAGGGACGCAGAACACAGTGCCACAGATGAGACCCACGGTGATGCCTGTCACGCTCCATCCTGTTCACGGGTCCCGGCCCTGTGGAAACAGGGTGGGTCATGGATTGTGTCTAGGCCGCCGTGTCTCCGGCCAAAACGTCTTTGCCTGAGGCTCGGGTCGCTGGAAACGAGTGTTGATTTGGTGGGGGTCGCCGTGTCAGAACTGATCAGAGAGGTCCAGCCAGAGCTCGCAGTCCCACAAGTGGACAACAGTCTACACGCACGGGTTTGCCCCAGTGTTTGAGGCGTCTTCCAGCACCTGCTGGAAGATAATCAGAGGGAAGAAGCAACCCGTCTTCAAGAGAGTGCTTGCAAACCAGCTGTCTGCCGAGGGCAGCTGTCCAAAACATGTGAAGAACTCCTACAACTCAACAACAACCCTCCCCACCTGGCCCTCTCCCCCACCTGGGCCTCTCCACAACCTGGGCCTCTCCCCCCACCTGGGCCTCTACTCCATTTGAGCCTCTCCTCTACCTTGGCCTCTCTCCTACCTGGGCCTCTCGGCTATCTTGGCCACTCCTCCCATCCTACCCTCTCCCCCACCTTGGGCCTCCCCATATCAGGCTTCCGGAGCCTCTGAGCTGTTTCCACAAGCCAAATCCTGTCTAGAAGGGTGAAGGTTTGCTGATTTAAGAAGACTCAGAGCTCCTGTGTTAGCAAACAAATGGAGGACCCTCACCAGCCCCTCCTAAAACCGCCCCGCACACTCAGACTGTGCCTCCGCCTGGCTCTGCCCTCGGGGTGCGCCTCCCCACCCAGCAGGCCCCCTGCCAAGCCTACAGAGAAATCCCTCAAAGGCCCTGCTGCCAGCCTGGTCTGGGGAGGCGAGATGATTGACAGGGCCAGTGGCCCACGGCCTCCCTCCCTCAGTCCCTCCAGGGGCTCAGAGTGCCCCTCGCTTGAGCTGCCAGCAGTGGGCCAGGTGCCAGGGGGCTCCGTGAGCTGTCATTCCCCAGCGGAGGTGAAGGCCGCGAGGAGGGGGCGCGTTGCACAAGCCAGGAAGCAAAGGTTAGAGAGAAAACAAGTGCGATAAGGCAACTTTTGATCCCTTTTCCACGAAAAGGCCCTCCGGGTCCCCGCCGCGTGGCCGGCAGGGACTCCCGCCAAGCCTGCTGGCCCTCACCTGGCAGGTCCCGTTTCCCCCCATGGCAGCCGTCTCCTGCAGGGAAGGGGCTGGGACCCCACGACGACCTCATGTTTTCCCTTTCTGTGCGGCAGGGCCTGTCAGGAAAGAGTGGCAGTGGGAGGCTGGGCGCCCAGGGGCCCCCATGTCAGGGGCCAGCTCTTTTCCCGTCCCTTCCATGCCCCCTGCCCAGGGCTGCCCTCCTGGGGGGCTAATCAATTCCATGAGCAGCAAGACCATAGGGTGATACCCCTTGGCCATGGGGAGCTGAAAGCAAATGGGGGAAAGAGGCCTAGGTAGGGAAGGGGGCTCCCCTTGGCCTCAAGGAGCAGGGCCAGGGGTCTGGAGATCCTAACAGGGGTCAGAGGGGCCCTTCCAGGCCTCAGCTTCCCTCTGGTGCTGGAGAGCTGATTGTAGAGTTTGGCTGGGACCACTGGGCACATCTACTCCAGGACTGACCTTAGTGGTGGTGGTGAGGGACCTGAGGCCTAGGGGTAGGAGGGCAAGCCCCCCAGCTGACCCTGAAGTTCCTCCAGCCAGCCTCCTGGCCTCTGGTCTGGTCCCTGCCCCTGCTCCACAGCCTTCTATGGCTGCCCAGTACCTAGAGGAGAATAGTCTGCATCTGTCCCTGCTCTTGCAGCTGTCAGCCACAGACCCGAGAGAGCGTGTCTTTCCCACGTTCCCGGCTGCTCTGGCCTCCCCTTGGTGTCCTTGCTTCCGGCTGCTGCTGGACAGTCCCCCTGCCTCCTCTGAAGGACCCTGCACTGGGCAACCCTGCTGAGCCACCCCCCACTGTCCCCAGGCCCCCCAGGACACCTGCCCTCCCCTCCCCATTCCACCTCCTAAACACCCCAGGAATCCCTTCCCCCATCCGGCCCCAGGGCAGCTACCTTCCCTGTCCCTACCCCACTTGCCCCTGGATTCTGCCACCACCGCTCTTCCACCCCACTCCCCACCCTGGGCCTCCACCCAGCTCTGGGGCCCAACTCACCCAGCCTCACCCCTGCAGCCTCTCCCAGGCCCCTGGCAGCAGGCACACCCCCTCCCTCCCAGGCCTTTCCCAGAGCTTGCCCAGTCCCCTCCTTTCTGCCCCCCAGACTTCACTCCAGGTGCCCCTGGAGACCCCTCCCTCAAAAGTCTGGGTCCCCAGCTCAGCCCAGGGTGGGGCTTCCCGGTTCCTTTTCACTGGACGTGGGCCCTGGGGGGTGGGGAAGGGAGCAGGAGGGAGGGGCGGGAGAGCTCAGGGAGGAGGACCTGCTCAGAGACAGAGAGGCTGCAGGGGCAGGTGGGGAGATGCTTATCAGGAAGCCATGGCTTTGGGGAGCCGCTGGGGGTGGGCTGGGAGGGGTGGGCAGGGTTCCCACCTTGGGGACAGAGCTGGGGACCCACCATAAGCCAGCTCAGCCCAGGAGGTTCCAGCCACAAATGGCCTTCCCTGGGAGCCTCTGAAATTTTGTTGTCTCTTGCGCCCCCGTGAGGTCAGTGGGCATCATAACATCCACGCTGGCCACTGAGGTGGGGCTTTTGGGGGGGTGCAGGCAGTAAGCAACCCCAGCCCCCTCCCCCCACCAGGCTGGGCCCTTCCTCTGGCCCCTCTGCTTGGGCTGTCTAGCAGCCAGGAGAGACCCTGCCTCCTCTCCCTTCCCTGAGACCAGGACCCTCATCCCAACAGGTGGAGGCCTCCTGGGCTCCCGGGCCCAGCCCACCTGCCAGTCGGGCCCAAAGGAAGCCCCAAATCTGGCCTCAGCAGAACCCTGACTCCCCAGCCACAGGCCAAGCCCCAGCAGCCCCCAGCCCTGCTGTCGGCTCTCACATGTGCTAAAGGTTTCGGGGACACAGGACTACTCCTGGTAGTGTTGGAAGCCGAGCTCTCAGGGCAGGCACCCCTAAGCCCGGGCCATGGGAGGGGTCTCCTGAGAAAGCCCGAGCCTCCAAGGACGCCCCCGCAGGAGCAGCAGCCCCCATAAGGGCTGCTGGCAGGGTCGAGTCCAGAGTCAACACTGCTAAGAGGAGGCGTAGTCAGGAGGCACAGACCTGCCCGCCACAGCCTCCTGAGCCTCGGGGACTCAAGGCTCAGACACCCCCCCCCGGGAGGGGCTGCCCAGCCTGCTGCAAGGCCAGCTGCTTCGTCTCCCAGATCTCCTCACTCCTGGGGCCGTGGGGCGGGAGGTGCAGCTCAGAGGTCTGCAGGCCAGGTCCTGGTTCTTGGGGTTTGCAGAGAGGGGTTCCATAGGGGACATATTCCCCTAATAGTGCCCTGTGGGCTTAGGGGATGGCACACTGCGGGCCGCAGGCCAAGGGGGCTTCTGAGAAACCGGAGGCCAGAGGCAGCCTCAAAGGACAGCTGGCAGTTTACTGTGGGGCAGGAGGAGGGGCTGGTGGGGTACTGGTCACAGACGTGCCCCTCCCCCCAGGCAGGACACGGATGGACATGCAGTGTCCCCACGACGGAGGGGTGGGAGGCTCCGGGGAGCCCAGTGGAGTTGTGCAAGCCTCTTCCCCTCTGGGGCTCTGGCCTCACTCACCAGAGGAGTAGGGGTAGAGGACCCTCCCGCTGAGCCCCCTCCCAGCTCACACTGTGCCGTTGGCGTGAAGACAGTTGGTGGGTTCTGGAAAGGAGTGCGAGCCCCCCTTGAGGACAGGGGGTGGGACGCCTGCACCTCCCCCTGCCGACCCTCCTGGAAAAGTAGCTCTCATCCCCTTTCCCAGGCCTGGCAGCAGGACGGACTGCTCAGATCTGGGGCCAGGGCAGGGACAGAGGAGGGGGCGTGCGGAGAGTCTGGCTGCGACCACAGACTGGCCTAGGGGTCTCTCCTGTCGCTGGCCTGCCCGCTTCGGGGGCTGGCCCTGGCCAGCTGGGGGGACCTCGCTACATCTCTCCCTGCGGCCTGTGCATGGCCCCGAGGAATCCAAGGGTCAGGCTGGGATTTGTGAGGGCAGAGTGGGGGCGGGAAGGGGCATCGAGGAGAGGAGAGGAGAGGAGAGGAGAGGAGAGGGTGCTGGGAGTGACTCTGAGCTGGTGGGGTCCCCACGGGCTGTGCACGTGTTCCAGGCGTGGGTGCTGGGCTTCTAGAGCCTTCCCGCAGGAGAGGAGGCCTAAGAGACCGGGGTCCTGCTCTGCCCTCAGTGCCCAGTGGTGACAAGAGGCCAGCTCTGCTCGGGGCTGCCACAGGGAGCAGGTCCCCACCCGCCCAGTGGGCAGAGGGAGCCCCAGGCCTGGGGACGCTCTGGTTTCGTGGAGACTCATTGCCCCAAGACATGTGGGGGAGACCACCATTGCCAAGTGCGACCATGGAGGGGCCACCCACCTTTGGTTCCGTGACATCCCTGGGGCTGTGTGGAGCAGACCCTCAAGCTCATCCTGCTGTTGCCTCCCCCTAACCCAGGGACCCACATCCTCATCTGTGAGGGAGCAGCTGGTGGCCCACCTAGCGCTGTCCCATGTAGGCCTGTCTCCCAACGCTTTGGGCCTCAGCTGCCCCCATGGGCCAGGGAGTGGGAATCTGGCCCCGCTGACTGCAGGGGTTTGGACAAACGGCTGCTCTCCCACCCGTGGGTGTGCATGACCTCCCGGCTCCCCGCACAGGGGGGAGGGCCGGGCCTTGTCTGTGCCGCTGTGGGGGGCTCACCTTCCGCAGACGCTTGGGCAGCCCAGCCAGCCGCGGGCAAAGTCCATCTGTGTCGCTGCAGGGGCTATGGCCTCTTGATTCCTGACCCTCCTGCCTCGCCACCCCCAAGTCTGGGGGGGGTGGCCCAGCTCAGCACCGATGGGGTGGGGGGCGCATGGGGGGCGCGTGGGGAATGCAGTCTTCACCACGCGGGCCCCAGTGCCTCCTCCCCTCTCCCCGAAGCCCACCCTCTGCTGTCTGCCTCCTATCCCCCCTCAGCTCACGCTGGCTGGAGCTCCGCCGGTCACCCAGCTGGTGGCCCCCGGGTGAGGCCCGTGCAGGCTGTGGACACATGGGGAGGCCCCCTGGGTGCAGGGCTGGCCAGGTTCTGCCCACCTGTCTCTCGTGGCAGGAGAGGGAAGACAGCTGGAGCGGGTCCCTTCAGCACAGACCCCCGGCTATGGCTCGGTCATGGCAGGGGTGCCTTGGTGGGTCAGTTGCAGCCCCCTTCACGGGCAAGGTGCCGTCCCCCAAGACCCACGCTCCGGAAGCACTGAGCGGCCTTCGGAGGCCTCTGACTTTCTGGGGCAGCCAAGGCCAGACGTGGGAGTTGAGGCCGCCTCTTGGTCGGGAGAACCGGGCTCCCAACAGGCAGAGGCTGTGGGCCCCCAAGTGGCCCCGGGCCCAGGGATCCGGCGCTGCCCCCTCACTGCCAGGGCCTTGCCAGGGCCCATCTCCCCAAACACTCAGGATCCACTCCCAGGTCTGAGTGCTGGCTCCATTCTCCCCCGTGTCTGGCCAACCTCAGGGGCAGGGCCATCCCTCCTCAGACGCTTGCTCCTGCGGCAGCACCCCGGGGAGGAGTGGTGGCCTCCAGCAGGACAGGCCCCTCCTGCCCAGGTTCCAGACATGGCCCGATGGTGGAAGGCCCCGGCTTGGGCTATCAGCACCCCAGACCCTCCGGTCACCTTCAGGGAGGCCTGCCTTACTCCTGTCTGTGGCTCTTGGAGCTGCCCGAGTGTCCCCTCCCCACCAGCACTGGGGGGTAAGGGGTGTCCCCCAGGCCTCCTCTGGGTGCACGGGGTCTGTGCCCGGCTCTGGATATTAGGACCAGGAAGGAGCAGGGTGCCCCGCCCCCCTGCACACCTCTCACATCTGGGGTCTGGCTCAGGCACAGAGCTGGACTGGCCTCCTGTGGCAGCGGCCACAGCCTCAGCCTTATCTGGCCCTCCAGGCCTCCCTCCGGAACCCCAGCGCCCCGGGGCTGCTTCCCTGCCAGACCTGCTTTTCCACGCGCCAAGGCCGAAGCTAATTTGGGCTTGAATTGGACAATAAGCCGTTATCTGACTGAGGGCCCCAGCTGCCCCGGAAGCCTGGCCCTTTGGCTCTGCCTCAGGAGGGGTGTCCCCAGGGGCTGTGGGCTGGCACTGACCCTCTAGCCCTGAGCTTGAACCCTGGTGACGAGGGACCACACCAGGTACCTGTCCAGCCCAGCAGGGTCCTCAGGCCCCGTGACCTTCCCACTGGGCGACCTGGAAACCCCGGAGCGGGGACCCCCCACGGCTCTAATGGGAAACAGTGGGGCCTCTGGGTGCCATTTGGGAGGAGGAGCCCCTCTAGGGCTGCCCTGAAGGGGGCCGTGGATTGGACCCCAGAGCAGAGGCCACGAGAACGCCCAGGGCCTTCTCCCTGTGGCTCCCGTGGATTCTGAGCCCTGAGACCATGAGGGCTGAGCAGAGTCCCTGGCGTGCAAGCATGGGTGGCCGGACCAGCACCCCCAGCAGCACTGTCCCCACCCAAGCTGGAGCCCCAGCACCCACCGCCCGGCACCGGCCACTCTCCTTGCCTGTGCACTCTGTCCAAGCCTGGCCCCTGCCTTCCTTGCAGAGCCCCCATTCCTGCCCCTGCCACCCCAGCCTGGGTTGACTCTGGGGAGAGGGGTCCTGCCTGCTGTCCTGCCCTGTCCACTTCCTCATGTGCTGCACGCTCTCGCCCTGTCAACGGCCTCAGGTCCCTCCTGTCCCAGCAGCCCCTCCCCGAGATCCCCACGCCCCGAGGAAGTGGGCCCGCGCCCGGCTGCACTGCTGCCCCGACCCTGCAGACCCTGCGGGGACCCTCCCTCCCGCAGCGGCCTGAGGCCGCTTCCTTCTCAGTCCAGTGGGATAAACACAGGAAACAGGATTAGTGAGGAAGGGGAAGCCAGGCCCCTGAGAAGGCCTCTCCAGCCGGCTGGGCTCGGAAATACCTGTCCCTGAGAAAGCTTGTGGCCGGACCCGTGACACCCCGGCCCTGGGCTGCCCTTACAGGAGGGAGTAGGGTGCAGAAGAGGGGACCCCAGCTGGGTGGCATGGAGCCCACTGGACTGGAGCGAAGGCTGGGGTGTGTGCGCCCGAGTCAGGGGCAAGGCCACACAGAAGTGGAGGAGGGGGACTCCCCGCCATCCCCAGCAGAACACACGGCCACCCCTGGGGTGTAGGGAGCACGGGGGAGCCCTGCTCAGGGGGGCCTGGGAAAGAGGGAGCAACCTTCCCCAAGAGCTACCCCCTAAGCTGGCCAAGGTCTTTCTGTCCTTCTGCCGCCCAACTCCCTCTGGGCACAGCACACAGGGCTGCCGGCCTCCACCCTGCCGGCCCCGTGCCCAAGGATGTGGGCCCACAGTGCAGCTGAGCACGCTAGGCCACCCTCCATCTGTCCCCTGCATCAGCCACTCTTCTGCCCCTGGGGCTGCAGGCCTGGAGCCCCCTCCCGGCCATCCTGTCCCCGAACCTTCTTCCTGGCCCTCCTCTGCGGTCTGGCCCTGGGCTCCCCCCTGGCCTGCCAAAGGGTTATTTGCAGAGCCCGTCATACTCTGAGAACACAGTGGGGCCCCCCTGCCTGCTGGCCTCCAATAGCACAGACTTTGGTGGCCTTTCGCAGGAGGCAATGGGGGCATTATGGGGACACCAGTTGGGTCGGGGAAGGGGGAGGCCAAGTGTACAGACTGCCCCTGTGGGGAGAGGTTGGAGAAGGAAGACGGGCCGGGCAGGTCCAGGGAGGACAGGGTGGGGAGGGCTGCTTCAGGCGGCCAGCAGGAGAGCCAGCCCGGGCCAGGTGGGGTCCTGAGCATGGGGGGGTCCCGGGTCAGGGGCACTGATGCAGTCCCAGGATGGGGGAGCAGGCGGGGTGCCTCTCAGATTGCTGGGGCTCTCGGAGGGTCCACCCCAGCCCCTCCTGCCCTGGTTTCCTTGGGGCCTGGCCCTGGTGGGAAGGGTCCTCGTGCTCCAGGCTGCCTGGTCCGAGCCAGAATAGAGTGGGCTGTTCCGCCCAGACTCACTCATGGTTTCCACTGGTCCTACGGGATGGCCCAAGGCTGGGGGCGGGGGGGTGCAAACACCTGTGTGTGGACATGTGTGGGGAGCAGGCCTGGCCTTCTTGGCCATTACTCCGGCCCTAGGGTTGCGTGGTGGGGGCAGGGTCAGCAGGGTGAGGGTGAGGAGGACTGAGCGATGGCAGGGGTGGAGTCGGGTGCCACAGGGAGGGGCAGAGCCAGCGTGCAGCATCCAGGAAAATCATTTCTGGGTCTGGCTCAGAGCTAAAGGCATCCCCACCGCCCTCAAAGCCACCTGCTTCCACCACGGGCCCACTCCTCCCAGGCCTTTTCTCCCTGAAAAAGATTTTGAGGGATTTCTTAGAAAGAGCAATTAGAGAGAGCCGCGGGCCCAGGAGGTCCGGGAGACTCCGAGGCCAGCCCAGCCCGCTTCCTCCCTGCCAGGAACGCAGGGTCCCAGGGAGCCAAGGACGCAGGCGGCCAGCCTACCCAAACTCCAATGGACTCCCAGGAGCAAGGAGCCTCTCTTCTCCAGCTTCCAGGGCCCTGCCTGGGGCAACACAAGGATGTCTCTGCTCGTCCAGACTAAAGAGGCCTCGCAGCAGCCCACTCCCCATGGCCCCAAGTCCCCGGGTGCCTGTGGTTTGGGGCCCAGACAGGGGGCACTGCCAAAGAGGGGGGTCCTCCTGGGGATGGGCCACTGAGGGCTGTTGACTTCAGCACTGGCAACCGAGGCATCCATCTGGGGGCGTTGGTTTCTGCTGGGGAGCAGAGGGACCAGGAGGGCCTCCTGGAGGAGGGCCGTGTGCTGAGAGAAGCCCCCGGAGAACCTGGGGTGGGTGCAAAGGTCTCCGAGCACAGCAGGGTGGGTCTTGCACGGCAGACTGGGGATGAGCCCCCGTGAGCTTGTGGGGCCTGGGGCCACCCCTGAGAGCTTCCCAGATGTGGGTTGGCTGGGAGTGGGCAGGCAGCACCCTGGGGCAGGGGCTGGGGGGGTCGGGTTCTCTGCTGCTCTCCACCTTCCTCCTATCTGCTGGGATCCAAGGACCGAGTCGGGAGACAGATCGTGTCCTGCACGTGACGCAGCGGGGTCCACAGCCTGACGAGGCCGGGCCGCCTGCTGGTCCTCACATCAACGAGCCCCCTAGAGCCCTCGCCCCCCGCGAGGTTCAAGGGGCAGTGGACACTGAGCTCAGAACCTCCCGGGGCATGGGACCCCAGGTCCCCAGGCTGTGCGGGACACTGAGCCTCCCCGGCTGGGCTGGCAAAGCCTCCTGGACACCCCGTTCCCCCAGTGCCAGCCCTGCATGTACAGTCCTCATCCAAAGCAACACTTCGTAAATCACCGCCCCGTCTACAAAGCTGGCCCGTGTGCGGCCCCGTGGGCCTCGGGGCCAACAAGGCTGGATGCGGACGGCTGAGGAAAGGCTGCCAGGGCTGCCCGGTTCCTGGGGAAGCCATTTATCGCCCGAGGTTGCGGCGCTGTGGTCGGCGGCCCCGTGGCCGCGGCTCCTCTCACTGACCACTGTCCACCCTCAGCGCTTTCTGCCGTCTCCACTTCTTAGCCCCAGAGCATCCCTAGCCCTCCACCCCAGCCCCAACCCCCAAGCCCTACCCCCATGTTCCCCCTGCAGCTGCACGTGCAGCCCTAAGGGGGAGCCTCAAAGGCCAGGTGCCCTGCCCTGTGCCCCCAGCACCCGGGGCGCTCAGGAATTATTTCATAGACGGGACCCCAGGCCTCCCCACGACCTCCCTGCCTCTGGGGCATTTCCAGTGCAGACACCAGGCAGCGTGCCCTGTGTTTGGGCACAGTTGCCGACATAGTGGGCTGTTTCAGCCGTGGCGGGGAGCTGCTCCGGCCCAGGCACCTTTGGCAAGGCGGCCACTTCCTGGCGGGGACGTGTCTGGCACCACGCATTCCTGGCCTTCTGGGGCCGCAGGGCGCTTGGGCAGCCAGGTGGCCCTGCTGGGGCCTCTGCCTCAGGCAGGGAGCTGGGGGCAGACCCCCATTCTAACACCCCCTGCCCTGTTCTCCTGGCCTTCTGTGCCCATTCTGGAGTGGCCCAGGGCCAAGCATCTGTGCCCACAGACTGAGGAGTGGAGACCCAGACAGAGGGAAGCCAGAACTGGCCCAGGCTGCAAGGCTCCCCAGGACCCTCTCTGGAGCAGAGACCCGGGAAGAGGGGCTCCTAGGGAGGGGATCTGTCTTTGCCCCGAAGTCATCCCCTGGGGCCCACCCACCCCCCCGACCCACTGCCTGCCCCCTACCTGGCCGGGGTCTCATTTTCTTAGGGCAGGCAGCTAGTAAGGCCGGGACACTGAGCCATGCCGCATGCTGCTCCGCTGCAGAAGTCCCAGGCGACCCTTCATCAACTCCTCGCAGCCCACTGACCCCTCAATGGGCCTACCGTCTGTCCCCACTGGGCCTGGCATAAGGAGAAGGGCGGAGGGTGCATCCTGGGCTGAAAGGGCCCCTGGGAGGGTTGGAAAAGCAAGGGAGGTAAACCGGAACCTCCATTTTGTCCTGGAGAGGAGGGCGGAGGCCAGGTGCACCACTGGCAGCCCCGTGCCCGGGGGCATAGCTGGTATCTCAGTCTGATGCACAGCTAGCTCCGTGGGCCCGGCCTGTCCAACCGGACCCTCCAAATGGAGCGGTCACTAGCCCGACACCCCTGGCCTGCTGGCCCGGCTTCGTCTGAGAGAAATGTGGGCCAGTCACCCAGGGACCCCAGCCTGGGGGCAGCGCTGGACCCCAGACCCGGGCCCTGCACTCCAGGAAGGCCACACTTCCTATCTGCCGGCACTGGGCTACTTGGCTGGATGTCTGTGTCCGGGTGGCCTGGTGTCCACCCAGAGAGACGGCAAGCTCCCTGCGGGCAGGGCTACGGCTGGTCCTACGTCAGAGGCCCCCCTGCTGCCTGTCGAATCCAACCTCCCAAGCCCACCACCCCGACTAAAGGGCCCCCAAGAACTTCTGGCTGGTGGGGAAGCCTCTTGTCCCCAGCTCCAAGGCCTGAGGGGAACTTCAGCCCCACCTCCAGCACAGCAGGCTGACCCACTGGCTCTGGGAGGGTGGCTGGTCCCCACACCTAAGGCAGGGGAGCAGCGGGTAGGCACGGCTGGGGTTGGGGGGGGCAACTCTGGGACTTGACGGAACTCCGCCCCGGATGTGGTGGGGCCACCCCGGCTCTGTTTTCAGGGGGCTCAAGCTAGGGCCCGGGTGATCTGCCGCGGGAGCACCCATGCTCCCCGCTGCCCGGCAAGCGGCCGTGCCAAGGCCCTGTGCCCTGCGGCAGGAGCGGCTCGGCTGTCTCTGCAACCCCTGTGCCCTGTGCACACTTCACTTCACTGGAAGGAAGGCAGGCCGCCTACGAGCCGTTCTCGCGCATCTTCAGCTGCAGGGAGCACTGTCTATGGAGTGTCCCCAGAGGACAGGAGACAGTCAGGGGAAGATGGCCAAGTTGCCTTTCTCATTTCGCTCGCCCTGGGCCTTCCACACATGGCTTCCCCCACCCGCTGCCCTCTGCCCTCTGGGAGATGTGCTCACTGCTGCCCTCCTCAGCCAGGGGCACCTGCTCCTGACAGGAGCCCAGGGAGCATGCTGGCCGCCCAGCTGCACGCCGATGGCCAAGTTCCCTGGTGCTGCGGGCTGTGGCGGGCCTGCTCGGGAGGGCTCTGGCTCTCGCAGGCGCAGAGGATAGGCAAGAGGGCAGACATGCCGCGTGGGGCAGGGAGGTGGCCTGGTAAGCCCAGCCCCTCCCTTGGGCGCTGCCCAGCTCGGCCACATCCCGGGACAGGCCCCTGCCGCACTAGCGTGCAGATGAGGGGGCATCTCATCGTCCCGAGACGTGGGAGCCCAGCCCTGCAGCTAGACCATGTCAGGGGAGTAAGAGCTGGGGCGCTTCAGGTCTGGGGCGCACAAGGGCAGTGTCGGAGGGCTGAGGTCGGCTAGGCACCCCCAGCCCTGAGGCAAGGAGAAGGTGTCCCCACGACTGGTGTCCCCTTGAGAGGGGTCAGCCCCCAAGCCTTCCCTGAACTTGGGTTTAGGGACGTGGGGGAGCTGGGGACCTTGACACCACCGGGGCTGAGCCCGTGAGCTCATGAGCAGAAAGGAGGCCAGGTGGCCCGAGCTGACCTCTCCGCCTGGCCCTCGCTGCCCTTTTTGGGGTCTCAGAGTACATGGCCGGTGCCAGCCAGGCAAGGTGTCGGCATTCCCTTCCTCTTTGGGAAGAGGAGAGGAAAGCCAACACCAGGCCTGAAATAGGGACCTCTTGTCGGCGAGGACAGCCACGCTGATAGGCCTCCTCGGGTGGGCTCCAGTGCCCTGCACAGACAGGCCCAAAAAAGGCCTACCGCCCCTCTGAGCACCCTGTGTGAGTGGGAACCGTGGTGCCTGGCAGCGGGCTGGGGGCCAGACGGGCCTCAGCAGCTGGGGCTGCCACTCGAAGCCAGTGGGGACGGAAGGGGACAGCTGGCGAGAAGGGTCTGTGAGGACATCCGGGGACAAAGCTTGGGCTGGAGAAGGGGCTGCCAGAGCCCACACCACCCTCACGGGCCCGGCTTCGGCCCCAGCCCTCAGATGGAAGCCGGCTGGTCCCCCTGGGCAGAGGGGCGTGGGCCCTGGCACCCATCGGTGTGTGGCACACCCCTCCCCTGCACACCGGCCCTGGGGGGCCTCCGGGGAAACCCGAGAAGGCTACTGCCTCTTGTTTTTTCCAGTCGCCTCGGCAGCTCGTGCCCTTTCCGAGGCCTCGGGGCACCTGACGGCCTCAACTGTCCATGGTGCCCACATTCCCTGCCTCTTTGGGAAAAGCAGAAGTGAGCCGGAGGCCGGAAATAGCCCTGCCCCGAAGTGGCCCTTGGGGACAACTGTGCAGCCGCGGCCTGGCTGTCCCCACCATGAGGCGCAGCACTCCACGTCACCCTCCTGTCCTCTGGCCGTTCCCCCTCCCCTGGCCTGGGGTCTGTGGGTGGCGGGCGGGCGGGCTGGAGCAGGGGGCGTCCGCTTCCTCTCTGGTGCAGACAGCATGGGGGGCGGGGGGCCGCATGGAGCCGCTCAGGGAGTGAGGGGAGCCCGCGGGGCGGCCCAGGAGGGTGGCGGCCCGTGCCATGTGTGGGGCGTGATGTCTCCCTCCCAGAGGCCTTGGCCCCACAAGCTCTCAGTGCTGAAGTTTCTCACTTTCAACTACTTTCTGCTTCCCATGTTTGCTTTCCTTGGTCCTCGGCGGGTGGGCGGCCGGGAAGCCCGCTCTGTGCAACTTGGCTCCTTTGGAGAAGCGCTTCCTGGAACACTTGGCGCTGCCCTGCTCGGCCTCTCCCGCCCCCACCCCAGCACCCACGGGGCAGCAGCTCGAGGGGCCCCGGGGGGACCGGCCACAGCACCCACCCGTTTGCCCAGACCCCCCGTCAGGAGAAACAAAGCCGTGTCTGTTTGTCCCCCGCGTGGGGAAGGCTGAGCGGCAGGTGCTCTCCCTGGGGGATTCTGCCACGTGCTCCTCACGAGCTCTGTGGCCTCGGGCAAACCCAGTGCCTCTCTGGGCCTCGGCGTCCCCACCTGTCATCTGGGCCTCTAGGGTGCAGGTGCCGGGGCTGGGCATCCCTCCTCCCCTCTCCGGCCTCTGCTCACGCCCCCCCCCCCCGCCCCCCCCCCCCCAGCCCATGGGGACCTGGCTCCACACCATCCACTCATCCTCCTGTAGTTGGTGGCCCTCCCAGCCTGCACCCACCTTCGCCCCATTCTTCTCACTGGCACCCTCGGGCTGTCCCCTGGGTATCCCGCAGGGACCAGGACCACGCCCCCCATTCCCACTGGCACCAAGCAGACACGGTGTCACCTGGGCCAGGGTGTGGCGTTGCTGCTGGATGCCCAGCCTGGGCTCATCCACTCATCCTCCTGTAGTTGGTGGCCCTCCCAGCCTGCACCCACCTTCGCCCCATTCTTCTCACTGGCACCCTCGGGCTGTCCCCTGGGTATCCCGCAGGGACCAGGACCACGCCCCCCATTCCCACTGGCACCAAGCAGACACGGTGTCACCTGGGCCAGGGTGTGGCGTTGCTGCTGGATGCCCAGCCTGGGCTCCCCGGGACAGCTGCCCTCAAGAGAGGACAGGGGACCTGTCAGCCAGCAGCCATGTGGGGACAGGAAGGTGGTCCCCAAGAAGCCTGGGGTCAGGGCATTGGAGTGGGAGGGAAGGGGGGGTGTTGGAGGTTTCCCTGGGGTCTTTCGTGAAGCCCCCCTGGGTCATGTGTGCCCACTGCGTGGCAGGAGCCGGAGGGTTGAGCAGAAGGCAGAAGGCTGGGTCGTGCCCACTCCGGGACGTTATGGTCTCACCCCAGTACTTCCTGAATCTGGGCAGCAAGTAGGGGCAGGGGTACCCTTTATGCCTGGGGACCAGGCAGGGCTGGAATCTGGGAAGATCGCAGGATGCCAGCACAGATGCACGGACTTGGGAGGGGGGCAGGCCACACACTCAGGGCTGTCTGGACCAGCTGTCCTCCAGAGGCCGAGGTTTCCTGCCCACGTGGCCCTCTGCCTCGGTCCCCCTGAGCCTCTATCCCGGGCAGCCGCTGGGTCCCGGGAGCAACCATGTGTCCGCCTCTCCCTCAGGGTCTGCAAGGGCCAGGTGGGCAGGCCCATCATCCCCAGGGAATATGAGCAAAGCGGGCAAGGGCTCCGAGCCCCAGGACCCCAGGAGCTGCTCAGGCCACCCCCAGAGTCATGCCTGCTGGCTGAAGAGGGGAGCCTGGGGGGATGGAGCCCCTTGGGCTTCAAGGAGACCCCAGCAGCCTGCACACATGCCTACCCCGTGTCCAGCAGGAGCCAGTGCTGGTTGTGGGGGCCCCATAGGCAAGTGTCCTGCGTGCTCGGTCACCCCGGCCTTGTCACCTGGGACAAGTTTTCTATTTCTGCTTTAGCGCAAGGGCAGGTTCCGGGGTCTTTCCCAGCCTTTTTGCTGCCCGTGGGAGGCTCCAGCCACCCAGGGAGCAGAAGGCGCAGGCAGCCTGGGGAGTGGAGGGCCGGGGTGGCGGAGGGGTGCCTGGCGGCTCCTTGCCCACACGCCCCAGCTGCAGCCTCCTGCTCGTGGCCTCCTGGATGCCCCCCAGAGTCAGGAGTAGGTTTGGGGGAGCAGCTTCAACGCATGGCCTTGTAGGAAACGGGGGTGCAGCTCGGGGTAGGCGGAGGGAGGCCCCGTGTGCGTGGCCCCGCTGGCAGCCCAGCCTGGGTTCCCCGGCCCCGGGAGGGGTCCCTGTCTGGAAGGCACATAAGGAAAAATGGAGCCTGGAATTTTTTTCTTTGAAAAAAAAAATTAAAAAGCAAACTTGTTTTAAAAGGGGAAAGATTGATGTGCTCCTTGCTTTCCTGCACTTGGTCTGCGGCCAACGAGGTGGTTTCAGGAGAAAATTCCCCTCTCCCTCTATTCAGTGTAACCAAACACGATGCACGTTTGCAAATCACACGGGGACCTTCAGCGCTGAGCTCAGGAGCCCCGCCCCCCAGACCAGAACAGACAGGCCTCTCATCCTTGGGCCCAGGGGCTGGGGGCCGGGCTGGGGGCCGGGCGGCGGCAGGTCCCACAGGGCCCAAGTGTCAGGAGGTGTCCCAGACGAGGGTGGAGGCTGTGCTGGAGCCTGGGGCCAGGGCCCCGCAGGACCCCCAGGAGAGGATGGCAACCAGGCGGCCGGGTCACGTCAGCCGGCCTTGGCGTCGAGGGCCATGGCTGACCTTCCTGGGGTCCCTCAGCTCCCTAAACTCTCCAGCTGCCCACCAGCTTGGGACAGCTGAGACGCCCGATGGGAGGCAGGCTGCTGCAGGTCCCCGCAGAGCCCCCTGGTCCCTAGGCCAGGCCGGGAAGCCCTAGCGGTGTCTTGGCCTTTACCTGGCCCCAGGCTAGGCCCCCACTCCCTGCAAGTGCAGCCCACCAGCCTCCACCGTCCCCGCGAGAGAAGGGGAGAAGCTGCCACGTCCCCAACGGGGAACCAAGGCCAGTCCCTGCACCCAGGGGCTGAGGAACCAAGGCCCTGTGCTCTTGCCATGGCTCAGAATGGTGGCACTGGGGATGGGGGTCCTGCTAGCTGGAGGGCTGGCTCTGGCCTGCCCCGTCCACTGAGACCCTGGGTTCTGCCTGCTGGGCTTTTTGGCCCCATCCCCCGCTTCCTTCAGAAAGCACATGAATGCACGTACACACAGATGTCCATGCACATGCACACACACGGACACGCGTGCTCGTGCACACACGCAGTCTCGCACAGATGCACACACGTGCACATATGCGCAGATGTCCATGCACATGCGCACACACGGACACGCGTGCTCGTGCACACACGCACAGTCCCGCACAGATGCACACACGTGCACATATGCGCAGATGTCCATGCACATGCGCACACACGGACACGCGTGCTCGTGCACACGCACAGTCCCGCACAGATGCACACACGTGCACATATGCGCAGATGTCCATGCACATGCGCACACACGGACACGCGTGCTCGTGCACACGCACAGTCCCGCACAGATGCACACACGTGCACATATGCGCAGATGTCCATGCACATGCGCAGATGTCCATAGCTGGAGGGCTGGCTCTGGCCTGCCCCGTCCACTGAGACCCTGGGTTCTGCCTGCTGGGCTTTTTGGCCCCATCCCCCGCTTCCTTCAGAAAGCACATGAATGCACGTACACACAGATGTCCATACATATGCACACACACGGACACGCGTGCTCGTGCACACGCACAGTCCCGCACAGATGCACACACGTGCACATATGCGCAGATGTCCATGCACATGGACACACACGGACACACGTGCTCGTGCACACGCACAGTCCCGCACAGATGCACACACGTGCACATATGCGCAGATGTCCATGCACATGGACACACACGGACACACGTGCTCGTGCACACACACAGTTCCACACAGATGCACACACGTGCACATATGCACAGAGGCTGGCTCTTCCTTCCAGACACGTAGCCCTTGCAAGCACAGAGTCAGGAAGGAATAAATCTTCGAGGCTTGCAACCTCCCTGAACCCCTTCTTACCACTGCTCTGCATACCCCTGGGGGCTGCTCAGACAATTTGAGGGGAGGGGTGGGGGAGCCTCAGAAAGAGTGCAGAGAAGGGGCAGCAGTCCTCCCAGGATGCGTGACAGACCCCGCTGGGGAGAGGGGACAGACCCACAATCTGGTCCCCAAGAAGGGGGTTGTCAGAGCTGCACCCGGGGGCCGGGGCCAGCAGCCTGCTTCCAGCGCCTTGGGAGGCCTTGGAGAGGCGGGCCCCTCTACCCGCCAACCCACCCCAGGAAGGACATTCTTGGAGTCCAGGGGGCCAGGACCCCTGAGCAGGCCTGCCCTGCAGTCACATGGAGGGGAGGCTAGGGGCACCTCCCCCCACCACGAGATGGCTGTCTGGACACAGACCAGTGACACTAGTGTCCCACAGGGAGGGCCTGGGGGGCTGTCCTGGGGCCCATCTTAAGGGGCCCACTGTGTAGGGGGTGGCGGCAGGAAGAGGAAGGGGCAGGAGAAGGGGCCGGAGTGAGAGGGAAGTGTCCCCAGCAAGCACCCCAAGTTCCCCGCAGCCCAAGGCTCCCCTGGCCAGAAGGCAGGGCGGTGCAGGGCGCCCACCGTGCAGCCAGCCCTGTAGGGCAAAGGCGAGTCTGAGCCACCCTGGGGTCTGGGTCCCGGTTCCCACGCTGTGGGGCTGCCCTACTGGGCGTGTCGGCTGCGGGGGTGATTTCCTTCTCTGCTTGGGCTCACTTGCTCCAGCAGATTCCTCTCCATCTCTGAGGGGTGTGGGTCCAGGGAGGGAGGGCCCTCGGAGCAGGCCCACCCAGCAAGCCGGGCAGGGGAGGCCGAGGACAGACCAAAGGGGCTCTGGGTGCCGGGAGGGGAGCAGAGGTGGGCGAGGGGCAGAGGACAAATCGAGGCCCCAAGAAGCCCCACTGACGACTTTCTCCACCCTCAAGTTCCCTAGTGCATGGGTGCCGGCAGCCAGGGACTCGCGGCGGCCGGGTCTCCCCCAGTGCGGACTGCCGGCCGCTGGCAAACCAGTGGCAGGGACACCATTTCCGCCACGGCGATGGGAAAACTGCGAACCAGGGCACCTTCTGCCCGGCAGGTGGGGGGCTCCTAGAGCCCCAGCCGTGCCAACCAGAATCGGCCTGTCTCTGCCGAGTGGCTCGGGACCGCGCGGGCTGCGGGAGCTGATGTTCCCCAACACCAGAAACTGGCGATGCCCCCAGGAGCTTTAGGAAGGGAACGTACTCGCTCCCAGTGGAACAAGGACAGACCTGACCCTCAAGAGGCCACCGGCCCCCTCCGCCGACACGGGGTGGGGGGGCGGGAGGGGGGCTCTGGAACACGTGGCTCAGGGCTCGCAGCCCCGGGGCATCCCTTGGACCCGCCACTCTCCGCAGGCTCCTGCTGGCCCGCTGCCTGGATTAGGTAACAGCGCGTTCCATCAGGCCTTCTCGCAACAGAAGAATCTTAATAGGAAATTCACCTTAAAAGGTGATCAGTGTCTACTCAGGGCCACCTTCTGCGAGATGGAGCAGGTCAGAGCAGGGAAAACAAGGCTTAATCCCCAGAGCTTTCCTGTGGGGCTTTGCGGAGGAGACGGCACGGCTCACGGCCCAGCCCCCACCCTCCCGCCTCCCCTCCCACGCCTTCTCTCACCCCTGCCCCGGCATGTCCGCCAAGGGGGGGGGGCCTCAGGGCCACGGCCCCACACACGGGAGGCCAAGTAGAGGACAGGGACGCAGGCTGGAGCGAAGGGCTTCCCTTTGGCACCTACAGTCCTGACATCCTTCCCCACAGCCAGACGCCCCGCTGTCAGACAAGGAAACTGAGGCTTGAAGTTCTAGGGAAGCACATGCCACATGGAGGGGAGAGGAGCCACAGTCCCACGGCCACAGGAGTTGACCACAGGAGCCGTGGGGAGGCCAGAGGGAGGCCCTGTTCTCTCCTCTCCCCCTGCCCCACCTGGGGCGCTGGCCTGGGGCACGCATGGGGTGCAGCCCCCCCACCTGTCTTGGGGAGGCGTGCCCGCAGAGGGTGGGCTGTGGCTGACCCTCCGTCCCCAGGTGTCTGGGCAGTCCCCTCCCCTGACCGCTCCCCCGGAGTGCGGAGGGGCACGCTGCACATGGCATGATCACCAGGGCCATTTATAGGGTGCACTTTGTACCCATACAGGGTTTACAGTCCCTTTTATTAGTCATAAAAAGGGTAGGGGAGGAGGCCGCGGCCCTGTGGGAACCAGGTCCCTGGTCTCTGGGTCCCGTGTGCTCCCCTGGGGCCCCGCTCCTGGGGTAAGGTGCAGGGGGCAGCCCAGCTGCAGGGGCCCGTACCTGCATGGAGGGTGACAAGGGACAGAGGAGAGCCCGATGCACTCTAGATTTCTGGGGTGGACGCTGAGACCCACAGTCTGGGCGTTGTCCCCGAGGGGTCCCCCCTCCCGACCCACCGTCCCGGCACATGGGGCTCCATGCTGCCCAGGCCCCTCCCTGTACCTGCACCTGCCCTGGATGGCACCCCTAACCCCAGGGAGCACCCCAAAACAGAAGCAGAACCCGTCCTTTCTGCAGCCAGGTTCCAATCTGGCCCCTCACTCCTGGCCCTTTCTCCTAAGGCTGTACCCCAAATCAGAGCAGGGAGAGGAAACTGCCTCCCAAGCCACTCTCCCCAACCCTGTTGGGAGCCCCCAAGCCCTGCAGAGGTTGCCTTGGAAACCAGAGCTAAAGTCAGATCCCTGGCAGTCCCTGGGACTTCTTACGTTCCTTCCTCGACCTCATGGAAGGAAAGCCGCCTGCCCCCTCCTGAGCCCTGGCCCAGCCTCGAGGGGCCCTGGGAAGGCAGGACAAACTGCCTGGTACTCCCTCCACCCTGGCCTGACCGTGAGGGCAGCCCCCCACCGCAGATGTCCACCTGTAGTATGCTTCGGTCTGGGGAAGGGGCTTATATGGCCTGAGGCTTCCTTGGGCCCCGGAGGCCGTGGGGGGCTGGGGAGGCCCAGAGGACCTCTCCTGGAGGTAGGGGGATGGGAGCTTCATCTTGGAGGCTGGCTGAGGCCTTGATGTCCCCGAGGCGACTGGTGGCCCCTGGTGGGGCCTCTCAGGGTCGTGATCCAGGTGGGTCCCGGGGCCGGCTCTACCTTGAACCCTCCAGATGCCGGAGGAAAGGGGTGGGTGACAGGGCTTCGGGGACTTCGGACAAACGCGGAAGAGGCGGTGGCTGGATGGCTGGCCACATAGCAGAAGAGTGAAGGAGAGCCATGCAGAGGAGCCTGGAAGGGTACCGGGTCTGGGCCAAGACTCCCACCCCCAGAGGTGGTCAGCAGAGATGCCTCCAGGGCTCCAGGGCCTCCCCTCAGTGTCTCCACACAGGGGAACCATAGAACACCCCTCCCGGGCCCAGCCCTGCCTCTTCTCTGCCCTGCCGGCCTCCCGCGTGGCTCCAGCCACAGGCCACGGGCGCCTGGCCACCTTCCCTGCGCATGTCCGCTGCCCCTCAAGGCTCAGTGGCCTGCTCCAGCCCCAGCTCAAGCCTCCCCGGAGCAGGGCGGCCTCCTCCTGCAGACTGGGACCTTTTCACGGCAGAGGAGATGCCTCCCCCATCAGACTAGGCTCTCCCTGGGACAGAGGCTGCTTCTCCCCTCAGATGCAGGCCTTTCTGGGGTAGGGGACTGCCTTCCCTTCGTGGGGGGGCCTCTGGCAAGGCAGGCGGGGCCACGACTTCCGTGTCTGCCCAGAGGCGCCCGGCGGGCGGCCCCCCCAGAGCAGAGATTCCCGGAGCCAAGGCGCTGCCTGCCCCACCACTGTGGAAAGTTGGCCTAATCAATAAGGCCGCATGCTAAATAAATCACTTGAGGGGCTTAGAGCCGTGTTTTTGCAGCGGCTGTAATAATAATATTAATAACAATGCCCCTCAGAAACCTGGCAAAGGCTACACTTGTGAGTGGGGGGGGCACGCTGGGGCCCCTGCCCCCCCTCTGTCTCTGCCCACCCACCAGGCCCTGAGGCCACCCAGGGCAGCGCACATGCTGGGGAGAGGGGGGCATCTGGGAAGACCCTCAGAGATACCCTGGCCAAAGGGGGCCAGAGGGGCAGGGGGGCAGGAGACGACGGGTGGAGGGGGGATCGAAGGGAAGGCGTGGGCCACGGGCACCTGGGGAAGAGTGGGGACAGGTTCCCCGGAACAACCCCCCCACACACCTGCCAGGGCTCAGGGAGAGGTCTCACTCGCGATCATCCACGCGTTCTGTTCGCCCGTGACTGTCTCCATAGTCATAGGACTGGCAAGGCTGTGGGCCCGCGGTGAGCTCTGCCCTGGGTTGGGGTCGGATGGGCAGGCAGGAAGCCGGGACCCCGGCCCGGTGAGCACAGGGACTCAGCCGGATCCGGCCCGCTGGCTGGAAGGCTGAGCGTGACCCTCTCTCCGTGTAGGGCTGGGGCGGAGCCGCCAGCTGGCCCCATGGGCACACGGACGGCTCCAGGCGCCACAGGGCTAGGGTGAGGATCTGTGGTGGGTGTCCCGGCTCCAGACCCTCTGCAGGGGGCGTGAAGGCAGGACGTTCCCTCTCGGCCAGCCCCTCTTTCCCTGGCGCCCCCTCCTCTCCGCAGCCGCCCTCCCCAATGGGGGTCTCTTCACCTGACCTCATTCCCCCCTCACTCTCTACAACAGGTTCCCTGCCCACCCACCCCACCTCCCTAAGACGAGGGGGTCCTGCCCAGGCTCAGATTTTGAGGCCGCAGATTCAGGCCGTGTTCTAGGGCCCCAGGGGAGGACTGGAGGGTCTTCACCCACTACACTCTGCTAGACCCCGTGAGACCACTGGGCCACCACCCGATTCTGGGGGTGGAGAGGGCCAAGCTGGCTGCGGGTGTTCAGAGTAAGTGCTGCGGGGTGGGGTGCAGAGGAAAGCGTGCCCAGGACCTGGACAGACCTGGATGATTTGGCCGGGGGAGCAGGGGGACCGGCCCCCGAGGCTTCTAGGAGGGAAGAGGGACCTCTGTGTGGGGCTTTGGAGCAAAGGACAGAGGAGACCGGGGGTCCCAGGGTCTCCCATGCCTGGCCCAGGGTGGCCCAGAGGGCATCCCATGGGGGCTCCAGGGACAGGTAGGAGCCGGGCCAGCTGCCTACGCCCTGCCCAGTGGCCAGCTCTGCTCCCCAGGGCTGCAGATGAGAAGGCCAGGGGGCCGCTCTGTGCCCCGCTTTTGCCCAGCTGGTCCTGTCGGTGTCTGGGCCCTCGGGGTCTCTCCTAACGGCCTCCCTTGTGAGGGCCCCGTGGCTTCCTGTCACGGGGGGGCAGCAGGGGGCACCAGCCAAGCTGACCGTCGGGCTAGAGAGCAGAGACCATGAGGGCAGCAGGTCCCTGGAGACAATGCTGAGGGGAAAGAGGCCTGAGGACAGAGGAAGATGGGAGAGGCGGTGTGCTCGGAGGGTCACTGGGGGACCAGGTGTGGGCAGGGGAGACCATGGGCAGCGGGCCTGGGGGGCAGGGAGGGAGGAGGGGTGAGCCGTCCAGCTTCAGGCTGGCTGAGTGCGATGGTCCCGGGCTTCGCTTTATTTGGAAACTGATTTCTGGGGGCCTAGGGGGTCCCCAGAGGACCCACTTGAGGGAGGGTTGT
>NW_024424786.1:45807993-45887656 GCF_017311325.1 Ursus maritimus
GGGCACCTGGGGAAGAGTGGGGACAGGTTCCCCGGAACAACCCCCCCACACACCTGCCAGGGCTCAGGGAGAGGTCTCACTCGCGATCATCCACGCGTTCTGTTCGCCCGTGACTGTCTCCATAGTCATAGGACTGGCAAGGCTGTGGGCCCGCGGTGAGCTCTGCCCTGGGTTGGGGTCGGATGGGCAGGCAGGAAGCCGGGACCCCGGCCCGGTGAGCACAGGGACTCAGCCGGATCCGGCCCGCTGGCTGGAAGGCTGAGCGTGACCCTCTCTCCGTGTAGGGCTGGGGCGGAGCCGCCAGCTGGCCCCATGGGCACACGGACGGCTCCAGGCGCCACAGGGCTAGGGTGAGGATCTGTGGTGGGTGTCCCGGCTCCAGACCCTCTGCAGGGGGCGTGAAGGCAGGACGTTCCCTCTCGGCCAGCCCCTCTTTCCCTGGCGCCCCCTCCTCTCCGCAGCCGCCCTCCCCAATGGGGGTCTCTTCACCTGACCTCATTCCCCCCTCACTCTCTACAACAGGTTCCCTGCCCACCCACCCCACCTCCCTAAGACGAGGGGGTCCTGCCCAGGCTCAGATTTTGAGGCCGCAGATTCAGGCCGTGTTCTAGGGCCCCAGGGGAGGACTGGAGGGTCTTCACCCACTACACTCTGCTAGACCCCGTGAGACCACTGGGCCACCACCCGATTCTGGGGGTGGAGAGGGCCAAGCTGGCTGCGGGTGTTCAGAGTAAGTGCTGCGGGGTGGGGTGCAGAGGAAAGCGTGCCCAGGACCTGGACAGACCTGGATGATTTGGCCGGGGGAGCAGGGGGACCGGCCCCCGAGGCTTCTAGGAGGGAAGAGGGACCTCTGTGTGGGGCTTTGGAGCAAAGGACAGAGGAGACCGGGGGTCCCAGGGTCTCCCATGCCTGGCCCAGGGTGGCCCAGAGGGCATCCCATGGGGGCTCCAGGGACAGGTAGGAGCCGGGCCAGCTGCCTACGCCCTGCCCAGTGGCCAGCTCTGCTCCCCAGGGCTGCAGATGAGAAGGCCAGGGGGCCGCTCTGTGCCCCGCTTTTGCCCAGCTGGTCCTGTCGGTGTCTGGGCCCTCGGGGTCTCTCCTAACGGCCTCCCTTGTGAGGGCCCCGTGGCTTCCTGTCACGGGGGGGCAGCAGGGGGCACCAGCCAAGCTGACCGTCGGGCTAGAGAGCAGAGACCATGAGGGCAGCAGGTCCCTGGAGACAATGCTGAGGGGAAAGAGGCCTGAGGACAGAGGAAGATGGGAGAGGCGGTGTGCTCGGAGGGTCACTGGGGGACCAGGTGTGGGCAGGGGAGACCATGGGCAGCGGGCCTGGGGGGCAGGGAGGGAGGAGGGGTGAGCCGTCCAGCTTCAGGCTGGCTGAGTGCGATGGTCCCGGGCTTCGCTTTATTTGGAAACTGATTTCTGGGGGCCTAGGGGGTCCCCAGAGGACCCACTTGAGGGAGGGTTGTCTGTGCAGAGCACTGCTCTGGGAGCTGGTGTGGTGGTGGGGGCTGGCGGTGAGGACATCGAAGCCTCTCCTGAGTTCAAAGACGTCAGGGAGTAAAGGCCGTGGGCCCCCTTGCCCTCTGTTTAACCTCAGCCCCAAAAAGAGAAAAGGGAAGTGAAGGAGAAAAATAAAGGCCCCCACCCCTCCATCTTCTGAGTGGGGAGAGGGTCCTAGCCGGGACTTTCCGAAGTGGGACCCCTCCCCCGTCTGCAGCAGTGACAGAAGACACACAGTGTCCCCGGCCCGTCCCCACCCCCCCTGCAACCCCAAGCTCCACCATGTGAAAAATGAATTCCTTGTTTTATGATGAGAAGGGGGAGGGGGCACAGAGAGGGAGGGCGGTGGGGGGTGGGGGTGGACAGAAGGAGAAGGAGGGGAGAGGGGGAAGTAGAGAGGGGAAAGAAGTTCACGTTTTATCATTTTCCCTTCTCCTGGTTTGAAGGCCCCCGCCTGGGCAAGGCCACACCCCAGGCTTAGCCTGGATGCCCACCCCTGGGCCTGGGGCCCAGCCAGGCAGGAAGAAGGGGGAGGGGAGAAGGGGCAAGGGGTGAGTCTAAACTGGCTATGGGCCCAAACAGCAGTCAAAGGCCAGAGTGGAGGAAATGCATAAGGAGAACCAGGGCTAGGGGGTGGGCGGCCAGGGTCCCAGCTGTCCTGTGGGGAAGGGGAACCCTGTTCCAGAGGGCATATGGAAATGGGGGCGGGGGGGGGCAGAGAGCAGGGGGGGTGTGGCCTTCTGGGTGAAGCAGGGCAGCCAGCACCAGGCCCTACAGTGGACTCCAAAGGGAGCTGAGGGGTGACCGCTAGGTGCTTGCAGCAGCCCAGGTATGGCCAGCTTGGTCAAGGAGCTCAAAGCCCCAGGACCCTCCTTTCTTGGTACGAGGACCACAGGCCTGATAGGTGGTCAGGGGGCTCTCTAACGGGAATTTGCTCCCCGTGGACCCTCGCACGGTGCGCATCTCCAAGCCCCTTGGAGCCAGCAGCCTCCTCCCCAGCCCTCCACGCAGATGCCCCACAGGGACGGGGATCATGCCAGAGCCGCCCCCCAGCACCCTGCAGCCCTAGGCCACGTGGGCACCCACAGCTGCACCTACACAGACCCAGCTGCTGCCCACTGGCCTTCAGATGGGCCTGAGCTGGGGTGGCTGGCCGACCAGGCCTGAGCCAGCAGACCTCCAGCAGGAGCTCAGAAGAGCCCCTCAGGGTCTGCAGTGGGAACCTGGCTCCCTATGGAGGCCCCGGGCCCCCTGCATCCAGGGAAGCTTCCCAGACAGGGCTGGGCCTCTCATTCCAGCAGAGACTCTGGCCGAGTTGCCCTGAAGGCCGGGCTCCCCAGGGCACAAGCAGATAATGCCCCTCAGCATCTCCGTGCAGAGAAGCATCAGGACAGAGCACTCTGAGAAGAAGTGGGCTGTGCCCACCGATGCCTGGGCTGCTGCTGGTGGTGCACGGGAAGGTGCCTGGGCTCTGGACCCCGGAACGGAGCCGGGCATCCCCCAGCACAGCCTGGTTGTACGTGGGCCCGACTGGGCAGGCTGAGAAGACACTCAGAGGCTATCCCGTGGGGATGGCTGAAGCAGTCCAGATCCTGGGAACGTCCCAGGGGGAGGTGTGCTCCAAGTTGGGAAGGCTGGCCTCTGTCCCCACCCCTTCGGACGGCACTGGGCCCCAGCACAGGGGTTTGGATGCCTTGAAGACGTGCGGTGTCAGGAGAGTGCCCTACCCCCAGGGCCTGGCCTACTTCCTGTCTATCCTGAGCCTCCTTTGAGAAGGGGTGCACCCTCTGTCACACCCTGAAACAGGCATGGAGTGAGGCGGGGAGAAGTGTGGCCCCTGCGGTTCTCCCCGCCAGCCCCAGGCAGCAGGGCCAAGCCAGATGCTGCAAGAGTGCCAGACGGCCTCTAAGGGTATCCTGTGAGCCCCCCTGCTCAGCCCAGTCCAAACCTCAGCAGAGCGGAGACCCCAGGCCCACCGTGGGCCGGCCCCTCCCGCGGAAGGAGAGAGAAGGGGGCAGACGGGGAGGGGCACAAGCACGGGCAGTGGGGCCTGCAGGGGCCCGAGCCCAAGCTGCTCCTCTGCCAGGAGACCCCAGGCTCATTGGAGCAGCCCATGCCCTTTGGGACCCTCCCAGTGGGACCTCCCGAGGATCCCTTCGGAGCGGCAGCCTTGCAGGTTCATGACATTGAACCCAACGGCCAGGAGGTTCCTCTGGAGACTGAGCTGTCCATGGAGGATGAGGAGGCTGGGGCCCCGAGGGGTGGCACAGACATTTATTCTCTCGTAATCCTGGAGGCCGAAGCCTGAGGTCCAGGCATGGACAGAGCAGGGTCCCCCTGAGGCCCCTCTCCTTGTGTGTGGATGGCCGTGCTCTCCCTGGGTCCTCACGGGGTCGCCCCTCTATGTGTGTCTGTGTCCTGATGTCCTCCTCCTGTAAGGACCCCGGTCTCACGGGATCAGGGCCACCCCAGTGACCCCATTTTAGCTCAAGCACGTCTGTAAAGGCCCCAGCTCCAGATCTGGCCACATCCTGGGGTGCTGGGGTCAGGACTCCAGCACAGGAATCTGGGAGACACAGTCCAGCCCATGACAGTCACTGTTTCAAGGAGAGTCACCCTAAAAGGCAGGAGAGGCTGCCACAGGGACAGGGGCAGGGAGGCAGGGACACCTTTGCCAAGGTCTGGGAAGTGGGGAACTTGGAAGTGACCTGAAGAGAGAAGGGGTGAACGAGCTTTGCCTTGGGGCCAGGGGGAATGACAGCCTTCCAGAACCTGGTCACTTGCCCCACTGGCCCAGACGCCCGAGCCCAGGTGTGCAAGCCAGGAGGGGAGGGGGCAGTGGGTGAGGGCTCCGTCTCGCCCAGGGGCTCAAGTGGAGGCCATCGCCCCCGAGCGAGGCCCCTGGACGGGAGTGGAGGGCCCTGGGGTCTGGGCGGGGTGACAGTGAGCATTTCCTTAGACAGGGTGATGGATGAGTGGGGGGACGCGTGGCTGGAAACAGTGTGGGAAGCGGCTTAGCCAGAGCCGGACGTCCAAGAGCCAGGAGAGGAGCCTGCACGTGCGCAGATGGCCCCCCACCTCCCAACCCCCAGCCCCGGCCTCGGAGAGCCAGAGCTCTGACGCACGGTCACACAGGGCCGGCGCAGGACGCAGCGTGTGCCCCCGCCGAGTGTCCCCCCAGCAGCCCCCGTGCGTGGCCGTGTCTCTGCCTAATGGTCCCCATGTGAGCTCGGACAAGGGAAGTGAGTTAAGGCAGAAGTTCTCTCCAAAATAGCTCATCAGCAAAGCCCAGATGGAAAAATCCGCCTCCATGGAGCGCCTTGGAATTGGAAATTATTTCTTTCTGGAAATATGCAGCGTGAGGGGTGAGGCAGAGGACAGACCCTGGGTGTTCCTTGAGACAGACACTATTGAGCCCACATGCCACCAGCCCCCTCCTCCTTGTCCCCTCCTCCTGGCTGCCCCAACTCGGGGGTGTGGTGCAGGGGGTCCGAGCCCCGGCACGGGCTCAGGTGGGCTCCTTCCGCCCCAGACCCACAGAGATGCAGGGGCCGTTGACCTCCAAACCATACCGTCCGACGGCCACCTTCCAGAGTGACCCAAGCATGCCCCCACGATCCTCTCGGCCCCGACGCCCGTGCAGCCCATGAGCACGTTTCTACTGCCCCTGCCGCTTGGCGAGGGTGGCCGTGCCGGGTGGGGGCTCTCCTCCAGGCACCTGCAGGGGCCCAGACTCCTGCCATCTTGGGGCTCTGCGCTCCTGAGGATGCTGGAAATTCCCACCTCCAGCTGGGGGTGGAGGGAGGGGAGGGAGGGTCCTTTAGGAAACTTAGGGGTCAGAAGTGGCACAATGTTTTCTGTTCACTTTTCCTGGGCCCACTCCGTCCTGTGGCCGAATCTACCCTGCACAGGAGCTGGAAGACGTGTTCCCGGGACTGGTCCTCGCTGGTCCCATCAGTGGCACCCCGCCCCCTGCAGCCCTGGTCTCTCTGCTCTCCCACCAGCCCCTGTCCCGTGCGTCCTGGCCTTCGGATGGGAACTTGGGAATGCACTGGGTCTGCTGTGGTGGGGGCTCCCACAGCCTTCAAGTTCCAGAGGAGGCCGGCTCTGCCGATGGGGAGCCCTCCATCCCCGAGTCTGTCATCAGGGAGCTTGCAGTCTGAGTGGGAGAAAAGGCTCAGGTGCGGGTCCCTAGGTGCCAAGTGTGGAGGGGAGGAGAGAGGCAGCCCCCACAGCAGGGGGCCACTCTGAGGGGCGGCCTGGGGGCTCCAAACGCAGCCTGCAAGTTGGGCCCTGTGCATGTTGACCAGAGCAGGCAGGCCCTGGCATGTATTTTGGGAAGGGAAACAGGGCAAGGGGCCCCGTCTTCTGGGTCAGCCTCAGGGGCCAAGGAAGATGGGGGTGGGGGGAGACAGAAGTGACTCTCAGCTAGGAGATGACCGTGGACCTTCCCTGGCCTTTCTAGCTCCAAACCCCAGACACGCAGTCGCAGCTTTCAGGAATGTCCTGTCCGTGGGGGGAGCTGCCAAGGAGGATGGACAAGGGCCCAGGAGTGGGGGCCCAGGCAGGTGGCCAGCCGCTCGGACACTTTCCTGGCTGAGGTCTGCGTCCCCCATGGACGTGGCTGTGAGGCTTTGGTGGGCTTGCATCTGGGGGTGCGGGAGAGAGTCCAGGCCCCTCAGGTTCCCACTTGGGGGGCCTGTGTCGAGATGTCTGAAATATTTGTTTTCTAAGGGATTAACTTCCAGATGAGTGTCGAAGAGGCCAGGAGCCATCGCTCTGGCTGCAGCAGGAAGGGCCTCCTTCCCTCTTGGATGCTGACCCAGGAAAGCATCATCTGTTCCCTGCAAGCTTCGGGACACATCCCCGTCCTCCCTTTGCACGTCTGCCCATCTGTCTATCCGACCACCCGTCCACCATTCGTTCATGGAACAAGCATGTCTGCAACGACCGCCCATGGCCAAGGGCTCAAGACCCCATCTGGTCAAGCACTCCTTTCTCACCAAGCAGAGAGCGAGGCGGCCCCCCGCCAGGGGCTCCGTGCTGCTCAGCCCTGGCATTCAGGGGTCCCTCCTCGTCCTGCAACCTGGCTCACAGACACCCGTGCATCCCAGCGCCTGTCCCAATGGAAGTGACGGTCCCAGATGGAGGCCGGGCCGTTGCCCCCCTCTGTCCTCTCTTCCCACCGCCCCCTTAGGGGTCTGGTACGGAGCGAGGGGGGCATGTGGCTCCTCCTGCCTGCGGGACGTGGCCGTGTGGGCGGGCTCTCCGTCCTTCCGTGGCTGGGCCCACTGGACTTCAGCGTCCCTGACTGAGATTCAAGATGGCGGCGGCCCCTGTGGGCATCAGCCGGGGGCTGCCTGCACCAGGCCGGTGGGGGAGGAGACCCAGAGAAGGGCTTGGATAGGGGCGGGTCTGACTGTGGTGGGCTGCGAACGTGTGCGGGGCGTGGGCCGGGGCCCAGGCATCGCCGGTCCCCAGCTTGCAGGCCACAGACACCCCACAAACCAACTGCGAGTTGGGTTGGCCCGCGCTTGCCTGGTGTTCCCTGGCGGAATCCAAGAGGACCTTCCGGAGGAGGAGCGTGCTTGGGGGTCAAGGAAGGAGGGATGGTGCTCGCTCTGGGGCCTCTCTCCTGGGCAACCAGCGTGGGCTTTCCTCTCAGTGGCTTCAGGCCTCTTGCTTAGTGGGCAGCTGGCTTCTCAGACACAGAAACCGTGAGGCTTCCTGACACCGTCTGTGAGGCTTCGCCACTGCCGGTACTGGTCAGAACACCCCAGATTCCAGGGCAGAGCAGGGCAAGGGCACAGGAAGCAGCAGGCCACCCAGGGGCCGGGGTTGCTGGGCCGTCCCTGTGCCCCAGTCAGAGAAGTGGGTGCTGCTGAGTCACGGGCAAATCCGCCCATCCGGCGACATGCAAGGCGGCCTCTCCACGCCAGTCCCTCTTGGACTGAGTATCTCGTCTTATCTCTCTTGTAACCACGAGATGAAGGAAGGATCAGGTCAGAAAACAGAACCACACAACAGACAAACAAGGGGTTCTAGGGGATTGGCCCCTGTGCTGGGATGGGGCAGGCACTCAGGGGATCGACAGACGGGAAGTGGAAGCAGGCAAGAGCCGCCAGACGCCACGAGGACACACACACTCACGTGGACAGTCTGGAGCCCAGCCCATCTCCTGCCACAGTGAATGGATTAGAGAGTCCCCCCAGCCACCCACAAATTCACGTCCACCCAGAACTAGGAAAGTGACTTGCTTTGGACAAAGGGTTTGTGCAGGCAGTCACGCTAGAGGGGACAGCCCTGACCCGATGGCCATGTCCTTATGAGAGAAGAGGGAATTTGCACACAGACCCACAGACACAGGAGGGGCCACGTGACCACAGAGGCAGAGCTGGGGGAACACCTGGGGCCCTGGAAGCGGGAGGAGGCGGGAAGCCTCCTCCCCTGGGGCCTCCAGAGGCAGCACGGCCCTGCGACACCCTGATTTCAGGCTCTGGCCTGAAGAAGCAGGACAGAGTCCCTTTGCATCGGCTTCATGCACCCAGTTTGTGATGACCTGTCGTGGCAGCAGCCACGGGAAGCAAGTGGGCCCCTCGAAGTTGAGGAGTGAGGGCGCCTGGCATGCACTGTGCCCCTCATACCAGGCCACGGACTCCGGGGACCAGAGGAGTGCCTGGTAGGACCTGGGGGCAGAGGCCCAGGTGCCAGTGGGCTGAGCGGCAGTGACAGGTCGGTGACAGGGTGCTCTAGTCTTCCCCAGGCCTGTGCCCACCTTCCCAATGCAAACACGGTGCGGCTTCCCTCCCCCAGGAACCTCGGCTGCTCCAGCCAGCTCGGCCACACTACAAAACCACTGCTGTGGCTGGAGCACGGAGACGTCTGGTCTCCCACTTCCGGCCTTTAGGCGGGAACGCTTCTGCCCACTGGGTCCAGGATTCTGGCCTGCCTGTGTCGTGCTCGAGCTAGGTTCCTGGGCCACAGGGAAGGATGTAGCATGGGCATGCTTGCTAGGCCATGAGATCCGTCTCCGGGACCTCTTCTGGGACCACTAGGACAGGAGCTGTCTCTCCGCCACGAAGTCCATACCCATTTCTTGGAACAGCTGGAACAGGTGACCCCATGCCAGACGGCTGACACAGCAGGAACCGTCTCTTCCCGGTGCTGGAGGCTGGCAGCCTGAGGTCTAGGCAGGGGCACTAGGAAGGGTCCTGCCTGCCTCTTCCAGCTCTTGGTGGCCCCAGGTGTCCTTGAGGTGGTGGCCACGTCCCTCCAGCCTCTGTCTCTGTGGTCACGTGGCCTTGGCTTCTCTCTTGTAAGGACACCTATCATGGGGTTACGGTCCAGTTACGTAATCCACGATCCCATCTCAAGACCCTTAGCTGAAGCACCACTGTGAAGACCTTTTCCCAACAAGGACACACTCATAGATTTGGGAGATTGGGACATGGACAGGTCTTTTGGGGGCCACTGTCAGCTATCTACAGACTACCTGGGTGGGGGGTGGGCGTTGTAAGCCTGGAGCTGCCCGTGGCCTCCACGCCACAGCCTGGGGAGAGACAGCCTCCTTCACGCGAGGACGAATGAGCAGCGGGGCGCAGAGCTGCAGGGAGGTGTCTGGGGAACACCACTCTGCGGTCCAGCCTACGTGCTGAAGGCAGTCGAGCCAAGCTGCTACCACTGCCACTGAGTCCGGTGGGGCTCTGGGCTGCTCACAGTGGGAGGAAGGAAAGGACCATCGGGGCTGCCTGGCTGCCTGGAGAGGGTCCCCAGGCGACCGTCTAAGGACCTCCCCAACACCTGACCAGGCCACCCGTCTGCAGGACAGATGTCCATCCGCTGAGCCAGCCGACCTAGTCTGGGTCGTCCTAGCAGGAGTCAGAACAAGCAGGTGGTGCTTCCTGTGTGCGCCCCGGGCGCCAGGATGGGCCAGACTCAGTGCAGCAAGGGGGGCCGATTTCGGCTTGGCCACCTCCTCTCAGCTCGGCCCACCCTCCTGCCCCCAGGCCTCAGAAGGCCCCACCAGGTAGCCCTCCCTGGACACATCGTCTGTGGCCCCTGTCGGCAGCCGCCCTCAGGCTGTGTCTCTCTTGATCCTGCAGTCCCGTCCCCCGGCAGCCAGCTCTGCGCGCCCCCAGTGTCTGGTTGGCTCCGATGGAGGTGTCCTCGTGGCAATAGAGATGGCACGCGGGGCGTCCGGCAGGCGCCCTTGGCCCTCCCCAGCTGTAAGGCTGCCTCCTGTCTCGCTGCTCTGCACCCCCACACGGAGTTTCCATCTTGGGGTCTGTCTTGGGCTGAATTGTGTCCCCTGTACATTCATATGTTGGCGTCCTAACCCCAGCCCCTCAGAATGGGACCGTATTTGGAGACGGGGTCATAAGGGATCATCGATGAGGTTCTAGTGGCGTAGGGAGGGCCCTTATCCAATGTGGCCGTGTGCTTACAAGAAGGGAGTGACGCGGGGTAAGACCCAGACACACAGGAAGACAGGGCAGAGGGGTGTGTCCGCAGGCCCACGGATGCAAGGACTCACCACCACTGGCCGCTGGGAGAGCCTCCAGAGGAACCATCCCCACTGACGCCCTGATCTCTGGCTTCTGGCCTCCAGAGCTGTGAGGGAGTCCCTCCTGGCTATTCGAAGGCACCCAGGCCATGGGGCTTCCTTATGGCAGCTCCAAGGCACCAGTACAGGCCCAGGCTGGCGGCCCCAGCCGGCACCATCTGTGCCCTGCTCCCCCTGCCAGCGGCGAGAGGACACGGCAGTGTGCGCCCGGACAGGTGACCTGCTCAGCACTCCGTCACGTGGCCACACCTAGCTGCAAGGGAGGCTGGTAAGTGTAACAGTACAGCAATTAGCATCCAGAAGCTTCTAACAGAAGACCCTGTTGGTCTACAAGGAGGGAAGGGGGGGGACAGCTGGCAGTCTGCGGAGTGGGGGCTAGACCAGCTATCTCTGCAGCCCACCCAACAGACGTCTGCCCCCACCCCCACTGCAAGTCGCTCTGTGCCAACGTGCTCTGAACGCAAGGCTGTTGCGGGAGGCAGCAGATCTGGGGGAGGTGGAGGACGGACGTGAGAGCCCTGGGCACCGCGTGCTTGAGTGTCAGACAAGAAAGTTTGGGTTTGCCTGAAGAAAGCCCTCACGTTTCCACTGGAACTGTGCACACACCGATAGCGTGGGCTTGGGGTAGAGCGAGGCTGCAGGGGGAGGGATTGCGGTGGGTCTACGGGGACCAGGGACCAGGGCGTGTCCAGGTGGCAGCTGAGGAAGAGGAGAAAACGTTTATAAGCAGGAGCAGAAGAAGGCAGAAGCCAGGGGTCGAGGAGGTCTTAGAACCTATTCAGGGAAAAATATGCAGGTGTCTGGGGTGTTAGTACCTGGTGGAAGGTTAGCTCCCAGGAGGGAGGCTGGCACCTCAGAGGGGAGGCTGGTACCCCAGGGAGGAGGCTGGTACCCCAGGGTGGGAAGCTGGTACCCAGGGGGGAGGCTGGTACCCCAGAGGGGAGACCGATACCCAGGAGGGAGGCTGGTACCTAGGGAGGAGGCTGGTACCCAAGGGGAAGGCTGGTACTCCAGAGGGGAGACTGGTACCCAGGAGGGAGACCGATACCCAGGAGGGAGGCTGGTACCCCGGCAGGAGGTTAGTATTCACGTGGGAGGGTACCCAGGGATAGGCTGTCACTGAGTGCAGCTGATGGACGTGGCCCTGGGGCTGGCAGGATGCAGGGAGAGTGTGGGGATCTGGCTCAGCTCACGGGGGCAGAAGTGATTACCTTGCTACTGATGGGATTTGGAAGGTGAGGGAGAGTAAGCATCAGGGTGATGAGGCCAGGAGAGACTTTTTTTAAAGATTTTAAGTAATCACTGCACCCAACATGGGGCTCGAACTCACAAGGCTGAGAGCCAGAGTCGCATTTTCTACCAACTGAGCCAGCCGGGCGCCCCGAGGAGAGACTTTTCTGAGAAGGGAACACAGAGGGAGGCCAGATGGGGGGAAATGGCAGCTGGGCTTGGGGCCCGCGGAGCCGTGGACACGTGCGAAGCTGCCGGCCAACACACAAGGGGCTAGTTCGTTAGTCCTTGGGTTTGCTGGACTGAGTCAGGGGAGCAGCCAGGCGTGGCAGGGGGAGCATGGCTCAGGCTGTGGCCCTGCCACCCTCCATGGTCCTGTGGCCTGTGCCAGCTGCTGCAGCCTTGAATGTCCCCCAGCATGTGACAGGGGGGTCACGGCCCCGTCTTTCCACCCCCATTCCTCTCCACGCCATGCCTGGTTCCCCCCACCGTGCACGCTTCTGCCACCACTCCTGACTCAGTGATGCTCCTTAAACTCTTACCTTTGACTTCTCCTGGCTCGGGGCAGGGACTTCTCCGTGCTTGCGTCCAGGTGGCTCAACTCTAACACTTCTGGGGTCCAGGGTAGCCCGTGGGATCATGGCCTTGTTTCCTACTGAGCTTAAGTGGAGCCCCAAGCCCCTCACTCAGACCTCCAAGGAGCCGTCCGCAGCTCATCAGGAAAATCTGCCAGCTGGGCCACATTGCCTCCCCTCTGCCTGCCAAGCATCACCTGCAAAGATGACCCCTATTGGGGCACCTGGGTGGCTCAGTGGGTGAAGCGTCTGCCTTCAGCTCGTGTCATGATCTCAGGGTCCTGGAATCGAGCCCTGCGTTGGGCTCCCTGCTAAGTGGAGAGTCTGCTTCTCCATCTCCCTCTGTGCTCTCTCTTTCAAATAAAATCTTAAGTAATAATAATAATAATAATAATAATAATAATAAAGATGCCCCCGTGTGCTCTGCTCACCCCCAGGGCACTCTACCCAACACTCCATCCAATCACTCGCGTCAGGGTCCCTCCCTCATCTCCCACCCCTGAGCCCGTAGGGGACTATAGGGTGATGCCCCAATGTCAGCAGCACTTCCCATGGGGACCTGCCCTTGGGCTAACACTTCCCACTGGGTGGACAGTCCATTTGCGCGCACCCGTCTCGCTGCTCAGGGAGTGCACAGTGGGTCCGCCAGGACACACACACACACACACACACAGCGCTTGGGATATAGACACCTACTGTTTTTTCACGGGCTTGGTGACTGGACTGGACGAGCCTGGGGTGCAGGTATCAGGAAGTAGCCCTAGAAGGCCCAGTGCCAAGGTGAGGGGCAAAGAATGGAGCTCCAGGCTGGGCTGAGCTCCCACATGGGTTCCAGCTAGCAGAGGCCTGGGAGGCAGCCTTGCTCTGTGCGGTACGGCCCCTGCTCCCCAGCTTGCTCTCAGGGAGGCAGTGGTAAAGGACACAGAGGCAGCCATGAGATGCCATCAGGCCTAGCAGGGTGGAGACACCCCCAGTGCGGGGGGGGACAAGGGTGGTTGGCAGGGAGATCGCGGGTGGGAGGAGAGGGTCTGTCCAGGGCAATCCACCTGCTGGCCTGGCCATGTCTGTGGACTCTGGGCACCTGAATGGGGCTCTGGCCAGCATCGGTCATAGCACCCAGCCACCCACTCTCACTCTGGACAGCATGGGTCAGAGCTCTGGGACCCCAAAGCTTAGCCCACAGTGCCGGGCCCTGATGGTCCCTGTACTGGGGAGTCCTCTCTGGCTAGCAAGGACAAAATGCCCCTCCCAAGCAGTCTATTGATCTGCAAATGCACCCAGGGGAACCAGTGAACAAAAGAGGTGCCTAGGGACCCCAAGAGAGTGCCTCCAGACCCTGGCACTGTGGGGGGCAAGTGCTCAGAGGAGCTGTCATGATGGCCGCACCCTAGGTCTGCCCAACAGTCCATGTGCTGCTGGGAGCCCAACTGCAGGGACAGCACCGCTGACCTGGAAGGTGACAGCAGATGCTTGGAGGCACAGGGTCCCCTGCCCTGGGGTGGACATGACTGGGAGCCCAGGAGACCGAAGTGTAGGGACAGGAGCCCAGACTCAATGGGAAACCCTTCTCTTGGGGCCTCCGGCCACACAGAGGTCCTAAGGCTGCCTTGCCGAGCGCAGGATACTTGGGTCTTCCTCCTTGTTCTTGGGCTGACCCCTGTGGCCCCGTCACATCCCCTGATTGGTACTGAATTGGTTGTGGGTAGCAGAAGCGACCGCGAGGTGGCACTACTGACTCATACATCACAGCCCGAGGCGCCGGAGGCTGGGGTCCACCCGCGCAACATCCCGGGTCCGCAGCGGTCCACGGGGGTCATCAAGGAGATGGGCATGGGTTGGAGCCACCCCGGGGCCAACAACCACCTGAGGCTGAAAAGAAGCTGGGGAGACTAGAGGGTATACTTGGGGTCCCCATGCCGGGGATACCGTGGTGTCGGCTTCAGAAGGAGAACCCACTGGCGCCTCCAGCAGCACAGGGTTCCAGGTGCTGCCTTGCCGAGCACAGGTGGATTTCGGGGTTCTCCCCCTTACATTGGGTGCCAACCCCCGAGCTGATTGCACTCCCTGACCGGTGTCGAGTTCCCTTGTGGGGGTTGGAGACAGTGGTGGCCGCGAGGTGGCGGCACCGACTCACACATTGTGGGTGTCACGGCCGAGGCTGGGGTCCACCCATGATATGACCCGGGTCCGCCCAGGCCTGATTCCGCGTTGGTCCATGAGGGTCATCGGGGAGATGAGGTACTTGTCTGAGCCACCCCAGGCATGAGGTCAGGGCACATCCACAGCCCCTCTGCCACAGGTCCCCTTGAAGCCATCAGTGCCGTTGAGTGGGATTCATGTCACATTTCTCAGGCATGACAATGACAGCACCTGCCACCAAACCTGGAACTTTGCACACTGGACCCAGCACACTGACACCACCAAAGACAGCCCCCAAACTCAGCTTTTTAATGGAGCTGGCTGTGCCGCCAAGGGAACACTCCCAGCTCCGCACCCGCAGGCCACCAGGCATTAATGTCTCCATTCAACTCAGGTGTTCAGATGCTAATGATCTGGGCGTGCGGCTGCCTGCTGGTTGGTCGCTAAGGAAGGTCCTGCTGGCCGCCCAGGCACCCGGGCACGGCCACCAATGTGGGGTGCAGCAGACACTCCAGCATCCTGGGGGATCATTAAAAGGAAGGGATCCTACATGGTGGGCATGCCGTGTGGCCAAGGGTCCAGTTCCCCACATCGTACTCTGGGATCGTGGTGGGTGCGTGAAGCTGTTTTTCCTGACTGGGGCGCGCCGGGTCTGCACTGGAGCCCACGTGCTGCCAAGAGTGGAACCCCCGTGCACCCTAGGATCCTGGTGGCACCTCTTCAGAGAGAGGACCCTTGGGACTCTAGGGGCCCTGTGTCCTGGGGTGACAGGGAGCCCAAATGCTAGAGGGAAACTGACCACGCTCGACCCGAGGCAGCGTGGGGTCCTGGGGCCCGAGCATGGGAGGATTTGTGGGTCACTCCTCACACAGGGTGCTGACCTGCAAGCTGGTTGCACTCTGGGTGGTGCCGATTTCGCTTGTGGGTGTCAGAGACAGCGGGGACCGCGAGGTGGCGGCACCGACTCACTCACTACTGCCCAAAGTGAGGCTGGGGTCCGCCCGCTCGGCGGCCCGGGTCCGCTCAGCCCTGATTCCGCAGCCACAGCGGTCCCCGAGGGTCATGGTGATCCCCATGCCGAGATACCGCGGTGTCGGCTTCAGAGGGAGACCCTTCCCGCAGGCGCCTCCGGCAGCATGGGGTCCCAGGCGCTGCCTTGCCGGGCGCAGGTGGATTTCGGGTTTCTCCCCCTTGCAATGGGTGCCAACCCCCAGCCTATTGCACTCCCTGAATGGCGCCGAGTTCGCTTGTGGGTGTCGGAGACAGCGGTGGCCGCGAGGTGGCGGCACCGACTCACTCATTACTGCCCAAAGTAAGGCTGGGGTCCGCCCGCACAGCGGCCCGGGTCCGCTCAACCCTGATTCCGCAGCCGCAGCGGTCCCCGAGGGTCATGGCGAGACGGGGTGCTCGACCGAGCCACCGCATCTGAGTCACCCCCGCCCGCGTGGTTGAAGCTGGGGAGACGAGAGGGAATACTTGGGGGTGGTGGGGGATCCCCATGCCGAGATACCGTGGTGTCGGCTTCAGAGGGAGACCCTTCCTGCAGGCGCCTCCGGCAGCGCAGGGTCCCGGGCACGGCATTGCTGGGCGCGGGAGGATTTTGGGGCCTCTTGCTGTGCCTTGAGCCAAGCCCGAGTCCCACTGCACACCCCAAATGGCGCCGAATTGGTCGTGGTGTATATACGCAGTGGCCGCGAGGTGGCAGCGCATACTCACGTCTCCGCCCAGGGGCCACCGCGGCTGGGGTCTGCTTAAGGTGAAATGCGGCGGTCTGCGCCATCCTAACCTAGGAGTCCACTGAGGGCAAAGTCTTGGTTTTTCCCACAGTAAATCTGGGGGTTCGCCCCTGAGAAAGACTGGGGTATCGGGTGGTGGGCGGTGCCTGGCACTCTACGGTGGGCTCCAAGAAGCAGAGAATCTGCCAGCGGACCTCTCTCGGGTGCCATGACTTCAGCTCCCTTGCCTACACAGGCTCTGCCCACGGTGCCAACACCCTAGACTCGGTGGGCGAACCCTGTGCATCGCAGGGCCCCGATACCCCCCAGTAAGGCCGAGGTGGTCACCCCAGGCACGGATTGGCCAAGGGTAGGGCTTGGGTCTTTGTTCGGTTCCTGAACCCATAGCGCCACAGGCGGGCGGGCGCGCAGGGCACTTGTCACCAGAGCGCGCCTGTGAGCCCTGGAACCTAGCGGGTGCGCCTTGTCCGGGTGATGGGAACTTGGCGGTCAGGGGACCTGGAGCAGCTGCACTGCAGTGGGAAGTCTGCCCTGTGGAGCCGCTCTCCCCTCAACAGCCACTGTTGACTAGACGGTGCTGGAGCCGGGATCCGCCAGGCACCCTGACACACCGAGACCCCTGGGTGCTTCCTGTGGCCCAAAATGAGGCCTCATCCCCCACCGTCACCCCCATGTAACTGCTCCCTGTGGACTCCCGGGGCCCTAGGGTGAGTGTGGGGTCTCAGCCATGGTGGTGGCAGAGGGGGACCCTGAGCCCCATGCAAGCCGCCGGAGCCTGCAGCCAGAACCCCCACCGGGAGCAGAGTGCACTGGCCGCGCATGGGCTGGATAGGGAGCAGTGTGCACGGTCTGCCCTGAGGGGACCCGGCTGCTCCGACCCGAGGGGAGGGGGACATTTGGGGACAATGCCAGGCCCTGTCTACGGGATGCCAATGCAGGGGTGTGGAGAATGCCGTCTTTGGAGAATTCTGGGACGGGTGAGGAACGTGCGCTGGACCGGTCTGGGGAGGAGGTGGGCCTTGCGGTGGCCCCGAACACGGTCCCCACTCTGATTGGCTGGCAGGACAGGGGCGGGAATTCTGGGCGGGGCTACCCCAGTTAGAAAAAGCCCGGGCTAGGGCCAGAGAGCAGGGTGCGGGAGGGGGTGGTGGGTGGGGTGGGATGGGGGGCTTCGGGGGAAACTGGGGAAGCGGGGGAGCCGAGGGGTAACCAGGGAAGCGTGGGGTACTGGGGGCAACCAGGGGAAGATGGGGACAGGGTGTAGGGAAGCTTGAGTGGGCCAAGGATCACCTTGGAAATCTGGAGTCTGGCGGGAGTGGCCGAGAGTTGAGGGGCTGGCTTGGGCAGGGCTGGTGGGCACCTGGTGGGAGTGTGGCGTGGGGTCCCAGGTGTCTTGGAGTCTGGGTGACATTGGCATGGTGTGCGGTGGGCCCAAGCCGGGGGTGTAGAGAGAAGAGGGGGGAGCCAGACATTCATCCCGGTCAGTTTTGGTTTCAGGTCGTGGCGGCTGTGGACAAGGGGAGCTGGAGAGGGGCTTGCCCAGGACCTGGGGCAGTTGGGCTGTAGCTGGCAGCCGTGGGTAAGTGAGGACAGCGGTCTGTCGGCCAGGTGAGTCCCCTCCCCTCCCTGGGTCTTGCTTCGCTGGCCTTCTGCAAGGAAGAGGTTCCAGGGAGCAAGGAGCAGCGAGGAGAAGCGGCTGACCTCCCAGCAGAGCGGCAGGACGAAGGAGGGCGGTCAGGACAGGTGACATCGTCTCAGGGGGAGCTGAGACTGTGTAGGCTGGGGGGCCGTGTGCCCTTCCCAGGTGGAATGAGCATTTCAAGAGAGCGGGCGGGACATGAGGCAGGGCTGCCAGCGAGGGAGGTGACAGGTGGCTGAGGGGGTCCAGCTTGTGGGGGGCCCCAGGCCTGGGTTGGACAGGAGGAGGTGGGACTCAGGAGGCAGCAGGGTCCCCAGCCGTCACTACATCTCACCCACCGAAATTCATTTAGTAGAAGGTACAGGAGCGGCTCCAGCACAGACCTCCCAAGGCCCGTGTCGGAGCCTCGAGGGCTGGAGAGCGGGAAAGAAGGAGCAGTGCGCGGGGCGACCCGCAGCAAGACGTCACCTGGAGGGCGCGGCGGCCACAGGTACGGCCTCCAGAGAGATTTCTGCAGCAAGGAGGCTGCTGCGGGCCCGGCCTGCGGACCACCGTTCCCACGTGGCACTGCAGCCCAGGCGCAGGTGCGGAGAGGGCCCACGGTGTACCTGGTGACACTGTATGCCCTCGCCGCTCAGCCCCTGGGTCTGGTGTGACGGACAGGATAGCACCCAGGGGAGTCAAGGGCACCGGCGAGGCCGGACTAGGTGAGGAGGTTGGGGCGGAGTGAATGAGAGCTCTGGTGAGGGGTTGGGGCGCAGGCAGGGGTGAAGAGCAGGAGCCTGGCGGCGAGCCAGGGGAGGCACTGGCGTCCAGAGCCTGAGGCCAAGGTGGGCCTCCGGGCAACAACGGAGCAGGGATCGGTGCCTCCGGGTTCGGAGTGGAGACGCGGGTGAGTGACCAGCCTGCTGGAGGCGTGCCTGACACCCCTGCCCCCAGCTCTCTGTGCCCACTCAAGCCCTTCAACCACCTTCTCCATTGGCCCACAGCCAGGTCTCCAGGACGGGTGACGGACGTGCCTGCCGGCCACCGGAGGCCAGGCGCGAGGCTGCGCTCAGAGGGCTACGACATGGTCCGGTGTGACGGTGAGGATGGGCGTGACGCCGTCCGGCCTTCCTGGTAAGTGCAGCTATGAGACATGACCCCTTCAGGCCAACTGTCCCGCAGAGCCTCACTCATGAGCACTCTTCCTTCCACAGAACATTCTAGGCTGGCACCACGAGGGGTCAGAACACCTACAGGTCTCGTTGCTTTGCGTTCCTGAAAGAGTCAACACACTGCTGCTCTCTGGACCTCTAGAACCCTCCAAATGACAAGGTGAGGCGTCCCCCGGCCACCCGCGGGGAGCGGGCTGGGCCCAGGAGCCGGGCGCTGAGTCTCTCCGGCCCGCAGAAATGGTGCTACCCAGCTCATGCCTGGGCCTTGGAACCGGGACTTCTTCAAGTCCTTCTAGCTCTGACTCAAGAATATGCTGCATCCTGACGCCACTACACTTCTCGACTCAGGAATGGACTCCGGAAGGTGAGCGCGGCACCCTCGTTCCGGAAGCTTCCCCAGCTGCCCTGCCTGGCCCCCACTTATGCGTCTTGTCGCTCACTCTCTACAGGTGAAGCTAAAGGAACGAGATCCGCCTGACAGCACCACTGTCAGAAATGAGCAGCCCCCGCGGCCACCGTCACCCCCCGCCTG
Organism: Ursus maritimus; assembly: GCF_017311325.1. Lineage (NCBI taxonomy): Eukaryota > Metazoa > Chordata > Mammalia > Carnivora > Ursidae > Ursus > Ursus maritimus. The sequence goes on from NW_024424786.1 coordinate 45,827,068, forward strand.
GCAACTTCATCTCCGTGGCCACCCTGCCGTGGCCAGGCGACCACCGGCCGCCACGCCCCCAAGCCCCTCACCCTTCTCCTCTTCTTCCTTTTCTCTGTTCTCTCATTTCCTTTCTTTGCTTTCCTTTCTGCTCGGGACGCTCGAAGCCGCCGTGACTCTGTCTCCCCGTCCCTCCTGAACTCAATTTGCACTAAGTCGTCTGCACTGGTTCGGAGTTGCGGGCCTGGACTCGAGTCCCCAAGCGAGCGTGCAAGCAAACTGCTGAGTGTGTCTGGCCTCTGCGGCCCGCCCGCGCCCGGCACCCGCCTGCCACCCACCTCTGGGGGTGCCCGGGTGCAGCCGAATGTGTGAGGCCCAGCCCCCCTTGCCTAGTCCGGGAGCTCCTAACAGCGAGCAGACCTTGAAGCAATTCCACGCAGAGCCCTCGCTCCGTGCCCCTCCCCCCAGGGCTTCACAGAAGCCTTGGACTATCAATAAACACAGTTACAGCAACTCGTCTCAGGGACTCTGGGGTCCGAGCTCTTTGCCTGGGGTGGGGCGCGCCTTGGGCTGGGGGGCGCACGGGATGGGGGACGTGAAAAAGACATATGGGAACGGCGTGGGGGAGCACCAAGCATGGGAAGGGCGAAAGGTGGGGAGGGGCACGGGGACAGAGGGGAGTCACAGGGCGGGGAGGGGCACAGGGAGGAGGTGAGGTGAGGCACACAGAAGGGGAGGGGGCATGGGGCTGCACATAAGTCAGGAAGCCTATGGCCTAGGGCCCAGGAGGAATCTCGGGGGTGGGGGTGGGGGTGGGGTGGATGAGGAGGGGTGGGCAGAGAAGGGCATACGACCTGTGGGGTGGGGTGACAGAGGGAGGGACACATGGGGTGAGGCCCAGGGAGGGGTCTGTGGGGCCAGGGCCCCTTCAGGGAGGGGTGGGGTGGTGGGGGTGGCCAAGGGAGTTCTCAGCAATGGGAGAGAAGCCAGGCAGCACGGAGGCTCCCTCAGCTCCGTCCTGCTGCACTAAGTGGTTCAGGGTCTCCCTGAGCCCCCACGCCAGACCCCTGGTCTAGGGGATCTGTTTGCAGAATCATGCTAGGGTAGTGGGCTTGCCATGCGGGAGGGCCGTGCAGCCCAGGCCACTCTCTTCCACAGAGTTCCGCTGCCCCAGGGAGTGAGGGGCAAGGAGGTTGAGGCAGCAGAGAAGGGGAGAGGGGGAGGGGACGTAGGTGAAGGACAAGTGAGGGGACATGTCCTGCTGGTGTCTGGTCTGGGGTTTGTGCCGGGCTTGCCAGTGCGGCCCCCAGGAGCTTGTGGTTGTGGTCCCCATCGGAGACAGAGCTGGGGCGGGGACCCCAGGCTGATGGCCCTCAGCCTCTGGCGGTGCAGACGCTGGGAGCGCGAGGCAGTAGCTTTGGGAAATGAGGCTGGGGTCCCTAGCCCCTTCCCTGACCAGCTGACAAAGACCAGATGGCGAAGGGCCGAGAACCCCACCTCTGCGCCGGGCCTTTCCTGGGCCGCCCTGACTCTGGGCCCACAGCGCCAAGCCGCCCCCACAAGCTCCCCGCCACAGACTCCCCCTGCCCTCCGGTGTCTGGAACCACCGCCCCCCCACGAGACTGGCACTGGGGACCAAGAGTGGGGCCCTCGGGACTTCTGCTGCCACACCGGGCGGGTGGACGCCGGGAAGCAAGGTGGACGGCAGGCCTTGCGTGGGGCCCGCTGGGTCTCCCAAGCACCTCCATCATCACCCGGAGGCGCCCGGAGCTATGGGCTGCTGCTGCGTCCCTCTCCAGGCCCCCTGGCCCGGGAGATGAAGGAGCCCGTCCCTGAGGTGTTGAGTGAGGTCTGTAAATGGCCATTATTATAAACGCCCATCTCTGCTGCAGCTCCATTCACCTGGGCCAGCTTCCTGGGGTGGTGGGGGGGACAGTGGTGTGGCCATGCAGGTCGCTGCAGCCGCCCTGGGGTTGGGAGAAGGCAGAGGGATACCCTGGGGACCATTGTTTGAGCCCCCAAAGTCAGTGTGGCCAATGCCTGGGTATTGTGGTCTTCTGTCACCCCTGCGTGAGTCACAACCACACTTCCACCCTGACCTGGGGCCCAGAGGCCTACTTGGGAACGGAGTGCATCTGGTCTGGAATGCGGGAGGGTGGGGACGCCCCTTTCCACACCCACCTGGGGGAGAATGCCTGGGGCCCCTAGTGCTGGGACCTGCCTCTGCCCCCCAGGGCTGCCCACGTCTGTGCCCCCTTGTCCCCTCTGAAGGCACAGGGCTGGGGTCACCCTGGGCCTGCCCTTCATTTTCTCTGCTCTGGGGCTGGCTCCGGGCCTGCAGGACCAGGAGGGAACAGCATGCGGGGAGGGCCCTGGGGCCGGAGAGTGCAGGAGAGGTGAGAGGCAGCCTGTCCTCTGTCCCCGTGGGCTGGCCCAAAGCAGCTGGGGCAGGAGCCCCAGGCCAAGGCTCTGCAAACAGGTCGTGAGCCCCCGCCTTGCTCAGGGACTGGGAAAACAGAGGTGGCAGCCCCCGCCCTGACGAGCCCCTGCATGGAGCAGGGACAGCCAGGTTGGAATGTGTTTACCTTTGGCCCAACCCGATTTCCTGCTTTTTAGAGAAGGGGCTCCAGAGGCTGTCAGACAGGCTCCTGGCGCCCCCACCACCCAGAGGCGCTTTCAAAATGCCCCTGCACTGAGTTAAGTGTCTCCAGCAAACAGGGGCTTGGATTTCACTCCCCCCTTCCCCACACGGGCTCTGTGGGGGTGGGGGCCCAGCAAAGGTGCGGGGGAGGTCTGGGGAAGACTGAGCCCAGGGCTTTGGCCGGCCCCAACCCCGCTAGAGGCCCTCAGGAAACGAAACTGGGGGAGGGGGTCTTCAACCTGGACTCTCCCCCAGTGGAGCAAATCATCCAGCTTCCAGGGAACACTACTCAGTAAGAGGGTATCCCTGCAGACCCCCCATCCCCGTGTCCACAGGCACATGTCCGTGTGTCTGTACGTCTCCCGTGGCCCACGTGGCCCTGCATGCGTGGGTTCAGGCAGCCAGCTGCATGCTCCTGGGCTGTGTGTGTCCACAGCCCTGTGGCTGTAAGGGAGCCTCTGCCTGGGGCGCTGAAGGCATGGGTGGGGGCCCTGTCCTCTTTGGGGCCCTCTGTGGGGTCTGCTGGATTTTGTGTGGCCCAGCCTCATGTGGGGGCCGGTGTCCCTGGAGGGTGGACATCTGAGCCCTGCTGTGTGTGTGTCCTGTGCCTCTGTGAAGCTTGTGTCTCCGCACGGGTTTAATGACCCAAGAGCCCACTTTCAGGCAGGGATTACGGACAGCTGGGGGCGGGGTGGAGTCAAGACACTTGTCATACCACTGAATGGGGGCAGAAAAAATTCTAACAATACAAAGGAAATTAACTCTTGAACAGGCCTAACATGACATTTGGGGTCTCACTACAATACACCCTGGGAAGTCTAAAAGAAAAAAAAAACACAGGGGTTGGGCCCCTTGCTCCCACCCCAGGCTCTAGGGAAGACAAATGGTTTCCCTCTTCCCAGAGCGGAGGGGCAGGGGGCCCTGGCCGGAGGCCCCGCGTGGCCCTCACCACCAAGGGGGCCAGGAGGCTCAGCCACTGGTCGTGGCGGGGACCCAATCCGAAGGGTGTCCTGCCCGCTCTCTGCCAAGCTCCCGTTACCAGGGTCTGTGGGTGCGTATACCCCGAGAAGCCCCAGAGAGCCAAGCAGAGATGCTGTGACCCGCAAGAGGGGGATGGAAAGTTCTGGAAGGAGCGTGGCCAGCGTGGCCTCCCCCAAGGCTGTGGTCTCCACACTAGGCCGCCCCCACCTCTCCATCTCTCCCTCGCGGACTCTTTCCCTCCCTTCCCTGCATCTCTCCCCAGCCTGCACCTGGTGACGCGACTGGCCCTTTTCCAGGGGTAAGGGGACCCCGCAGGGGCCCCTTCCTGGAAGCCCACCTGCAGGCCGGCTTGCTGGGAAGGGGCCTGCTCCTCGGCGGCCCCCAGCGCCCGAGCCACTTCCTGGAAGCGGTCACTGTGGATATTCTGCTCCTTGTCAGCACTGCCTGAAGAACCACACTGAGTCCCTTGTCCCCCTGGGGCCCGTGCTCCAGCACCGAACACCGGGCCAGGCACAGGCGGACAGCCAGGTCCTCGGGGGGCGGTGCGGGCCTGGGGCTGGACCAGTAAGCAGACATGGGTGCCAAGCGCAGGGGGGCCCCGTCCCTGCTTCTGCCCAGAGCTCGCACACACTAGCACGTGCCAAGGCCCCACGGATGCCTGTCCCGCGGGGCCGGGAGGCGGCCGTGGGTGCAGAGCTGAGAAGGTGTGGGGGCACGGTGCAGACCCCCAGGGGTCCCACACTTTGCAGAAACCCATCTGCTGGGGTGGAGGGCTTGGCAGGAGGGCCTGAGTTGCTGGTGCCTGATGGGAAGGATGTGGGGGGTGGGGGCAAGAAGCCTGACAAAGCATTTGCCTTGAGCCTCCTAGGAAGATAGGCCCCGAGGGGTTTGGGGGGGGGGTGACGGGTGGGCAGCAGTGTTGGGAGCGGGGTGGAGGAGGGGAAGGACTCTGTGGTCAGGGATGGGCGGGATAAGAACAGACAGTCAGAGGCCTGGGGCAAATGGCTACCGGGCCTGATGGAGCCCTGACATAGGGGCGCCCAGCCCAGGCCCCAGGTGAGGTGTGCACTGGAGGATCTCAGGTAGGGCTGTAGGCAGGGCTGGGGGCACAGATGCTCCCCGGAGTGGGCCCCCGTCTGGCCTTGGAGAGCCAGGATCACCAGGGGCCATGGAGGACAGAGGTATAGCTCTGGGGCTTAGGGGGGATGGGGGACAGGACCGTGGGGACCGCACGTCTGGGGGAGAGCACAGCCCAGGCACGATGCCTCCTCCCAGCCCTGCCCTCCCCTCCTGGCCCCTGCCTTTCACGTGCAGGCAGTGGGTTGGGTGGGACGTGCAGGAGACGGGGCCCAGGGGGAGAGCAGAGGCCCCTTGGGTTTATTCAGGTGGCTTTCAGCTCACACCCCGTGCGTGGCGGGGCCCACAGCACGAAGAGAAGCACACACAGAGCTCCCAACAGTGACATCACCCCTGTGTCAACAGTGTCCTTCGGGGTTTATGAAGTAGGACGGACCTGCTCGGCCTCCGCCCCGCGCCCCGCGCACCACCCCCGGCCCACACACTAGCCCACTGTTCTGGGGTCTGGGGCTGGAGGCCGTGCAATGGCGTCCTGGCACAGCCTGCTCCCCCATCCACCCCCAAGCCCCCCACATCCCTACCAGAAAGCATGTGGGGCCATGGGCCTGGCCTGTACCTCCTGGTCCCTCGGGGAGAGGCCTGGAGGCCCTGGGGCACAGGCCCGTGGCTTGGCCGTGGGGTGGAGGGCACAGCACAGTCTCTGGGATGGGTCTCAGGCTGAGCGCTGTGGAGGGGACACCAGTGGGTCCCTCCAAACATGGGCCAGCCCCCCAAGACCTCAGAAAAGCCAGAGGGGCTTCCCTTCCTGACCCCAGGCTCTGGCTGACTACCATCCTGGGACCATAGGCCACTGGTCAGAGGGTGGACGGCAAGACCACCATGGTGACCCCTGCCCACCTAGCCCAATGGCACCCCTGGGAGCAGGGACATTCCCGCCAGGTCTCCTGGGGCCTCCTCCCGAGTTGGCCTGCCCCCTGAAGCCAGAACCCCACCAGCCCCCATCTCCAGGAGGGTGCTAGGGGGCCTGGGACACAGCCAAGGCAGGATGCAACCCCACATCCTTGCTCCCCACAAGTGCTACGCGTGATGGGGACGTAGGAGGGGTCTCTCTCCGCAGAGGGACCCCCGTGTCCAGCAGGCCAGAGAGAGCCTGGTGAGGCCGGGAGGCTGGAGGCCTGGGGCTGGGGACAGGCAGGACTTCGGGGTGGACAGCATGGGCTCCCCCACCCGCAACAGGGCCAGCTGGGGAACACGCTCCCTGCCACACCTCCACATGGCCCGCCGGTGGGGTGGAAGGGGTTCTTCTTTTCAGTTACTGTCCTTCCCTGGATCACAGACCCTTTCCAAGAGATTTCTGGGGCCCAGACTGGATGAGTCGGCTTAGAACAGCAAAGGAGGCCTGGCAGGGGGGTCTGCCGGCAGGAGGCGACCCCAGGGTGGCATGGCAATCGTCAGGGTGCTCTGGAGACCTTGGGTCCCTGTGCGCTGGAGGCTGGGGAGAGCGGGAGGGAGGGAAGGGGAGAAGGGGGAGGGGTCCGCTGCCCTTTGGCCTGTTTTTCGTTGCTAGCTTCCTGTTCATCGAGCTCTGTCACTGAGGAAGGGGGGTGACGAAGGAGGATCCCACCGCTCTGGGCCTCCCTGCCCTTGGCTGCCTGTGTCCTCCCCCCTCCCACAGCCCTCTGGGGGCTGACCCCTTGCCCAGCCCCCAGACCCCAGCCTCTGCCTGTCTCTTCAGCCAATCCGCGGGCCCCCACGGGTGGTCCCACCCGTCAGAGCTGCTGCAGGTCAGCCCCAGCCCCCTGGGGCAGTGAACTTGCCCTCCTGGGGCCACAGGCCTGGAGCCTCCAGTCCCCGTTGCCCCCCACCCGAGGGTGAATGACCTCACCCTAGGACGTGGGGCAGAGGGCATGTGTGCCAAGAGTGGCCCCCAAGGGACACGTGGCTGTTTGCAGGTCGGGAGGTGGCAGAGATAAAGCTGCTGTTTTCCCAGTGGGCACAGAGCCAGGGGGGGCGAGGGGCAGCCCAGGGTCAAGGTCAGACCCGCTGCCTCAGGGTCCCCTACCAGGCCGTTTGTCCGCCCCCCCATCCCCTCGGCATGGAGTTCCGGGAGGAAGGGTGGGGGACAGTTGCGAGCCAGGCCCCCCGGTGCTCGGCAGCCCCTCTGGGACTGTGTGGTGGGCGGACAGACCCAGCAGCCCCCCTTCCTGAGAGGGTCCCGGAGTATTAGCCTCCCACATGTGGGATCCCGTCATGAGACAACCTCATTAAGGCCAAATTTCATGGGTCCTGTGATTTGGGTGGGCATGGCCCCTGCCAAAGGGGCTGGCAGCTGAAGACAGTTCACGGATGTCAGTGACAGGCGGAAAGAGGGTGGCAGGCAAGGGAGGGAGCCTGGAACAATAGGATTAAGGGCTTACATTATATGCATGTCACGGGCAAACGCTTGTGGGGAGAAGGGTGGGGGGGCTGAGGGGGCTGGGTGGGAAGGGAAGGACATCTGGACGGGATCCGGAGGAAATGGGACTTCAGACGTCCCACGCCTGCCCACCCCGGGCCACCGTGGGCATGGTGGGGGCGGCCCGAGGGGCCCCCAGACTTCCTGTTCTGAGCTGGGTGCTGGGCCCGCCAAGCTGCTGGATACCACGTTCAGCCCTGCTGGGGTCTTCCCTGGGGTCGAGTAGGAAGAGGCTGGCTGGAGGGCCACAGGCCACCCAGCCCAGCGCAATCCCCCGGGTCAGGACGGGCCCCAGACCTCCCCGCTCCCCCACCATCCTTCATGGAGCTGTCACCCAAGAACGTGCTCCAGACGCTCACTCCTTCTGGCGTAGGCCCCACGCAGGCTCCAGGCTTCCCCCGGCCCTGACTTCCCCTGTGCACACCCTCGGTCCGTCTGCACACACTGGCCAGCGGTCCCCAATTCCTGCTGCCCCCACCACCCTGCTGTGCCCTCCTTTCCAGCCCGGCTCTGTTGCCGGGCACATAAGGAGGCACGCAGGCATGTCTGCGTCTGTTGTGACTTTTCCCAAAGACCCAGGTTGGCTCCGGGAGCCTCCTTGGCCACCCCGGCTGTGCTCACAGGGCATGTAGGAAAGGGTGCCCCCAGATCCGGCCAGCCAGCGCTCTGCGGGCTCTGCCCTGCTCAGGGGAAGGCGGCCAATCCGTCACGGCCAACAGCAAATGGCCCATCACTTCCAAGGTGGCAGCAGGGTCTCCACGGATGGCCAGGGTTCCCATGACTCTGGGGGCAGGCGTGCATCTTGAGAGGACTTGTAAGCCCTGCCTCCCCCACCCCCCGGGTCAAGCCACAGGGAGCAGTGGGGAGGGGCTGCACGGCTGCTTCCCCGAGAACCCTGCATGCAGAGAAAACAGAGAGGGGGTTGAAGGAAGGACAGACCTTCGGGGCTGCGTGGAAAGTCCTGGGCAGAGTGATTCCTCTGGAAAGACCTTCCAGCTGACCCTCGGCCCCGTGGGCCCAGCCCCTGGGAGACAGAGGCTGCCCACCTGCAGGCCAGTCTGGGTGCTGGTGCTTCCCTCTGCCCCTTGGCCCCGCGCCCCTGCCGTCCACCACACACATATTCCCCCTGTTTTATTGGAACGTCGAGCCACCTACCGTCTGGGGAAGAGAGGGGACAGCCAGACCCCGGGGGGAGCGGCCATTTGGCCCAGCGTGAGTCCTCTATACCGCCTGGCTCTGGTCATTCCAGACTGGGGGTGCCCCAGGAGGTGCTGCCGGGTGACCCTGGGCCTGAAGGGGCGTGAGCGGGGCGCTCTGGCCTCCAGCTGCCAGGAGGCCCATGTGTTGTGACCTTGGGGTCCCCTCTAGGCAAGGAGGACTCAGAGAGACACCTCTCTAATAAAAGAGATGTCCTGGTGACACCCATGGTCCCCTCAGCCACCAGTTTGCTCAGGGGCTCTGGGCACCTCGCCCAGATGGGCCTTCCTCCTCGGGACGACCCACGAGGGAGGAAGCGGACGACGGTCCTGCAGCAGAGAGGTGGGGGGCATCCCCGAGTCACCGTGGGCGTGCATGGGCCCCCCAGGGCCCGGGTGCAGGTCCCGGCTCAGACCCTACATGGCGACTGCCCCCTGCCTTCCTCTGTGTGTGCTTGTGTGTTGCGGGGGTGACTAGAGGCCCCCCCAAGGCCGAACAGCCCACCCTCCAGGGGGGTCGTGCACCAGCGAGAAGACAGCCCTGGAGTGTGAGGGTCGGACTATGGGGCAGGAGGAACTTTCTGGAAGGTGAAAGCCTTCCCCCGCTGAACCTGCAGAGGAGGGCCGTCCTCTCTGTCTACGCCCACCCCCCAGCCCAGGCAGAGAGGGGCCTCCTGTGTGGGCTCTGGGATGCACCCCCGGGGCAAAGTCCCGGGACACTGACCTCCGAGCTCAAACAAGCTGGTGGGGCTGGGTCCCCCTGGGGGCCTGGGGGTCAGGGTCAGCACACAGCAAGTGGGGAAAAGGGCACTGTGCCTGCCCCTGGGGGGAGCAGGTGGCCTCTCACCGGCCTCACCGACTTCAAGTCAAGTCCTCCAAGCCGTGTTCAGCCTGAGGGTCACCTTGGTTGGGGGTGGGGGCTCCTCCTGCTGCCTGCCCACCCCCAGCGCAGGCCTGTCTTTACAGTATGGGGGTGCAGATGTTGGGCATGGGGACAGGGGTCGGGGGTCCCGTCGACACATCCAGGAAGAGCCTTGCTCTCTGAGGGTGACCTGGCCCTTGAGGGCCTTCCAGGGACAGGGTGAGCAGGGGATGCTCGTGGAAGCCTGCCATCCCTTCCTTCTCGGCCGGGGGTTGGGGGGGGAACTCGTTCCCCGATTCCCATCCCCTGTGCAGGGGTGGGGGTGTCCTGCTGAGCCTTGGGCGAGGGGACAGGCAGAGGCAGGCACAGAGTCCAACGTACCCCGCCTCCAAGTGGCTCGGGGGCTACGGAATCCACCATAAAGCACGCTGCCCTGGGCACCTTCCCGGGTCGAGTCTGGCAGCAGGGGGGCGGGGGTGTGCCTCCAAGCCAGCCAGGCCTGGCCGGGGAAGAGCAGGGGCGTGTGGACCCGGTAGGGCAACGTCATCCCTGATTCTAGACGCTTCTCAGGGCTCTGTGGGAGCTAGAAGCCTCAGGTTCTGCAGCTGCCTGGGAGCAGGGGTCCGTGGTCAGGTGGCCCCACAGTGGCCATGGGAGGCCCAGGCGCAGGGGACCCCTGGGAAGGGTGCAGCTGGGCTTTGTTCCAAGAGGAGAAAGGGCCCTGTTGCCTCAGCAGAGGCTGTAGGGGGCTGCCAGGGCCTGAGGCTACAAGAGGCCCTAGGATGCCCCAGAGCCTGCCAGTTCCAGAGCCCCCAGCCTGGGCCGGGGAGGGTGGGGCCCCTCATCCCCTTTCCTGCAAAGCAAAGAGCAGAGGTGGAAGGAGGAGGGGCCTTGGCCCCCCAGAGCCCCAGGCATGTAGGAACAATACCAGGGAGAGGTCAGGCCGGGAGCCCCTAGACACCCCCAGACATCCACGGGGATGAGACCTAGCTGGAACTGGTACTGCCCTGGGGACAGGGCCACCTGCGGGAGGAAGGCCGCCTCCCAGGCCCGCTAGCTGGCCAGGCTGCAGTTTTCCACGACCTGGGGTGGCAACAGGGCTACCCAGCCTCCAGAGTCTCCGGCCCCTTGGCTGTGGTGCATCCCGCTAGGGAGGTCAGAGGCTGCTCTGGCTGGAAGCCCCCCGGCCACCTGGACTCCCAGGCGCTGCCTGCCCGCTGCTCCCTGGGGATCCAGGGCCAGCAGAAAAGTGCCGGCGACAGTGTTTATTTTCAAATGACATTTTTTAAGAAAAACAGCCTCCCCCAAATGCTTGACCCTGAGTCTGGAATGTGGAGCTGCAAACAGCTGTCCCCTCCCCAGACCCTTCACAGCTCCCTGGTTGTGGGCAGGGGGCCGGTGGGGGGGGGGACCTGGGAGACACTGGCCCTACGTGGTCAGGACGTGCGTCCTGGATCTGGGCTCTGTTCCTGGTCTTGCTGTGTCCCCAGCAGGACGCTAACACCCGCCCCCCGGCAGCCCCAGCAGGGACGGCTTGTCTTGGCCAGCTGGACCGGTCACCCCTGCCTTAGAGTTCTTGGACATTTGCTCCCGTGTGGCTCCCACATGGCAGCCCCATGCTTCTGCTCCCACTATGCTCCCAGCCTGGGTCCACCTCGGCCTGTGGTCTGCCCGCTGCTTTCTCTGCCCTCCTCTGAGCCCCCACCCCCAGGAAACCCTCCAGGGATCTCAGCCGGTCGGCTCCTGGGGGGCAGCCGCCCACAGGGAGGGTCCACGCCTTCCTGCCCACAGGCAGGGGCTGGATCAGTAGGTCCCCCTAGGGGGTCACTGGGGGAGCACCCCACTGTTTTCCAGCGCCTGTCCCCTGCCACGTGCCTGCCCTTACTCCTCTCTGTGGGACCCCCTACCCACAGCTTGGTGGCTGGTCAGCAGGCTGCCTGGGTGGCAGGAAGTCAGGGGGCAAGCTGAGGCTGGTCCTGGCTTGTCCTGCCCCTGCGGTGTCCCTGTCCCTGCTCTTCCCGGAGGAGGTCCTCCCGCGCCCACTGCCAGAAGACGTGCAGCGACACCCACCCTGGCCCTCTCCCTGGCCTGTTGGCCCCCTCGCTGCCCACGCACCTGGTGCCAGAGGGCCTCCCCTTCCCCCTCGGAGGGGACAGGCCCGGGGTCCCTGGCAGCCACCGCGAGGGGAGGAGGCGCCACCGCTCTGCCCCTGAAACCCCGGGGCTTCCTGTTTCGCAGCCCACAAAACACTAAAGGCCGGCAGGTCCTGGGACATCAAAGGCCCCGGGAAGCTCGTTGTATTGAATTAAGTGTAAAGGAGGCAGAGGCATGTGGCTTCCATTCCCCACAATGACGCCTGCGCTGGGAGGGCTCCCGAGACCCGGGGCCGGAAGGGAGCTGGCCCCCACCTCTGCCCCCGCCCCCAGGGGACAGCAGGAAGCCCAGGTAGGGGCGTAAAGAAGCCCCTCCAAGTGGACCCCATTTTGGTCCCCCCCCAAGAGAGCAGACCAAGGGCCAGCACACCCCAGGCCCCTCTGCCGGCTGGGCCCAGTGCCCTCGGGGGCCCGGATGGCGCCCAGCCACGTTGAAGGGCACCCAGTCCCCCACAACACATCTATAGACAAGGAACCTGGAGCCCCAGCTTTCTGGGCCTTCGGCCCCTAGAGGGTCCTATGAGGTGGCGGATGGGGTGGGGGGTGAAGGCGGCCGCACAGACCCTGCTGCCCACCCCCTCCCAGGCTGGGGGGAAAGAGCTGCTCGGAGGTGGGAGTGCCGGGGCCGGGGGTTGCCACAGTCTGCAGGCCCCGCTGAGGGGCTCCGGAGGGAGGGAAGCATGGTGTGGGGGAGTGGGCCTGGGGCCCCGGGTGGGGGCGGAGAGGGAGGAGGCCCCGAAGTCAATGACCCAGGGGATTATCTTCTTGGGTCTCTGCACACAGTGTCTCGTCTGCAAAGCTGGCTGAGCAAACGCCAGGAGCCAAGGGTCGGGGAGATTCGATTGGCAGCCCCCCCCACGGCCCCCTGTCTTCCCATGTTGGCCAAGGCCTGTTTTCCCGGTCAAAATCCAACGCCCCATTTGCCCCCTTTAGGACTTAATGTTCCGGGGGGCCCAGTGGTTCCAGCACCACGTCCACACCCCCCTGGGCACCCCAGCCCAGCCAATGACCACTCCATGCTTTCCTGGAGACCGCTCCCCTCCCCGTCCCCGTGGGACAGCTCCCCTCGCACTGTCCCTGCATCCTGGGAACACCTCTCTCCCCTTGGATCAGGGCCCCCCTGTGTGGGCAGCAGGATTTTCTGCTCCTTCCTGCTGTGGACCAGAGTGGTCCTGATGGGGATAGCTGTAATCTTGTCAGCCCCAGTCACGCCTCGGCCGGGCCGGGCATGACTCGGTTTACCTCAGGTCACCAAAGCCCTGGGGGCCCTGCTTGGTCCACTTGGGGGAGGGGCTCCTCCCTTGGGCAGGCCCTGAGACCCCAGAGAGGGCGCGGGGAGGGGGCGCTGGGGCCGTAAGGCAGAGCTGCAGTGCAGGGCAGGCAGGGGTGGGAGGGAGGGGCAGCGTGGGGGTGGGGGAGCCCCCCTCGGCCCCTCCGAGCAGCTGCTTGGCTTCTCCGGGCCCATTCCGCCTGGTGTGAATGTCCACCATAATCAATCATGGAGGGCTTAGCCCAGGGGGCCGGGGCAGACCTGTCAGCCGGCTCCAAGCGGCAGGGACAGCTGCTATTCCGGAGGGTTCCCAGGGGCCAGACCCACCAGACAGCAGCCTCTGCCCCCTCCTCTGAGGGGCGCCCCCACGGAAGGCCCAAACCGCGGGGACAGAGGGACCAGGCCCCAGTGTGGAGGGCGACACGGGAGCCGGAGAGGCCACGAGAGGCTGCAGGCTCCAGCCTTGGCCTCCAGAGGAGCCCCCGCCCCACGGGCTCAGTACATCCTGGACCCCCATCCTTCTGTCTCAGGCAACACAGGCTGGGGTGCAGGGAGGGCTGGACCTGGCCCCCAGCAGCCTGGGGTCGAAGGTCTTTGCCTCGTTGGGGAAGGAGGGATGGGCTGATGGATGGGGACAGCTGCAGGCCCCGCTCCCCACCGGACAGGGCTCCCTTGTCGTGCTGGGCCCCCGGAGGCCCCATCCGTCACGGCCCACCCAGGCCCCGGGTCCATCCCGCAATTCCCCTAATCCCCCCGCCGGCTTCTTCCCAACGCTCAGGGCGGTTGGATGCATTTTCCAAATTCCCGGGCGCTGCTCCTTCCTCCTCAAATTCCTCGCCCCTCGCCCCATCCCCACCATGGGAAAAGGCCGCCACTGTCCCCACACATGCTCTGTCTTGGGCTGATCGGGGGAGGAGCAGCTGGCTGGCCGGCAGCTGTGAGGTGCGGGGGTGCCAGGGAGGAGAGCCCAGATTAGGGGGGCGTCATGGGAAAGCTGCAAGGGAATGCTACCCAGAGCCCCTCCTGCTGGCAGCCCCGTTCCGCTCCCTCTGTGGAGAGAGGCAGATGGGGCTCCCAGCCGGGACCACTGTATCCTGCTGGCCACAGGCTCTGCCAGAAAAGTCCATCTGCCCGGGCTGAGTACCTGGCTCCAAGCGTCGTCCCAGCTCATCCAGCCCCGACACCTGCTCCCTGGGACATAGGACGGGCCAAGCCAATCCCCACACGCTGGCCAGCGGGCTCCACGGAGAGGGCCCAGGATGTCCACAGGGAGGGAGGGGCTTCCCACAGGGTTTTCCTCTGGGAAGGGGCCAGAGTGCAGGCCTGATGGCAGGACCAGGGTGGGGCAGCCCTGGCTGGGTGGGCACAGGGCAGCCCCAGCAGGAGCTGTGACCCCTGAGCCCAGCTTGACGTGTCCAGGAGGCCCAGAGGACCGACTATCCCCAGGCACAGCTGGAAACGGCCAGGAGTAGCCCGAGTGCCCACAGGGTGATCGGCCACGCAGAGGGCGGACTCCCTGCGGATACTCTGCCTGCTCGGAGCCTGGAGGGATAGCGGACCTCCCACCCTGGGCTCCTCTCAGACACTCCTGGGGCTTCCCAGGTCTCGGTCAGTCCAGAATGGTCCATGCAGCCCTTTGTCACTGGATGGTGGCCCGGGTGCCACCAATGCTCAGATTGGAGAGTGCAGCCAGCCGGCCCTCCCTGGCGCTTGAGCTGGGCCTCCCCAAAGCTGGTGGGCCTGCCCCGGCCTGCTGTCGGGCCTTCCTTCTCCTCTTTTCCCTTGGCATCCTGCAGCAGACAGTTTCTCTTCTGGTTTTCCTGTCCTCTTTTCATGACAAAAATCAGAATTCTTTTCCCTGCTGGCTGACATGGAACCCCAAAGCACTGTGGCCCCAGCTGTCCAGCCTAGTTGACGGAAGCTGGCCCTGGCCTCCTTCCTGGGCACGTGCACCCTGCCATTGCCAAGCCCTCCCCATGCCTTGTGCTCAGGAGTCTTCTACCCCTGCCCTTGTGAAATGGACAGTCTCTGAACTCGTCCCTCATTTCTTCTGTTGGCTATGCACCCTCCAGGCCCGCCAGGGCTGCCCAGTGCTTTCCTGGAGGATGTGTTCCACGTGTCCCAGGGAGACACGCCGAGGTGCTCAGAGCCCCTGTGTCTCCCCATGCCTCGTGCCCCGCATCTCACCCCAGCAGCCACAGCCTGGGTCCGGGGCACGGCTCTGCACAGCCGAGGGGGTGGCCCTAGAGGTCATGGGCTGGGACAGCAAGGGATCAGGGTGCAGGGAGAGGAGACAGTCTCCTTGCGGGGCCGGGGCTGGGCAGGCAGGTGCTGCGGTCCTGGAGTCTGGCCAGCAGGAGGATGCCTCCCCGCCTGGGGTCTCAGCTGGGGACGCTGCCTGGTGGATGGGAACGGACGATGGGACTCCGTGACTGCAGATGCCCCCGAGCTCGCCCCTCCCTAGAGCACCTTACATGGTTTCCGTTTCATTGTGCTAAAGGACATGTGACAGCATCGGCCACCCTCGCCATTTGTAAGGGGACAGTGCCGTGGCACCAAGCATGTTCCCCTTGCTGTGATGCCCTTGCTGCTTCTCCAGGGGCCTTCCTCACCCCGAGCGGAAGCTCCCGGGACGTGCCCAGACTCCTTGGCCTTTACACCAGTAGGCAGATGGCCAGGGAGGCAGCTCCAGGTCACAGAGGAGCCGTCTGAGACACAGAAAGGCCAGCCAGTCTCCCCAAAGTCCCGCAGAGAGCATTGGCAGAAGGGCACCCGCTGAGTGGACAGAGCGGGGACGTGGCAGAGAGGCCCGAGTCCCTGAGACAGGCAACCAAGACTGCCTGTCGGCTGGACGAGGCTCCAGGCCTGCCACCTGTCTGCCGCCCGGAGGGTGGGCTGCGCAGCCCTGACGGCAGAGGGGGGGGTCACCTCCCAGCCTCTGGTTGTCATTAGCTGCTCCTGGGTGGGAGGGGGCCCTGCAGCCAGCGAGGGTCGGGGCTCGTGCAGGGCACCTGGGCCTCATTACCCTCAAGCACTGGGGTCTGAGTACGGTGCAGGGGATAAAGGGCTGCCCGCCCCCTCCCCTCCAAGCCAGCACACGGGACCTTCGCCAGAGTGGAGCTGAGCCGGGCTCCCCTCAGAGCCCGAAGGCGCGTTTGCAGAAGACTCAGCCCAGCAGCAGAATAGGCTGGAAGAATGGGGGTGGGGGCCGGATCCTGGTCCTTTCCCCATTCTGTGGGGTCTCTCTGTCCTTTGCTATGGTGACCTGGGGTTGTGTGGCCAAGGCCACCATCAATGCCCCATTGCTGACAGATGGGAGAGATGAGATCATCTTTCCCACCAACACCATCCTGGGTAGGACCCTCCTGGCTCTCCCCCATTTCCCCCACCCCCAGGAACCATCCAGCACATGATGGGGCCAGGAGGTTGCCGAGGGGACCCTGGAGAAGTCCACCATGGCCTGGCATCTCCAAGGTGACTGAGATCCTAGCTCTGTAGCCATGGGAGCTCTGAGGCCCCCAAGGACCCCTGCAAGGTGCCTTCCAGCAAACACCCTCAGCTTAGGGGGGGCCGAATGGGCCTGTGTAGGAAGGGGTCCCCATCTGGGGTTAGGCCCCTAGCTTAGGCCAGAGTGAGGCTCAGGGTTCCGGCCCCACGTGGAGCAGAAGCCTGGAGGGAAGATTCTCAGGGCTCGGGTTGGGGGCAGACAGCGGGGCAGAGCCCTGGGGCCCTAGGCTGGCTCGAGCGCCCGTGCTGAGGGTTACACATGCATCCCCATCCTGTCATCCCAGATCTCGGGAAGGATACCGTGGCCCTCCTGGCTGACCACAGGAATGTGCAAGATGGCTGCTGGGAAGAGGCAGGGGTGGGGTGGGGCGGGGCGGGCCTCCGTGCAGCTGACCTGAGTGATGGGAGCACATCCCGACCTTGGCGTCATCACCTCCGTGTTTTTACCCAGTGAACAAATATACACTAAATGGGGCACAAACGAGCACGGCCAAAGGAACGGCCGATTCTGTCCTTTCTTCTTAATCCCTTTGGCTTAGGGTTTCCCCGGCCTGGACAGCCTGTCCGAGGGGAAGGCTGCCCAAGGGCACACGGGCATCCGTCCGGGGACATTCAGGCAGTGACCAATCCCTGGCCGCCCTGGCGTGCACCCTGTACCGTGGGCCTTTTCCCAGCCGGCCGGTGTGGGAGCAGCCACTGTGGGTCCTCGAGCCTTGGTGAGATGGTCAAGGATGGACTATGATGGAGACCAGCATGCGGCCATGTCTGTCGGGGAAGGAGGAGCTCGGGCCAGGATGGAAGACATCTTTGCTGTCCCCTCGGCCAAGCCACAAAAGCAACCCTCTCCCCCAAACTCCCAGCACCAACCAACCTGGAGACCGCCCTGGGCCGGAGCCCAGCACGGCCACCGCTGCGTCTTGGCCGTCCAGCTCAGGACAGGTCAGTCCCCACACGTCTAGGCTGGAGCTAGTCCTTGAAGGGCCTCAGGGTCCCACTGGGGCATAGGAGGGCCAGGTGAGGGCCCTGCCGTGTGCTCGGAGAAGACCACTAGGGCTGGCTGGGGCACCTGTCTTGGAGGAAGGTGATGCCTCCCTTCAGCAACCATCACCAGAGGAGAGTCCCGGATTCCAGCTCTGGGCTGCAGAGTACCTAGCCCCACCTGGAGACGGCTGCCCTTCCCTCCCACCCCAGCAGGCTCTGGAGCCCCCGGAATCCTGCCTCGGCCCAGGGTGGAGCTCGCCTCCCACTGTAAGCAGGAAATGTCCCCAATCCCACCTAATTTTGGCCTATTTCCTTCCATCCTGGCTTCCCAGGAGATGGAGAACAGAGCCCGGCCCCTCCCGGAGGCTCCTTGAGTCCCAGGAGGGTGCCCTCCTTGCAGACAAGCACGCAAGCCCCCAGCTCCCACCGGACAAGTAAGCTGTTGCCGTGGGTCCCGCTTGCAGTCTAACTGGCTTTGGGAAAGCAGACCTCATTAGGAGAGAGCCCCTGTGCCCCCTGCCCTAATTCCCAGCCCCCAGCCCCATTGGGCTGGGAGCTTTGACCTAAGCAAACAATCAGTGTGGGCTGAGTAACCAGGACCCTGGTCCACATCTCTCCACCATGTCCTGCACCCCAACCCCCCAACCTGGTCTTGAGCTCAACGATGCATTTTTCTGGGACCTCCTCCAGATGCCACCCAGTTCCAACCCAGGGGAGGGGTGACAGGGCTGCTGTCCTCTCACGAAAGAGGACTGAAGCCTGGAGAGGAGAGGGGCCAGTGAGTTGTGGTCCACACTGGCCTGCGTGGGGTCATGCCATCCTCACCCCAAGGAGAGGGTCCTGGGGATGGATCAAGGACGAGTGAGCAGCTTGGGTTTTCTAGAAGGTTCTTCCATATCTCTTCTGATTGAATTACTCAATGCCACTTTAGCAGGGCTGGGCTTCCTCTTGGCCCAGTGGGATGAGGCCCCCTTCACTGGGGCACCCACCTCTGGCCAAGAGCAGAGCACCTGCCCTGGACCCCAATCCCCAGGGCCCTGCCCCCAACACTCAGCCAGTGCTGGAGACAACCGTCTCTGCAGACCCCTTCTCCTCCCTGCTCCCCGTGCAGCCCAAAGATGCCCCAGCCTCTTGGTGGGGCAGCCCCAAGGGAAGAACGGGGCCCTGGGACCAGCAGCCCTCCACACGCCCTGCGCACTGCTCACCATCCCACCCCATCAACCCCCAAAATACATCTGTGTGTTCAAATGTCTGCTGCTGGAGGGAACTCCGGCCAGCCCACCTGCCCGCTGCCCAGCCCGGGGCTGCTCCGGGCCACGGGGTGCTCAAAGGTGCCCACAGGCACACACGGACGTTACAAAATGGCAGTCCGTCTGGCTGCCCTTGGCAAGAAAGAAAGATGCTGGTGTTTGGCCGAATGGGTCCCGCTCCATCTCTCTGCAGCCCCTGCCTGACCCCAACAGCTCTCTCTCCCCCAAGGAGTGGCCGTTGGGACTCGCTGGGTCCATACTCCCGGCACCGGGCCATGGGGACATGCTTGTGATGGAGCCCCTTCCCCAGGACCAATGGTCCATCCTCCTTGCTCGTCCCCAGCACCCCTCCTCTTTTTCTAAATGTACACGTTGTCCCCATGAAGAACCTCCATCCTTCCCAAGTTCTCCCACCTGCCCTGCCCGCCTCATCTGACCGACAGCCTTCTCTCTGTCCCGTGCTCTCCATTCTTGGAACCTTCTGTCTCCTTGCTGGTCCCGCCTCCCACTGTGGCCAGAGGGCGGGCAGGTGAGACCAGGCTCAGATGCACGTTGGGCGGTGCAGGTGCTGGCCCAGAGGTGTTGCCGAGCAGCTCCCAAGGAGGCCCCGGGATTGGGTGGCCACACAGGTAGGTGGGTGGGTATGCCGGGGGCCAGGAGAACAGGCTGTTTTCTCTGGGAGCAGTTGCCGGGAGATCCACACCAGGGACAGCCAGAACCTGCCCTGGGCCTGGGGGAGCTCTGTCCTTTGGAGCCAGGCAGGGCCATGTCTGGCTGGGGCAGGGAAGTGGCTGCCCCATCCGGGCCTACGCTTCCTGGTCTGACCCGGAGCCGCTGGGTGCCGGTTGCTACGGGAACCACACACAGCCTTGGCCTGGAGTCCGCCATGTTGCCGTGCTGCACAAACGTGCCTTGCTGCCCCTCACTGCGTCACCGTAGGGTCCCCACTGTGGCCTGAGGACCACCCTGGAGCCGCAGCGCAGTCCTCAAGGATCCCCAGTGGGACTGGATTCGGGGCCCTTGGACATGTGAGGATCCAGAAACAACCCAACTAGGAGGCCAAGATGGCCAAGGCCTTACTTGAACAGGGCTTCCCATCCCAAGTCGTCCGGATCCAGCCTTGTGGGGCCATGGCCGGCCACCAGGTTCCAAGCGGGTCTGGGACGCCCTCTCCTGGGGCTCTCCCACTGCTCTCTGCAGCGGGAGTGTGGCTGGCTGGAAGAGGAGGCAAGGCCGGAGGGGTGGGGAGGGGAGGGTGCCTTGGCCACTTTGCTCCCCTCTGAGAGTTGGGGAGGTCTGGGGAGGACAGGAAGGGCTCACAGAGGGAGAAGATCTGAGAGGAGGCGTCTCAAGGAGGACAGGCAGCATGGTGGAGAGCACGCACGAGGGACAATGTCCGTGCCCCTGGCATGCGGCGGGTCCTGGCTGATCGTCCCTCCGGAGGCGTGCCACGGACCGCCTGGCCAGGCTCTGTTTGCTGCGTGTGGTGTTTGTAGAAAGTGCTGACCTGCCGAGCCCAGAAGCCAGGCGCAGAGGGGACAGGAAGGCGCTCGCTGCCCCACATGGGCGTTACATTTCCAGGGCACCGGAGCCACCAAATCTGCCGGCCCTGTGCCCGGGGACGCGCTTGCCGGATTGCTCGGCAGGACTGTCGGCTGTTCCTGGGGAGACGGTTGGACACCCACCCTGGTCTCGTGTCCCTGTCCAGGTCCCTCCCCATCGCCTCCTCCTAAGCCCCCCCACCCCCCAACAATGGTGTGCCTCTCCCTTGGGACCAGCCTGAGGAGGAAAGCAGAGGGAGCCACCCCATCCTAGCCCCAGGGGCCCCTCCCAGGCACCCCGCCCCCCCACCCTGAGCTGCCTCTGCTCTCCAGCTCTCAGGACCCCACTCCCAAGGGAGGAAGGCTGGACCTCAGGGCTAACTAGCTCCTGCCAGGCCCTGGACAACAAGGGCCACACTGGGCAGTGCTGGGGGGCCCACGTCTGCAGGGAGGGGTGTCCAAGAAGTCAGGAGAGCAGCCCAGAGGCAAACCCCGGGGTCTGTTAAGGAAGAGGGGGTTAGTGGGCAGTGGGGAGAGCTTCGTGTGTCCCCAGCTGCCCTCTCTGGCCCTGCTGGTCACTCCCTAGGGGTCCCAGGCAAGTGAGTGGGCCATGCCACGACGTGAGGTCAAGTGCCACAGGGCCAAGCTCAGGGGTCTGTTGGGGGTCCTGAGCGAGGGAAGGAAGAGGGTTTGGGAGGGGTCACGGGCCAGAGGCAGGCCAGGTCATCCTGAAATGGGGTGTGTGGCAGAGTGCTGGACCTCAGGGTGACTTCTGGGTGCTACCTCGTGTGGGCCTGGACAGGTCACAAGGGGGAAGGGGCTTGGACCTGAGACTCAAAACCCCCAAGAAAAGTGTGATGGGAGGCAGAGGGAGGGGCCCTAGCGGGACCAGCCTGTCCTATCGATGTAGGACACAGGGGCTGGCCAGGGCCCGGCAGTGTCGGGGACCCAGTCCTTCCTGCCAGGATGGGGACAGGCAGAGAAAGGTCACAGAGGCACACGGGGCTCCGTGGGCTGGAGGGTGGACCTACCCGAGTGGGGGTGGGAGGGTGACACGCGGCTTGGGGGCTGTGTCCCGTAGGTGGTGGGAAGTAAAGCGGGAGTGGCCACTGTCTGGGGGGTACGGAGAGGAGGCAGGGCAGCGTGCAGCCTCCGCGAGGACACACACGGGCCTGGCTGACGATGAGGAACAGAGCCGGCAGGACTCTGGCCCGACAGGCTTTGGGGTGTAAGGTTCCAGGCGAGGGCAGCCCGGGCTGGGGCGGCCCTCTTTGCCAGTGTGGGTGGGACTGGGGTGAGCCGGGGCACGCAGCAACCCCCCGCACAGGTGGGCCACCCCACCCCCACCTCCGGCCCACCGCCTGCCCGTGCAGGGTTTCTGGATTCCATCACGTGTCACAGCAATCTGGCTGTGACATAATGAGGCAGGCCGGGGTCAGCGGGGTGACCTCTCGTGGCCCCGATGTTTGGAAATCCCAAATCACAACGACCCAGCAGAGGAGCCCGACACTGGATTTTCCGAGCGGGCCCCTTCAATCACCCAGAGGCAGGGACGGGAGTGGCCAGGCCCCTTAGATGACTGCTTCCCTGGACGGCCGCACTGCGGGGCCCTGGGACTACCTGGGACGCCGGGGCAGCCCCCAGCCCGAGGCTCCTTGAGGCTCACCCCTCCCGGGGCAGAGCTGACCTCACTCCAGCAGATGTGAGCGGGGCCGCCTGGAGCCGGCCGCACACACGGGACAAAGAACAGTGTAGGGCCCAGCACCAGACACAGAGTGACCCCGTGCCCGTGCTTGCTGGGCGCCCGCCACGCGGCCCAGGGGCCCGCGCAGCCCGCGGAGGCTATTGTGGCCGAATCAGCACCGTGGGGAGGGGAGCGGGCCACAGCTCGCCCTCCTGCCTGGAGGTTCAGCCTCATGCGAGCAGATTCCGACAGCCTTCTTGTCCCTCCCCTCCAGGTGTTACTTGGGAAAAAAAAAATCTTCTCCCAAACTACATGCTGAAGTTTTTGGCATGAAAATTTAATGTCAGAAACCTGTAATCTCTTCCCCAGAGATAAGACACAGGCTCGTGAGGAGTGGAGAACCGATTCCTCTAACCCAGAGAGTGGCGGCTGGCTGGGGCGGGCGGGGGGCTTGCGTGGGCCCTACAGGGGCAGAAACACCAGGGGGCTGGGCCAGGGGCACCCCCATGGCGGGTGACCTCGAACTTCCTGAAAATGCCGGTCTCCTGCCCGCCCCTTGGGCCTTGAGGGGAACTGGCCTCTCTGGCGTTGGGACGAGACATGTCTGAGGTCGGGGCGGCTCAGGTGTCCCCGTGATGCCCGTGGCTTCTCCCTCAGACCCTAATTTAGGCCTCGAGGCTCCTGGCCTGTGTGGCCGGAGGGCTCAGGTTGCCGACAGCTGACGCAGGAAGGACAGCTTGGCCATGGCCACACACGACCTCTCCAAGCAGTGTCCCTCTCGCTCCGGGCCAACAGCGCCGCCCTTGGGGGAGACGAAGCATGCACATTTGTGCTTCTAGGTCCACGCCCTTGGGGGACACTGTCTCCCACCACCCCAGACCCTGCGCTGCTTCCCTATCAGCTCTCAGCCCCGGCGGCCAAACCTGGGTGTGGGCGTTGGGCATTGTAAAGTGCCCGGCTTGGCCCTGGGTGCCAGCCTTGGCTCGGCGTAGGGGGAAGTGAACAAAGGGCCCCAATCTGTGCTTGCCTGGTTTTCCCCAGTGATGCAGATGGAACATTTTTAGGCGGTCCCCAGCAATCCCTGCGGGGAGCAAAGCCTCCTCCTCGTCAGACCCCGGGCCCCAGGCCTCCCCTGACCAGGGGCACCGCACAAGATGAACAGGCAAATCTGGAAGGGGGGAGCCCCCTGGGTGCATGGGTGCTAGACCCCAAGTGCTGAGACTACATTCCAGGGAGGGAGTGGTTGGAAGGCACCTTGAACTCAGGGCCTGGCAGGCCTGGCATGGGGGCAGGGTCCCCAGGCTGCAGAATGCAAGTGGACCGTTGTCTCTCAGTGTGTGACACTACTGCCCCCATCAGGCAGCTACCCGTGGGGCTCTGTCCCAGCGACCCTCCCCAGCCCTGCTCTGCAAGGTCCTGAGACCCTAACTTGCTGAGGCCTGGGGAGCTGTGGCAGGGTCCCTGGGTCTGGGTCCCCCCTTAGTGGAAGGAGACCTGGATTGGGGGCAGTTTGTCCTGTGAGCTGATGGCCCGAGGGCCCCAGAACTTGGGTTTCCAGTGGCCTGAGCTCCACTCTTGACAAATTCCAACATGCTGGGGGACCCTGAACCCTGGGGGTGCCTGGCCACTCACCCCAGCTCCCACCCCTCCAGCCCCCAGGGCACAGGTCCCTGCGAGGTGCCCTGGCTTGGGGTTGGGCGGGGCAGGGGCAGGACAGGGGTACACAGGTCTCAGCACGGCTAGAGCAAAGCCAGCCCGTGAGCTTCTTCTCCCAAACTTGGCGGTGTCTCTGAGGCTGTCCCACCCCCTGGAGGGGACGACCAGGAGTCAGGGGGCCACTCTGTTGTGGGCTGTTTGCCGGCCCCTCCCGGCGTTGCCATGGCGATGACATGGGGTGCGGCTGGGAGCCATACCTCAGAGGTGACTAAGTGAGCCATGCCGCCCGTTATAGCGCCCGGCGCCCTCCGGGGCCTCTCACACCTTGGCCCCCGGCCCCCGGCCCCCAGCAAGAATGTTCCATGAGCCCCGTGGGCAAGCATGTGGCCCGGCATGCGAGGCCAAGCGCGCCGGGCCGGCGCCGGCTCCCCTCCCGCCCGGGCGTCACTGGCCCAGCCCGGAGCCTGCCGGCTGCACTGCCACCCACCCGCCTGCGCTCTTTCCCTCGAGGCTGTCAGGCCCCAGCTTCCTGGTGCGAGAGGCTTCCTGCACTTCCTGCGTTTCTATCTGGTCCGTGCAAGCAGACCCTCGGCGGGACGAGCGCTCTTCCTGCCCCGCACGCCGGCTGCCCCGCATGGCACGCCACACTCCGCGGGCCACGCCATCACTGACCCCTCTATTCCGGGGGCGGCAGCGGGGTGGACTGTGGGCTTCGGCCCAGGACCCATACCCGGCACCCCGGCCCGCGGTGGGGGGACCCCGGGGCAAGGAGACTACCACAGGAGAAAGAAGCCCGTGTCGGGACCTGGGGCTGGGGCCGGGGCCGCCCGTCACTAGGGTCTTGGAGCCACCAGGGTGTCCCCTTCCCAGTCCCCCACTGCTCCGGGGGGCCGCGGGGGTCTGGAGAGCCCCCTGGGCAGCAGCCCCTGGGAAAGGCCGAGGTCAGGGGGCTCAGAAGAGGCCACTCTAGCAGGCGCCGTCTTGAGCGACGCGGACAGCTGCGCCCGCCTCCCGAAGCTATTCCTGTCTGAGCCAGAGTCGGGGAGGGCCGGCCGGGCTTCCCGGCATCCAGTCGGGCAATACGATCTTTCCAGATAAAGGGCATTCCTGGCGCCCCTCATCACTCTCCTCGGGCAGCTGTCGGCTCCACTTACCCCCTAAGCCCCACAGGAGGCTCCGAGCAGTTTTCCCATTCCGTCCCAGCCGAGGGGCCAAGGCGGATTTAGCCAGGGTGAGGCGGGGTACGGGCCGGCAGGGGTTGTTCTGGGAGGTGAGGACAGGCAGGATGGGGACAGCAGCTGGTCCTAATCCCACTGGGCCTCCTTCAGGACCAGCCCCACAAGGCCTCTTGCTTGCTTCTTATTTTCAGGAGGCATCTTCTAGAACTTGTGCTGCCCCGTCCTGGGGGCACAGGGACATGCTCAGCACAGTCACGCGCCAGGTGACCCCGGGTGCAGGGCTGACCTGGGCGGCTGGGTCCCCAGGGCCTGCTACCAGCACTCCGGGGACACGTGGCCCGTAGCCTCAGTGCTGGAGTTCTGAGTCCGTGCGCCCACGGGACACCCAGCCACACCTGCACCCCAGCGCAGGGGGCCAGCCTCCGTTCCCGAAGCCCCTCAGGGCCCGGCCTGCGGGGCAAGGTGGCGGCTACCCCTTCCTTCACACACCTCTCACCCAGGAGCCCCCGAGGGGTGGGAGGGAGAAATTCACCAGCCCAGAGGAGGGACATGCCCACTCTGGGGCTGGAGGAGGGGCACAGGAAGGAATCAGGTAACCACCGGCTTGTTTCCTTAAATGGGAAAAAACCCCAGCAGTGGCACAAAGCCTCTCCAGTTGGTGGGCCTCCTGAAACGGGGCAAGGGATCTGGATGGTCCCCCAAAGACAGGGAGGGGAGCAGGAAGGGGGCGCCGCAGATGCTAGGGCCTGGCCAGGCAGCAGGAGGCAGCCCTTGGGGCTGGGGCTTAGGGACCCCTAGGTAAGGGTGAGATTGCTCAAGGCCCCTGCCAGACCCTGACACCCTGGGAGCATGGAATCACTGGAATTCCTCTGTGAACCGGCTGGCTCATGATGGGGCGGGTCAACCTCATGGCCTGCCGACCACGCCACTGTCACCCCAGGGTCAGGGGCCAGCAGGAAGGGAGGTTTCTGTCCTCGGCCAGCAGGACCAATGGCGTCTCCAAGGATGTGGCGTGACTGGGGGCCCATGGGGCAGGGACTATGGGTTCACAGCAGGGTGTGTGGCGCCCACTTCCGGCACCGCCTCCTAGGTCTGGACAATCTCATGCGGGTTTAGACACCCCATGAGCCTTCCCACAACATGACCGTTCGACTCCTGTGGGCCCCTCCTCGGGAGCTCTGCCACACCGTGGCCGTGCGAGGGAGCTCATCCCAGACCCGCACACCACGCCCAGCAGGGACACAAGACGTGGCAAGCCACCGGGGTGGTAGACAGCCATGGGACAGAGACCAGGCTGGCACCCGGGACCGGGACACACGTGGGGGGAGAGGAGAGCCTGACATCAGGGTCAGGGGGTCCTGGGAGCAGGGTCCTCTGGCTCCTCCCTGGCCGGCATCATCATTCCCACATTTCACATAAACCAAGATGAGCCCACAGCCCAGGGCCTCACAAACCCCAGGGGAGACCAGGAACCTGGCCCCGGCAACCCCTGTCACAAGCCTCTAAGCCTGCTCTGTGCCCCAACATGCTATCGGTGGGCCCAGAGCAGCGAGAGGACCCTGTCCCGGGTGGGCGGCCGTTGTCTGTCTGCCATTAGCAGCCAGGTGTCAGGAACCGGTGCCCCGGGCCCCCGGGCAGCCCCGCATGGCCCCCTGAACACTAGGATGAACCCCTCATGTACAGGGTCCCCATCCCCCGCTGTCAGTGCTGTGAGCTCAGAGAGCAGGGCAGCCTTGGGAGGGCACAGCGGTAGGAACCTTGCCAGTTGCCCTGCCACCCCCTGGGACAGCTGAGGCCCGGTGCACGTGGCTCCAGCAGGGGTGGGTACCTGTAAGGCAGACACTCGCCCCTGCCCTGGCCGGCCTCCCTAACCAGCCAGCATGTGTTCTGGAAGCCTTTGATCTGACTTTTAATGACCATCCCTGCTGATGGGCCATCATTGGTGCCCCCTCCGTGCCCTGGGGGGGCTTATCATCTAGACTCCCCAACCGACGGCCCCGAGCTGGGTGCTCCTGGGCTCTCATGACACTCAGGGGTCAAGAGCACATTTTTAGTGGTGCTCTGGGCCCAGGGTCACCTGGGACCTCCCTGGCCTGCTGCTGGGGGAAAAGAGCACCTGGAGGGAGGGAGCCCCACGTCGTTCACCACTCAGGGCTGGCTCCAGGTTGAGAGAAACCCAAGGTGTGGCCCCAGCTCTGAGGGCGGGGGGGGGGGGGGGGGGGCGGCTGCACCTGACCCTGCCCACTGGGCCTGGGGAGCCAGACACCCTGTGAGCACGGTTTGGGGCTTGCGTGCTCCTCCAGGCACTGCGTTCTCTGAGCTGGATGGCAGCTCCTGGCTACCCGGCCTCCAGGCCCATTCCCTAAGGCTGTGCAGCGGGAAGGGGTTGTACCCTCCACCAGCCCCTCTGCTGAGAATATCCGCCCGACCAGCCACAGCTCTTTGGTGAACAAGGCAGGCGGTGGGCATGCGGGGCAGAGGGCATGTGCGGCTCAGCGGGCCAGGGAGCGAGGCAGGAGCCTCCCACGGGGCTCCCCGCGCTCAGTCACTCATTCACACAGGTGTGCACACACGCGTGCACACGTGTGCACGCACGCACCAGCGGGAAACAAGGCGTCTTCAGCGCCGGGCTCACATGGCTCCCCCCCCTCCGGCAGCAGACGTGGGGTTTTATTAGTGCTACAAATCAGATATCACACAGTTGGGGGCTGACATGGTTTTTATAAGAATTATTTAGGGCCCTGGCCGCCGGTGAAGTCCCCGGGAGAACCCGGCGAGGAGCGTCCAGCTGTTTGGGCCGTCGGAATTCCGGGCACTTCGTAAAGCGAAGGTATGAAAGGCCAGCACCTTGTTCTGTTTAAGGGGGCGCGTCACCCCTGCCCTGGGCCCACCGCAAAGGCTTCTGGGAGGCACCTCCCCCGCAGCAGGGAGCAAAAGGCTGCAGCGGCGAGGGGAGGGGCCTGGGGGCACTGAGTCCCCCTGGTGGTCTCCCCAGCTCCCTTCCGAGGATTTTCGAGGTTCCCCTCCCGGGTGGGCAGTGGCCGTCCTGCCGCCTCCGTGCCCGCCGCTCTGGGCCTGCCAGCGGTGTCTGTCACTCAGGACACCAGCTCGGGGGTCGTCTAAAGGCTGCCCCAGCACGTAGGGAACGTCACAGGACCAGGGCTTGCCACGGGGATGCTCGCGGGTACCCAGAGAGCTGTACAGCTATGGTGCCCACGCGTGGATGCGGTTCCTGGTGGAACCAGCTGGCAACCCTCTCCTAGCCTCCTGCTGCCCTAAGGCGTGAGGGCTGCCCGGCCTCAGACCTGCAGACTCCTGTCCTCTCAGGGGCCAGGCAGACAGGGGACCCTCCTCGCTGGACTTCCTCGGAACTCTGTGCATAGGAGCTGTAGGGCGGGGGTGGTCAGGGGATCTTGCCTGTCATACGTCCCTGGAGGGGGGGTGGCAGAGATCTTGGTGTTTGTGGGGGGGGATTGGGATGAAATGCTCTCACTGTCCTGGGGTGTGGGGGACACCAGGAGGTGAAGGCTGGGGCCAGGAACTCTGCGCAGGGAGGGCAGAGAACACGGCCACGGGAGACAGAGCCCGGGGCTCCCCCTGCAGAGCCTGGGCCCAGGCAGGGAGTGCAGACACAGGCAGAGGCCTGGGGTCTCCCTCCCCCGGCCGCCCCTCCCCTGGCCCGGCCTTGAGCGGGGAAGGGAAGCAGGCCGGCCTCTCCTCCCTCGCCATAACGTCAGGGCTCCAGCATCCATCCGAGGCCGGGGCCAATCAAAGCCAGATGTGGGGGCAACACAAAAATGCTGATGATTTTGACTAGGAAAAGCCCTATTTACCAAGAAATAATGAAGTGATTTGGGGGATTGTGCTGGGATGACCTCAGTCAGGAAGGAGCAAACCCAGATGCTAAACCGGTCTCCCAGTCCTGGGGTTCCCGCGGGCAGGCAGGCAGCGGGGCCTTGCACCGTGGCTGCCGCTCCCTCTGGGCCGAGCTGGTGGAAGGAGGCCGGGCCCCTTCGCCCTCGAAGTGGGGTGGGCAGTGGCAGGAAGAGGGGCCTCCGGGCCGCGTGGCTTGGGGTCTGCCACGAAGGGCATCCTGGTGCGGCGCGGTGGGGCAGTGGGAAACGGCGGGCTCCTTCTTTGCCCTGAAGGGACTTCGAGTCAGTTGCGAAGATGGGACAGGCAGCTGCACGCATGAGACCAGGGCTCGGCCCGGGCCCCCGGACGTGCGGGGAGCAGCCCACACTCTGCCGGCCGCCCCACACCTGGGCAAACAAGGATTCCTGAGGGTGAGGGTGGGGTGGCGTGCGAGGGGAGGGGGGCCCCAGGTGCAGCCTTCAGGGCAGGAGCAACACGGGGGCTGCGGTCCCCAGGGCCAAGACCCCTCCCAGGGCCAGCCCCGCCGGACGGGAGGCTCCCTGCCCCCCGCCCTGGCTCCTGTCGGACCCTAGCAGAGCCCCTCTTCCGGGTGCTCGCCCCGTGCAGGCCTTGGTGGTGGGGCCGGCGGTGGACATGGCCCATCTGTGTGCCGCTTCCACGGACGTTTAGGGTCAGAGAAACGCCCTTCCATGGCGTCGGCTGCCCTGGGCTCGCCTGGAACAGCCCAGGACAAGCACCCAGTCCTCCCCGGGGCAACGCAAAATGTGCGCCCCCAGAATCGTGGGCCCAGAGGCGGAAGCAACCCCAGTGTCTGCCACCGAGAGTCGATTTGCTGACGTGGACGCAGACACCACGGAGCGCGACGTGGCCCTCAAAAGCATGTCCTGAGGTGGGCTGCGGCACGGACGGGCCGGGGGCACCTGCGACCACCAGCGCACACAGGGCAGGGTCCCGTGTGGGCGACGTGCCCGGGACAGGCTAGCCCACGGAGAGACGGGAGATACGGAGAGCGGCGCTGTGGCTGGCGGGGGCCGG
This sequence comes from Ursus maritimus, assembly GCF_017311325.1. NCBI lineage: Eukaryota > Metazoa > Chordata > Mammalia > Carnivora > Ursidae > Ursus > Ursus maritimus. The sequence goes on from NW_024424786.1 coordinate 45,856,390, forward strand.
GCGAGGGGGGCGAGGAGGGCCGGCCACAGGGTGCAGGGCTCCTTCTGGACAACACAAACATGTTTTTAAAACGGGTCAGAGTGTGACAGAGACCCCGCTCTGCGAACACCCTGACGTCTCACGACATACTTGCAGTGGGCGGGTGGCAGGGTATGTGAACTATGTCTCCATAAAGCCGTCTGGAGACAGAAGAGGACGTGCGTGCCCTGCCCTGCGTGCCGGGAGGGAGGCCCGGGGTCAGGCGGAGTGGGGACCCGGGGCCCTAGGCTCACCACCCAGCACCCACCCACGCCTCACCCAGCTCCCAGCTCCCGGGGTGGGACACGGGGCCAGCACGTCTGGCTCGGCGGGCTCACTGGGCTTGGCCGTTCCCCAGTTATGCTCCCGCACAAACCAGCAGAATTTAGGGTCACATGAAAGCCAGGAAGTGGGGGGGTACAGTCACTCCCGAGGTGCCTTCCAAGAGGCCCCGGGGGTGGGGAATGAGAGGAAGTGCGGCGTCCCTGGGCCTGGGTCCCTGCTGGAGAGTGGGGGCCCACGGGAAGGGGGCTCCTGGGGAGGGGGTGCACAAGGGGGCCAGAAGGCGGGGAGCCCACCCGACATGGGGCTCTGGGCTGCAGGCGCTGTGTGGGCACTGTCCCTGCAGAGGGCCCCGAGGCCTGGCAGGCGGGCGGGTGAGGTGGGGGCCCTGCCCCAGCATCCCGCCGTTATCTGCAGTCAGTCAGAGACCTAAGCTATGTCTTAGGAGCTGGGGAGACAGTGGGCTGCAGCCCTGGGGAGGACTCGTCGGCCCTAGAAGAGGAAAACCAGCCGCTGACGGAGAGACTGTGGCCAGATGGGTTTCCGCTCCGTCCTGGCGGCCCTGGGCGGCTGGGCCTCACCTGGAGCTGCTGGGGGGGGGGGTCTGGGATGCATCCCTGGGGGCCTGGGGCCTGCCCGCTGCAGCTATAACTCATCGGCACAGACCAGGAACTGAGCAGAACCCGCGGCAGTCCCCAGGGCCCTTCCCAGCCCCGGCCCCAGCCCCCTCGGTCCTGCCGGCCTCTGCCTGCTGTAACCTGACGTCCCCCCGTCTCTCATTCCCTCTTGCAAAGTAAACAGACCTCCCACATGGCAACACACGAACATCGCAGAAGATGGGGGGCTCGTGGGGGGTGGGGGAAGCACTGGGGGCTCTCGCTTGCTCCCTCTGTCCACAGACTTCCCCCATGACCTGGTGCCCTGCGTGCTCCCTGCAGGACTGTCCCCACGGGAAGGGACACCCAGACCCTTCAGGTCAAGCGTGCAGCCCCGTGAGAGGTGTCCAGCCAAGGTGGGCCCGCTGGTGTTTGTTCACAGTGTGAGAGACCCTCTCTGGTGCCCATGCAGAGATCTGGAGCTCCTCTCCTGCTATGCAGAACAAGGGGACACTGAGTCACAGCCAAGACAACCATGGGGCCAGTCTTAGGGGCAGAGACGGACCTCGCAGGGCACATGTCCTCTCCTTCCCCAGCCTCCAGCCAGGGAGCAGCCTGGAGGGGAAGGGGTGTCCAGCCGGCTCCTCCTTGAGACCCTGAGCCTGAGGGTAGGGTGGAGCAGCCCCCCAGCTGCAGGCCCACTTCCTGGATTCCTGGTGACCTGCAAGCAACCCCCACTGCTGTCCTCCCCTCCACCCTCGTTCCCATGGGCCCCTCGCTGGGCCCCAGACAGGGAGGAGGCTCTGCAGGCCCTGGGGGTGCAGGGGAGACCAAGGACATGGCTGCTCTCCGGCCCCTTCCACCTCCCCCTGCAGAAAGATGACCGTGCCTCTGGGGGTGGAGTGGGGTGGGGGGGACACAGGGGTCTTGGGGAGGCTGCAGAGCGGGGCATCAACGAGGAGGCCAGCCGGCGGCGGCGCTGGGTTGCATCTGGGGTGTGCGTGGCGGCCCGTGGTGGACGTGCTTGGATGAAGGACAGGATTCCTCTCCCAGCCTTGAGTTGGGGTCCTCGGGGCCGCGGGGCCCCATGAATTATTTCTCTAAGGAGAATACCGTTGACTCTGCTCTCCGGTCGCCTTCCGGACCTTCCCCATCACTTTAAATCAATGCTGAAGGGCGGCGTTTGCCCGGACCTTCACCCTCCAAATGGAGGGAGCTGCGAGGCCCACGTGACGCCGCCGTCCCCGGTCTGGGTGTCCCTCAGGGCGGAGAGATTGCGGGGACAGCCCCCGTTTCCCCCCGGCCCCTGCAAGGCCCCCCGAGAAGAGCCAGGGCCCTCCTCAGGTCACAGGAGGGCAGTGCTGCAGGACGGAGCTTCCCAGGCCTGGTGGCATCGGCGTCCTACCCAGGGGCAGTGTGGCAACTGTCCCGAACACCCCAGTGCTTTCTGGTTTGCTCCCAAATCCCTAGGCCCGCCCGAGCTGTCTGCATGAAACCCACATGCGGACACACCCACCCCGACGGTCCCAGGTCAGCAGGCTGGGCAGGCTCGGCCCTGTTCCGGCCACCCGCATTTGGGGCACAGCACCCAGGGCTCACGGGGCACCCACCACATGGCCCGCAGACCAACAGAGCCACTGGCCAGCTTGGCTGCCTGGACACCTCGGGGCCGCGGGCCCTCGACCTACACCCTGCAGGTCCCCAGGCGCTGTCTCCTTCCCGACCCTCCACCTCAGGGTACCGATGGCCACTGACCATGCCATCCTGCCCTCGGGCCTTCAGGCCGACGATCCTTCCCACCCCACCCTCCCACCCCACCCTCCGTTTCCCACCTCCTGCCCTCCGCGCCCTGTTCTGCATTAGGGGGGCATCTGTTCAAGACCGCGTCCTCTGGTCCTGCCGTGGACCCCTCCCCACTCAAGAGCCGCCAAGTGGTGCTGCCTTGGACCCTCAGCAGGACGGGCTCCCTGTCCGTGGCGCTTACCCCACCCCTCCTCACGACCTTTTTCACGAAGACCCTTCTCATGGGGACCCCAGCTCGCCTTGGGCTCACGGGGCCAAAATGGGTCACACAGGCCCTGCTGCCTGGCTGCAGGAAGGGGCCGGGTGCGCCGTGGGGTGCGGGGCACAGCCCTGCAGGGGATGCTGCGCACAGAGGACACGGAGCCTGGGGCTTTGCTCCACACACGGGACTTTATTTGGACCGTCAGCGCTGCGCCCACGCTGGGGCCGTCACAGGCCGAACCAGTCGGGAACGCCGCCGCGCCGGGGGTCCCGGCTCTGTCTCCGCTGCTGCTCCTCCAGGAGCTTGTCCTGGATGTCCTCGTCGCCGGGGCTGCCATCAGGGCTCTGCTCTTTCTCAGGAAACAGATCGGGGAACGTGAAGGTCTGTCCGTGCGCCTGCGGAAGAGACGAGCAGTCCAGCTCAGAGCTGCGGCTCCGGTCCCGGGAGCCTCCACGCAGGGGACAGGCGGAGGGGACCCTCCTGCCCCAAGCCCCCAGCATGGACACGCGGCCTGCATGTCGGGGGCGATGTCCCTGCTGGGAACGCGAGCATGGTCGCTGGCCGCTGGCTCTCCTCTACCAGCGGGCAGCCACGGCTCCGGACAATGCCCCTTTTCATCGGCATTATCTCTTTACGGAGTGGTGTCTGCCGCGGCTGGAGCCTCATTAAAAGCAGCCCAGCAAAGCGCCCATTCACGGCGCGGGGGCAGCGCGGGCGGACCGGGGGGCAGGCGCGAGGCGCAGGCACACACGGCACGAATAACGTCTGGGGCCGCGCTGAAACTTTCCATCCAAAATACCTACAGGCCTTTACCCACATTAAAGACTCCCCTTCTCCTGGCTCGGAGCTTGGCAAATAAAACGCACATAACGTACAAAGAAATGTACATATGCAGCAGTCTGTAAATCAAGACCGGCTTTGCAAATTAACTGGTTTTACGTCTTTCACTAACAGTTCAGAATGTGCCGGTGCCGGCCAAGCCCTAGCCCGGACCCCGCGCACGGGTGCGGGGCACTGGCCCCCGCGGGTGCGGAGGAGGGGGCCCGGCAACTGTGAGGTGCCCTTTCAGTTTGCATCGGCTCATGGAGCGGCCCCCCAAGATCAGGGTGCGGGGGAGAGGGGGCGCGCACCAGGGCAGCGCTGTTCCAGACGGGCAAAGAAGGATGGAGGACGGCATCTGTATCTGGAAAATTTTAATAAGTAAAATCAGTAAAGTGCGCTGGTTCTTGGAGACCCTTGTTTTGTAAAGAAATTTGGCTTTGGGCAGGCGGCCAAGTAGGATCTGAAACAGCCCACAGGCCCCACCCGAGAAGGGAAGGTTTATAAATTCTGATCACATGGTGCGGAGCGCGGGCCCGAGCGAAGAAAGCAGGGCTGTGTGCGCTCGGTGGCCAGCCTGCAGCGGGGTTAGCTTACACAGCTCAACGCTGCTTTTTTTTCTTCTTTAAAATACCAAAGGGCAATAGTTTACACGCAGGGCTGATTGCCCAGAACGGGGATTTATGTTTAATATATCGAGGTGATTTTGCTAGTTTTCTGAGGTGGGGGAAACCCAAAATGACATTTTAAAATATAAATTCAAAGATGCCAATTTGCAAGAGCTCCGGAAAAACGGACGGGCCAGTGAGAGAAATTCTTCACTTCTCACCAGAGACAAGAGCCACTTGTGGGCGCCCCTCTCCGGGGAACTTCACCTTGTACTTTCAAAAGTAAACCCTCAATCCCGCCACGGCGCAGAGCGAGCAGCAGTGTGGGAACCGGCCCCGGGCTGGCGGCCCCAAGCGCCCCCGGGGCCACCGCCTGGGCCCCAGAGGGCTCCTGCCGGGGGGCGCAGGCCCACAGAGATGCGTATCGGGTTGTCGGGGGAGACGGGGGAGACGTGGGGCCCCCGCCCCGCCGGACCGGCTCTTCCGCAGCAGTCAACTCAAAATAGATTCGGAAACTTAATTTGTGCTCGTGATTGACCCTCTGTGTGCTTTACAATTAGCTCTGTTTTTAGAAGCCCCAGAGCGGGGCCCACAGGGACATGCCGGAGAGCTCGGCCTGGCAGATGGGGGCAGAGAAGGGACCCCTTCAGAGGGCAAGGGCCCGAGCTTCCTGCCCGTCTGCAGGCCGGACCAGAGGCCTGCGGGACTGGGGGGCGGGGGGCCCACTACGAATGTCACTGTGGGCCGCTGTGGGCCTGCAGGAGCCGAGCCCAGCAAGGACTCCGCCCCCAGCCGCGCGGCCGGCTTCACAGGGGAAGAGAGGCGCGGCCCCGCAGCAGCTGCACACACAGATCGAAGTGGGCCGAGGTGGGGCCCGGGGAGAACGCGAGGGCTCGGGTGACTCAGAAGCCACTTGCAACCGCTGTTGGCCCGCGGAAGGCCTGGTGGCGAATGCCGGCACGGGGGTGTCAGCCCGCACGCCGTGACAGAGACAGATGGCCCGATTTCACACACAGGACACAGGCGCCTTTATACGGCCAACGGGCGCTCTCTCCACCTGGATTGGCTGATTTTATGCACAGCAAATATTAGGCCAAATAATTACGGGGGCCCCTGTTTAGAACAACTGTGACTGTTTTTCAGAAAAGCTGCCATGCTAACTCGTCTCTTAACGAACTGCCTCCTCTCACCCAAAAGAGGTCTGCAGGCCCCGGGGAGCTTTTCCCAATAGCGCTACTGCCATCTAGCGACCATGGCCGGCCGCCTCCCGCTGCGGGCACCACTCTGGCTGTTCAGCCCCCTACGGAAGAATCTAGAAGCCCCTCCCCCCTCACCCGTGGGGGTTTCCAACAGTGGGGGCAGCTGATGGACCCTGAAGCAGGGCCGTCCCTGGCAGGTTGGCATGGAGGTGGGGGGGGGCCCTGCCGTCCTCTGGAGGGCTCATCTGCAGAAGCATGTCTTGGGTCCCCTCCGGCTGGAAGGGGAAAGCCTGAGCAGGGGCTCTACAGCTATGGGTCTTCCTCTCCGCTGGACGGAGATGGGGCACTGGACCCTCTCCCCACGCCCCAGGCCAGGCAGGCAACACGGTCAAGAGAATCTGACAGAATGTGCCGGAGCCCCACAACCCAGTCCGGAGGGGAGGGGGCTCAGCCAAGACCCCAGGGCACACCAAACAGGTCCAGCTCTGAGACCCAGGCCCATGCAGCAGCTTTTCTCCCAGGCCATCAACTGCCTCCCCCAGCCACCCCCGGGGGCCTGTCCCTCTGAGGACCACTCTCCAGGGGCAGGAGCTTTGGTTTCCATCTGAGCCCAAGCCCCCCCGGGCCTGAGTGGGCCTGCCCGAGCCCACAGCACGTTCAAAGTCCAAGGGCACGACATGGCTGGCCCCAGAGAAGTTCCAAAATGCCCCGCGCCGTCTCCTCCCACGGGCTGAATGCGCTCTGAGCACGCCTGGGGCTTTGCTGGGGATTAGGGCGAAGTGCAGACTCTGCCCAGCGCCCGCCACGGGCCTTGAGATCCTGCCTCTCAGGGCCTCCCTGGGCCCCAGGCAGGGGCCGCTGCACAAACACGTCCCCCACGCCGAGGTCACAGTCGTGGTAAGTCACGCCCAGGACTTGGGACTCTGCCGAAGCCCACTCACCAGCTGCACGTAGGCCACCTTGTAGTCTGGTTTCTTCACCCTGGCGTTTCTGTAATCCCTCTTCCTGTTGGAACCTGTCCGGGAGGGGGGGACACACTTTACTCCCAAGCACGAGATTTTCAGTCCGACTCATCCAGGAACCCACTTTCTAGAAAGAGGCAAACGTGGAAGAATTGGCTGGCCTCCCACAGAGGACAGGGCATCACACCCGAACGTGACTGGTTCGCGGGGACACGCTGCGCTGCAGGACCCAGCACCACACCACCGCAGACCTCTGCTCCGTTAAACACCCAAATGCCTTAAAGAGGTCAGGAGACCCATTTCCCCCTTCATCAGCTCAGCAACACTGCACAGGAGGGTTCCGTATTTAACTCGGGGTGCAGGGGGCGGTCAGGGCCCATAGTGGAGGAACGAGGGGATCAGAGAACCAAGAGGAAAGTGCCCTGATCCCGCTTCCTAGGTGGTTGAGGGCATAGCTTGGAGCAGGAGTGGGGTGGCCCACCCGCGTTCCAGCCCCAGCTCTGCCCTATTGGCAGCTGCTGTGGCCGCCGAGCACCTCAGTTCCCCAGCCAGAAACAGCCCCCCGCAGTGGCTGGGATGAGGCCTCACGAGCTCCGAGGCCGTGCCCACCCCCCCAGAGGGCAGCAGGGGCGCAGCACGCACCGTGCTGCACCCTAGTCCGCACGGCAGCCACGGGCACATTGTAGATACGCTCGAGGTAATTCCTGAGGTCCACCCTGGTCATCCTGGGGTAGAGACAGAAGAAAAGTAGGTCCACGCCAGGCTGAGATGAAAAGCAGCCACCCGACCCTACCCGGCACTCTCCTGTCCCCCACATATGAGTGGGGGCCACAGGGGGATTGTGCTCACGAGGGGCCAGGCCCCCAGGCAGAGCTCTCCCCAGGGAAGAGAAAATGTGGGGGTGCCCCCAGGCTGCCAGGAACCCAGCCGACCAGGGCTGGTCCTGTGTGCAGCTGCTGTCCGACTACGAGATCCTTTTCTAGAAACGGTGGCCACGGCATTGGTGGGTTAGGCCCCCTCCCCTTTCCACTTGAAGTGGCATCATCAATGTGGCCCTTTACCACTCCTGCCACTCGAGCTCAAGCTGCCCCAGGCCCACGCGCCGGGAAGGTCACATCCTGAGGCCTCAGAGCAGCAGCCTGCAGCCGGGGGGACAGTGCCTGGGGCTTCTGCGAGGGAACCACCCGGAAACTAGGTTTTGGAAGCTGCGGCAAGAAGCTCCAAGAGCCTGGGCCCAGCCGCCTGGGGAGAGCTTGGAGCTCAATGCAGTTGAAGCGCTGGGCCCTCCGTTGGGCTTCCCGGGGAAGGGGGAGGAGGAGGGGAAGGGGAGTGGGGGGGAGGGGAGGGCGTGGGGGCAGCCCAGCCTCACCGGGGCTCTGCAAACAGCAGGCCCTCGGTCAATATTTGCAGAGCAGCTCGGAGAGCCGCCTGTGGTGTTTTTACAGAGGGGAGAAGCCACACGTAGGAGCTAGGTTCTGTGACAGCAGCAGGACTGCCAGCCCGCGGGGGCGCTCCCCAGCCCGAATTCCTGAGGGGCTTACTCCATGGGGATCCGGAACTGCACGGTGTCCTCGGGCTGGGCCGTGCCGGGCCGCACCAGCTGAATGAAGAAGTTTGTCCGGAAGACGCGGAGCTGGGGGTTGCCCAGCTGGTACAGAGGGTACCTGAGAGGGGGGTTTGTCCACATCAAACACAGAGCACAGGACCCTGGGGTCGTCCCCAGCAGACCTCCATTTGTTTACCCATCGCAACAGGAGTGGGAAGCAGAGGGCGGCAGCTTTCCGCAGGCCAGTGCCCCAGGGCCCCCTTTGCTCACTGCACGGTTCTGCCCAGCGTGGGCCCTGAGAACCCTGGTGCCCGTCGACACGTGTGGGCTCAGGGCCGGCCTCTGGAAAGGGCTATCGAGTGACTCAAGAAATAAGCCCATGCCCGCCATGGCCCCCCAAAGACACTGGGGGCCAGACTTGGAGACCATATTTGTTCAAAGGGATGGTCCCACAGGCAGGCAGGCGGCCGTGGAGCCGCGCCCAGCCCCGGCTCACCCCACAGCAGAGGGCCGGGCCTGGGGTGGGCACGCAGGGACCTGGCGTCATCACGGGTCTCACCGGTAACCCTGGTGGCCACTCTGCAGCACTGCCCATGGCCCCTGAGCTTGGGGCACCACCAGCACCCTGAAAGGGGGGCTCAGGGAGGCCAGATTCTATGCTGGGCAGGATGAGGAGGGCCAGGGGTGAGAGGACAAGGGTGAGCCTCTGGGTTGTGCGGGGACCTGGGGCATGTGGACGGTGCGGGGGCTCTGGGAGGCCAGGGCACCTGCAGGACTGACTGGCCAAGCGCCATCTACCTGAGATCTGCCAGTGACCAAGTCAGTGCGTGGCAGCTGCCCGGCAGCACCCTGGGCAGTCTCCACGGCAGGGTGAGCCCTGGCGAGAGGCTGGAAGGGCGGCTTCTAAAGGGTGCAGGCCTCGCCCTCTCAGGGCCACAGGAACACCAGGCCTGCCTTGTTTTACCCTCCTTTGTGGAGTTTGGGCCAATGGCTGGCCACCCAAGGGGCTCACCTATTCCCCCTGGCGACCAGCTGCGGCACTGCAGGGGGGGCAAGGGCAGGCCCTCTGGGAGCTGTGGAGGTGGGGACGCAGGGGTTCAGACCCTCCATCTCTCCAGGTCCCTGGGCTTGGGGACCGAGGGGTGCCCTCGGCTGGGGTTGGAGGGAGGCCCAGTGTGAGGGTCAGAGGTCAGAGGCCCCAGGTGGGCAGGACATGAGTCTCCCCAAGCGTCCAGGGCCTCGAAAACTTCCTGTCCTTCCCCACCCACGGAGGGCCAGGAACAATCCCAAGGGCCTGCCTGAGCGCTGCTGAGCCCCCTCCTCCTGGCCTCCCATGCCCGCCGCACCACCTGTGGGCCTACCCACTGCCCCCGCCCGCCTGACCCTCCCGCGGATTTCACAAGCCTGACACTCTGCACGGCTCTAGTGCAGCTCCGAATCTCTCCTGCCTGCTCCCAACACAGCGACCTGGCCGGCTGCCACCAGCCCTACCTCCCTGTGGCCCCGAGGGTGACTCACCCGCGATCCCACCCTCCCCCTCGCCCCCACCCACCAGCAGGCCCTGCCGGCTCCCCTCCCGAGCCTCCCCGACCGCTGCGTAGACCCGCCGACCCCGAGGCCAAGCCCGCTGCTCTGCCTGCTCCCCAAACCCGCGCCGGCCCCTCGGCCCCTGCACCTGCCGGGGCGCACCCGGCCCCCCAACACAGGGTCGCTGGCCGCGGACCCACCCGGGGCCAACGCGCATGCGTGCATGCGATCACTCATTCATTCAGGGGGCCGGTCGCGCTCGCCGGGGACACTACTGCGTCAGCCTCAACTGTGGGGGGCGGGCCGCGGGGGTCCCGGCGACGCGGGCGGGGGCAGTCCTCCCGGGGAGGGGGGGCTCGAGGTCCGCGCCGCGTCCGCAGCCCCCTGACCGGCACCGCGCCCCTCCCCGCTCCCCCGCCAGGCCCGCGCCCCCGGTCCCCTGCCCCCGGCCGCTCACAGCACATTCCGCGCCATCGCCGGCTTCCGGGCCGCGGGCGGAAGGAGGGGCGCGCACGGCCCGCGTGGACCTGTCACAGCGCCCCCTGGCTTCCGGGAGGGCCCGCGGCGCCCCGCCCACCGCCCCGCCCCGGCCCCGCCCCGCGCACCTGCCCCCACCACCCCGCCCATTGCCTCGGCCCCGCCCCCTGTACCTGCCCCATCGCCCCGCCCCGCGCACCTGCCCCCACCGCCCCTCCCACTGCTTCTCCCACCGCCGCCGCTCCGCCCCCCGTTCACCTGACCCACTGCCCCGCCCACCGCCCTCGCCCTGGCCAGCGCACCTGCCCACACCGCCCCGCCCACTGGCCCTCACTTGCACACCTACCCCACCGCCCTGCCTACGCACCTGCCGCACTCGCTGCACCTGTCTCATTCTGCCCCACCTTCTTGTCTCATCGCCCCAATCCACGTCCCCACCTCACGCCCCTGCTCCACGCACCTGGCCCCTACTGGGCCTGCACATCTGAGCCACACCCTTGACCTGCACGCCCTGTGAAGAGCCCCAAATCCCTCATGCCCCTGGGTCTCTCCCTAGCCCCGCACACCCTTCAAGTGTCCAGAACCCATCTTGCCCAGTCCCCTCACCCTACCCAGGCCCCATCCACTCCCTGCCCCTCACACCCTGCCCATGCCCTACAGCACCCCCTTAGTCCGCATGGCCCCCCCACACCCCTCTGCAGCCCCACACTACCGCACACGCTGTGCCCTGGTGCCCACAGCAACTGTAGACCATGGCCAGCCACCCTTCCAGCTGCTGGCAGAGGTGGGAGATGGGAAAGTGGGGAAGGGGCAGGTGGGTGGCCCTCATTGAGGCCCATCTCTCCACCTGGCCAGGTGGCTTCATCCCCGCCCTGATCTGGGGCTCCAAGGCCCCTCACAGCCCTTCTGGCCAGTCCTAGGCCCCTCTCCCCATCCCTTGGGACCCCTTCCCCCTACAGCTTCCCACACAGCCCTCACTTGGGGGACCCCCACTCTGTGGGGCACATCTGGGCCCCACTGCCCCCTCCCCCCCAACAGCATGACGACCTGTGGGGAGGACCAGGCTGCAGCCTCCTTTCTCTGGCCCTGAGGCCCCACTCTTGACCAGTTTCCTGGGCTCCATGGCTTCTGGATTCCTCAATCCCTTTAGCTGCTTCTCCGCCACCAGACTGGCCTCTTCTCTCTGCACCAACAGCAACTTCAGAGCTGCTTTTCAGAGCCGGAAGGGCATGAGAGGAGTGTCAGGCAATCTGCAGGGAGAGAAGAGACCCCCAGGAAGCAGGGAAAGGGTCTCACCTCCAGGGTGGGGATGGACCATGGGGAAGGCAGCAGGGAGGCTGAGGAGCTGTTGGCTGCCCTGGGTCTAGAAGAGGAGGGATTGGGTCATGGAAAGGGCCTGGAGTGCCCTCCTTCTCCCTGTGTCAGGCATAAGTAGGTTCATCTAGGATGAAAGTACTAAAGATGAGGAGTGGGCACTAGGGATGGGTTAGCTGAGACAGTGGGGTTCAGCCTGCTGCTGGGGGATGCATGGTGGGGCCCTGGAACCCTGTGTAGGAAGAAGTCATTGGGGAGGAGGCACACTGGGTGGCAGGGAGAGGGACAGAGCTGGAGCATCGGTGTCCCTGGGGCCAGGAGGCTTCTTTTTAGGAAGCGCTGACTCTGGCCATATTTGAACTCCAAGGCATGATGTTTCATGGGAAGGGCCTTCAGAGGTGTGGCTGGACGCTGGGCTCAGAGTTGTGTGTGGCTCGGGGGGGCGGGGGGTGGCAGTCAGTGGACTCTGTATGGGTTGAGGGGGGCTGCTACTCAAGAGGGAGTCACATCTAAACAGGGAGCTGAGGTCCTCAAGGAGGGTGCTGGCAGGGATGGGGTCTCCACGGGGCAGACCCCTCGACACTCAGTCCCCACCCCTTTGATTCTCAGTCAGCGGGGTTCCTCCCCAGCAGGCCTGGGATTTCTGAGTGCAGAGCCTGGTGTTAGAGCCTGGGGCATCTGTGAGCACCCTCTCTCTTCCTCCTCCTCTGGTCTCATTGGATCCGCCCTATCACCAACAGCATGGCTTCCCTGGGCTAGGGCTGCCAGGTCACGCGGAGGGAGCTCCATTAAATTTGAAGCTCCGATAAGTTTTTTTGTTTGTTTTTGTTTTAAATAGACATTATTTTTTTATTATTTTTTAAAATTTTTATTTATTTATTTGACAAACAGAGAGAGAGAGAGAGAAAGCACAAGCAGGGGGGAGGGGCAGAGGGAGAAGCAGGCTCCCCGCTGAGCAGAGAGCCCCATGTGGGACTCGATCCCAGGACCCTGAGATCATGACCCGAGCTGAAGGCAGATGCTTCACTGACTAAGCCACCCAGGTGCCTGTACTAGACATTATTTTTAAAGCAATTTCAGGTTTACAGAAAAATTGCACAGAAAGTACCAAGAAATTCTAGTAGCTACCCTTCCTGTCCCCAGAAAATTGCCCTATTGTTAACAGCCTGCAGGAGCTGGAACCTTTGTTACGGTTCATGGACTGATAATGATACATTATTACCAGCTGAAGTCTACCACCTTGACCTTAGGATTCACTCTTGATACTGGACATTCTGTGGGTTTAGACAAACGTATAAAGACATAAATCCACCGTTACGGGATCATGCAAAGTAGTTTCATGGCCCTAATCCCCTGTGTCCCTCCTGTCCATCCCTCTAACCCCCGGCAACCCCTGATCTCTTTGCTCTCGCCATCGTTTTGCCTTTTCCAGAATGTCACATTGTTGGAATCCCACAGGGTCTTGCCATTTCAGATTGGGTTCTTTCACTCGGTAAGATCCAGTTAAGGTTCCTCCGTGTCTTGTGTCTTTTCATGGCTTGATAGCTCATTTCTTTTTAGTATTGCTATTTAGTATTGCTAATATTTTCCTGTGTGAATGGATCACAGCTCATCCACCCACCTGCTGAAGCCCTGCCGGTTATGAGTGGAGCTGCTATAGACACCTGTGGCGCGTCTGCTTTGGGCGGACAGGAGTTTCCAGCTCCTTCGGGTACACACTATGGAGCACAATTGCTAGATCGCACGGTAAGAGTATGTTTAGCTTTGCAAGAAGATGCCAAACTACCTTCCAGAGGGGCTGTCCTGTTCTGCATTCCCGCCAGCAGTGAGAGAGCATTCCCACTGCTCCTCATCCCCACCAGCATTTCGTGTTGTCGGTGTTCTGGACGTTGGCTAGTCTGATGGGCGTGAAGGAACATACCTCTTCTGTCTTCACATGTATTTTCACTGGCTGACGTCTGACACCCCCACCTGGGGCCCCCCAGGGCCCGGTGCTGGGGAAGCCCCAGGAGTGACGCAGCTGGTCCAGGGGAGGAGGAGTCCCCAGTGGGCAGACCAGGAGCGGGCCCAGGCGGGAGTCATGCTCTGAGGGCAGCTTACACACTGAGCTCCCCAGGCCAGGCTGGGGAGCTGGGGCTCCTTTCAGAGGGCAGCAGGAGACCCTGGGCTAGAGGGAAGGACAAAGTGAGCTTGGAGGTGACTTCAGGCTGCAGACCAAGAGGGTAGGAGGCAGGAGAGAGGCCATGTGTGCACTCACTCTTTCACACGCTCATTCATTCACTTTACCCATATTTGCTGGGAACCTAGTATGTGTCCAGGGTCCATCCAGGGGTTGAGGACACAGCCTTGCACAGAGCACTAAACCGATGAATCCGTTGCCTCCGTGGTTCATGTCCCCCAAGTGAGAGGTAAACCAGCGAGATACATCAGATGCTCTTGGGGAAGCATGGAGGGAAAGGTAACAGGAGGTGGGAGGGGACAGCATGTGCAAAGGCCTGGTGGTGGCATGTGTAAGCCCTTGGTCCTCAGAGGCCCCTCGTCACCTGAGTGAAGGAAACTTAGTCCTCTGTCGTCCCATCTTCAGGGTAGGGCTCCCTGAGGGCAGGAACAGTGGGCAGGGATGGGGTTGAGAAGGCTTCTGAAGGGAGGGGGTCCTGCTCCCTGGAAGCAGGGTTCTGGGAAGGGAGCTGCCCACAGACCATCTCTAGGTAACCCTGGGGAGCAGGGGAGCCTGGTGGGAAAGGAAAGAGGAGCGGAGGGCCCGGGGGGGCAGGTGGTGATTGAGACGTCACCCCCCAACTCTGTCTTTATTGACAACCACAGCTGATTCTGAACTGCTTCGTAGAGCGGGCACGGTGGTCACCTGGCTACCGGGTTTGACTTTAGTCCGCACTGGGCTCCAAAGGCCAGCACGGTACGCCTGCTGCGGAGACAGCGGACGCGCCCTCTGCACAGGCACGAAGCGACACGGTGACACAGGTAGAAGCTTGCTGGCTTGAAAACCTGCCTCCTCAACTGAAACCTATGAGAGACTGTAGGAAACAAAGAACATTCTGGAAGGGGACAGGCCTTCTCCTGGCCTGTGTAAGGATCTGATCATCAGACTCACATGTGTGTGTGTGTGTGCGTGTGTGTGTGAGGCTGGGTGCGTGTGTCAGTCTCGGACACTAGCTGGGGTGTCCTATGATTCCGTGCAAATCCGACCTTCTCCACCCCGAAGACCCTCCCCTCCTGATGCCAATGGCAAATCCAGGTTGTCACCTGTGCCTCTGAGCCTGGGCTGTGCACTGGAGGTTCCCACGGCCCCTCCTTGGATGCTGTTGCTACATCCCCAGTTCGCTATAAGAGCACGTGATTGGAGCAGCCAGGTGGAAGAGGCACACAGGGTGAGGTGTGGGGGAGGCCGTGGAGCCTCGGCGCTCTCTGAGGGCGCCACTGTCCCCGAGTCTCCATGCATTCGCCAGCCCGGGAGCTCTCTGAGCCCCTTCCCTGGGGGTTTCATGGAGGCTTCATTACGCAGGCCTGACTCATGAGATCATTGGCCTTTGGTGATTGATTCCACCTCCAGCCCCTCTTGCCTCCCTGGCGGTCAGCGGGCAGGACTGAAAATTCCAACCTCCCCTCCCCCGGCACGCAGCCCACATCCTTAGGGCCTTCCCAAAAGCCCGCTCGTGAACATACACCCAGCCGTGGTGGGGAGGGGCTGGGGCAGTTCACCTTCGTGGCTCTTCGGGAACTGAGGACAAGAGACCAACATGGTAACAAAAGATGCTCCCATCATCCTTAGGAATCCCAAGGGTTTTGGAGCTGAGCTGTGAGCCAGGAGCCGTGGACAAGGACCAAATATCTGTGAGAAATATACTGGGTTCATCTGAACGACCCAATATCTGTTTGCTGTAAATCACAGTCTCGCAGCCTGGTCTTGTACCAAGAGAGACACCAACTGTCAGGCATGCCCCTCCGTACAGTGGGCCCCCTGGCTTCCTCGATCTAGGGGACTCAGGCAGTGAACCGTCCAGCAGGGCCCTGCATTCCTGTGACGCCGAGTTTCACTGGAAACAGCGCTGCCTCAGGTCCTCCTGTGTGGTTGGGGTGGTTCCCTCCGTTTGAAGGCTCCGAGAGGGCGAGGTAGCCCTGCTTGCTGATGGTCAGATTGGCTGGGCTGATGCTGGCTTAGGCGGGACAGCCCGGGCTAGGGCCGCATGGTGGGGCATCTGCTGGCCCCTCCCCTGCCCCTCACTGGATCCTGGTCCTGGCTTTAGGGCTCCAAGCAGGCCACACTCCCCAGAGCCCAGCTCACCTGACCAGGAGAATGGGTCCCACCGCAGGACGCCCCTGCCTTCGTGGCCGGCTCTGAGACTGCCCCGTGAGCCCACAGTTCCCTCCCCAGAAGCTCCTGCACCTGCTCGGTATCTGCGCGTCTGGCTTCCCTGGCTTCCCCTTGGCACTCCTTCCCGCAGGTGCCTCTCAGCCAGACCGGCACATAATAACAAAGCTTAGTAACCTTCGTCCACCAGGCGTAAAACGCCGTGTCTTCCGTGTTTGCATTTCTACTTTCTGGTGACAAGTGTCTGTCCTCCTCCCTACATTCCTCATTCATCGCTCATTTGCATTTCCGATTCTGCACTTGTCTGTTTCTGTCTTTTGCTCATCTTTTCCCTGTGAGGGTGTGCTATGTTCTGGGCTGAATTGTGTCCCATCCAAGGTCCTATGTTGGAGTCCTGACCCCCAGCCCCCAAGATGTGGCTGCATCTGGAGATGGGGACTTTATAGAGGTGTTGGAGGGAACACGGGGTCACCGGGATGGCCCTAATCCAATGCAACCCGGCTCCTTATAGGTAAAGAGGATCAGGACACAGATACGCGTGGAGGGACAACCCCGTGAACACACAGGAAGAGCACGGCCATCTGCACGCAAGGAGAGAGGCCTCAGGAGGACCATCACCCCCCAAAGCATCCCTGGACCCTCACCACCCCTTCTCTCATCCCTCCCTGCGCCCCTCCCCATTCCCAGTCAAGCAACCAATGACCTGGGTAGCTTGCATTTTCTGGAGTTTTCTATAAATGGAAGCATATAGCTTGTCCTCTTTTCTGTCTGGTTTCTTTCTCCCAGCGTGACTATTTTGGGATTCATCCGTGCTGTTGCGTGCCTCAACCCTGCATTCCTCCAGTCGCTATGCTATGGATGGGCCACAACTTGTTTACGCACTCGTGTGCTGATGGACGTTTGGGCTGTTTCCAGTTTTTGACGATTAAAAATAAAGCTGCTATTTACATTCATGTGAAAGTCTTTGTGAGGACAGACGTTTCCTTTTCTCGTGGGGAAATGCCTGGACGTAATGACCACATCACATGGCAGGTGTATGTTTAACTTTTTGAGAAAACAGATACTGCCACACTGTGTCGTTTAACATTTCCACCAGCCATGGGAGGTCCCTCCGCATTGTGCCCGGCATTTGTTATGTTAGGGCTTTTCAATCTTAGCCGTTCTTATGGAGTGGTATCCTATGATTTTATCTTGCTGTTCCCCAAAGACAGCTGTGCATCCAGTCACGAGCTTTTTTTTTTGCCATTCATCCATCCTGTTTAGTGAGGTGCCCATTCTAATCTCTGGCCTGTTTTTTAAAAGTTGGGTTGTTTGCTTTCTTATTATTGAGCTGTGAGAGTTCTTTCTGTTTTCTGGATCGGCCCTTTATGAAATATGTGTTTTGCTAAGGTTTTCTCCCAGCTGGTGTCTTATGTTTGCATTCTCTTTACAGTGAAATACAATGAAATTTGAAGAGCAAATTTTAAATGTTTTTGATGAATTTCTATTTGCCGATCTTGGTGAGGGGGGGATTGTGCTTTTGGTATTAAGTCTGGGAAATCTTTGCTGATCCATATTCATAAAGATTTCCCCATGTTTTTATAGTTATTTAGGTCTATAATCCATTTTGAGTTAATTTTTGTATTCAAGTAACAGTCCTCCTTCCTTTTTTTCCTTTCTTTCTCTCTTTCTCCCTTCCTCCCTCCCTTCCTCCCTCCCTTCCTTCCTCCCTCCCTTCCTCCCTCCCTCCCTTCCTTCCTCCCTTCCTTCCTTCCCTCCTTTCTCTCTCTCTCTTTCTCTCTGCAGGTGGATATCCACCTGTTCTAGCATGATTTATTGGGAGAGCTATCATTTCTGCATATGTGTGGGTCTATTTTATTCTCTTAATCTATTTGAATATCTTTACACCAATACCACCCTGTTTTGGTTACTCTAGACTGATCCTAATTCTCAGAATGTTAGCCTGACTTTATTCTTCTTTTTCAGGGTTGTTTTGGCTACTTTGGGTCCTTTGCATTTCCATATGAATTGTAGAACAGGCTTGTAAATTTCTACATAAAAAAACCTGCTGGGATTTTGGTTGGGGCTGCATTAAATCCCTGGGTTAAATTTAGGGAGACCTGGCATCTTAACAGTGTTGAATAAGCCTTCCAATCCATGAATGAGTTCCTGCCTCTGTTCATCTAGGTCTTTAACTTCTCAGCAATGTTTCATATTTTCAACACGTAACTCTTCCACGCCCTTTTTCGCATTTATCCCTATTTTTTTGATACTATCAGGAAGTGTCGATACCTGGTCATTCACTGCTGTTTTACAGAAGTACAACTGACTTTGTATGGCGACCTCGTGTCCCGAAACCTCGGTGAACTCACTTAGTTCTTGCAGCTTTTCCTGTAGAACCCATTGGATTCGATGATCCGGTTGTCTGCGGATAAAAGTTTTCCCTTTTCCTCTACAGTCTGCGTGACGTTTTCTTGCCTAATTGCACCAGCGAGAACCTCCAGAACAATGTGAAAGGAAGTGGTGAGCAGACGTCCTTGTCTTGTTCTGTCTTTAGTGAGAAAACTTTGTCCTTCTCCGTGAGATGGCAGTTATTAGGTTGAGGGAGTTCCTTCTGTTCCTGGTTTGCTGAGAACTTTTCTTTTCTTTTTTTAAACCAGGAATGGGGGTTGAATTTTGTCAAATGTTTCCTCTGCAACTATTGAGATGGCTTTTTTTTTTTTTGGTTAAAATGGTGAATTACTCTGATTGATTTTTGAATGTTACACAAACCTTACATTCCTGGGAGAAACCACACTTGATATGTAACCCATTTTATATGTAGTTGAATTCCACCTGCTAAAATTTTATTTTTGCATCCACGTTTGTGAGGGATAGTGGTCTGCAGTTTTCTGGTATTGTCTTTGGTTTTGGTATCAGGAGAATGCTGGCCTCATAGAATGAGTTGGAAAGTGTTCCCTCCTCTTCAATTTTTTTTTTTTTAAAGAACTTGTATGTAATTGCTATTATTACTTCCTTAAATGTTTGGCAGAATCCAATAGTGAAGCCGTCTGGGCCTGGAGCTTTCTTTGTGGGAAAGGTTTGAACTGTGTTTTCAATTCTTTAATCAATACAAGTTTCCTTGGTTTGTCTACTTCTTCTTGAGTCAGATTTGATTTCAAGAAATGTGTCCATTTCATCTAACGGTCAGATTGATGGGCATGAAGTCGCTCATAATATTTCCTTATTATTCGTTTATCTTTTAACATCTGTTCAATCTGTAGTGATGTCACCTTCCTCATTCCTGATTTTCGTAATTCCTGTTTTCTCTCTTTCCTGACTAAATTGATTAGAGTTTTGTCAATCTTTATCGATGTTCTCAAAAAACCAAGTTTTGATTTGATTTTTAAAATTTTTTTCTGTTATTTTTCTGTTTTCTATTTCAGACTTTCACTTGATCTCTGTTATTTCCTTCCTTGTGCTTACTTTGAGTTTAATTTGCATTTATTTTTCAATTTTCCTTGAGGCGGAAGCTGAGGTCATTGACTTGAGACCTTTCTTATTTTCTACGATAGTCATGGGGTGGTATAAATGTCGCCCTCAGGACTGCTTTAATGGCATTCCATGAGTTCCCTTATGCTGCATTTTCATTTTCATTCAGTTGACAACACTTCCTAATTAACTTTTTTATTTTTCTTTGACTCATGAATTATTTAGTAGTGTGTTATTTAGATTCCAAACATTTGAGAATTTTCCAAGGATCTTTCTGTTATTAATTTCTAGCTTAATTCCACTATGGTCAAAGAATATAATTTATGTGACTTGAATCCTTCTCAACTAATTAAGTTTTGTTTTATGGCCCAGAACATGGTCTGCACTGGTAAATGATGTGTATTTGAGAGGAGTGTTCTATAAATGTCAAGCAAGTCAGGTTGGTTGGCAGTATTGTTCAAGTTTCCTATGTCCTTGCTGGTTTTGTGCCCGCTTGTCCGATTAACTGTCGAGGGAGGGTGTTGAAATCTTTGACCAGGACCAAGGATTTGTCCGTTTCCTTTCAGTTCTATTGATTGTTGCTTCACGTAACTCTGTCATTCCTTGTAACCAGTTGGTGTGTTTGTTTGTTTGTTAAAAAGCGTTTCTTCAAACTGAGGGTTGCTGGAGGGGAAGGGGGTAGGGGATGGGGTAACTGGGTGATGGGCATTAAGGAGGGCACGTGATGTGATGAGCACTGGGTGTTGTATACAACCGATGAATCACTGACCTCTACCTCTGAAACTAATACTACACTGTATGTGAACTAATTGAATTTAAATAAAATACCATAAAATGAGTTTCTTGTAGGCAGCACACAGTGAGGTATTGCTTTTTAAATCCAATCTGACCATCTCTGCCTCTTAATTGGGGTGTGTAGACCACTTACACTCAATGGACTCATCGGTGTGGCTGGATGTGAATTAATCATCTTGTTACTTGCTTTGTATCTGTCTCACTCATTCTTTCTACTCCTTTCCTCTTCTTCTGCCTCCCTTCGCATTCATCAAGTCTTATTTACTCCCTTTTATCTCCTCTTTTGGTTTTTTAGCTGTGACTACTTGTTTTATTATTTTAGTGGTTGCTTTAGGAGTTTTAGTTTACAGTGTTAACTTATCACAGTTGGTTTTGGTTGATTTTCTCCTCCTTATGGGTCACGTTCTCCTATTTCCTGGTCTGTTTAATCATTTTTTATAAGGATGCCAGACATTCTGCATTTTTCCTCGGTGGGTGTGAGATATTTTTCTCTTTCTTTTTTTAAAAGATTTTATTTACTTATTTGACAGAGAGAGACAGCCAGCGAGAGAGGGAACACAAGCAGGGGGAGTGGGAGAGGAAGAAGCAGGCTCATAGCGGAGGAGCCTGATGTGGGGCTTGAACCCAGAACGCCGGGATCACGCCCTGAGCCGAAGGCAGGCGCTTAACCGCTGTGCCACCCAGGAGTCCCTATTTTTCTCTTTCTGCAAATATTCTCAAGCTTTGTTCTGAAGTGCTTCACCAGTTTAATCCTTTCTCGTCTGCTTGTTCTGATTGTAAGGCAGATCTGGAGCAACTGCTCCATTATTTATCCAGGGTTAATTATCCCTGCTACTGAGACAAGACATTTCTGAGTACCCAATGCCTCATGAATTATTCACTTTTCCAGTCCGTTTGCTGGGCACAGACCCTCTTTCCACCCCTGTGTGAGCAGGCATTGGTCTCTCCGATCCTTTCCAGTGGCTCTCTTCCCAGCCTTGGACACTTTCTGTCCAGACCTGTGCCCTGCACCCTGCTGAATGCTGGAGGACCCCTCTGCATGTCTCGAGGGTTCTCTCCCTGGGCACCCCTCAGGTCCTCCTTCCTGCACTGAGGCCTGGAAACTTTCTCGAGAAAGCAAGCTGGGCAATTGTAGGACCCAACCTGACTGTTTTCCACCTCCTGGGACCACTGGTGTTCACTGCCTAATGTCCACAGTCATGAAAAACATTGTTTTATGTATTTTTGTCCTTTTTGGGGGGAGGATTGTTTCAGACAGGAAGATGAATCTGGCCCCTGTTACTCCATCTTGGCTAGAAGTAGGTGTCTGTCTTTTGATAACATTTTTTGATATACAGAAACTTAAACTTTTCAAGTAATGAAATTTACTGAGCTTTTCCTTTGCTTCCTTGATGCTTCCATTGCTTGTGAGCTTAGAAAATTTTCCCCAGCATAAAAGCAGACCAACATGGGGGCACCTGGGTGGCACAGTGGTTAAGCATCTGCCTTCGGCTCAGGGCGTGATCCCGGCGATCTGGGATCAAGCCCCACATCAGGCTCTTCTGCTATGAGCCTGCTTCTTCCTCTCCTACTCCCCCTGCTTGTGTTCCCTCTCTCGCTGGCTGTCTCTATCTCTGTCGAATAAATAAATAAAATCTTAAAAAAAAAAAAAAGCAGACCAACATGCACCTACATTTCTCACTAGTTTTAGTTTCAATAATTTGTTTCTTCATACTGAACTCTCTAATTCTCCTGGTACGTATTTTGGTATTTGGCGTGGAGTGAAAGTCTTTGCCTTTTCTTCTTCGCACGCACATCTGATTTTCTCAACTTCCTTTATTAAGTATCTTACCATCCCCCTTTCATTGATCGAGATGCTTACATGTACGTGGTGTCGTGCCGATAAATACTGTAGAATTGGAAGAAATTTTACAACTGTCAAGAGCGGAGGGTGTGGAGCTGTAGTTCACGGTCTACGGTTAGTGGCTGTGTGACCTTGGGACTTGGCGTAATCGGTTCTGAGCTTCGGCTTGCTCTTCTGGAAAATGCAAATGATGAGAATATTTGCCTCTTTGGTCTACTGCGAATGTTGCTTGAGGCGAAGCAAAAGATGCTTTGCCGGGCCGCGGGTCCGGGTCCGCAGGAAGCACTCGGCACGGACCAGCTGTAATACCTCCGCTTTAGAAATCTACTCTTAATTTTCACATTTTTCTTAGCTGTTCCTATTTTTCCTCCTCTATGAATCTGAGATTCATCTTGCCAACCACCTCCCACCCCCGGCTCACCCCTCTCTCCCAAGTAAATCCTATTCGAATTTTGGTTGAAAATCTGGCAAACCTATACATTAATTTGGGAAGAACTGATTTTTATAAACTTCCTACTCAAGACCAAGTTGTGTTTTTCTCTCTCTCTCATTTTTTTTTCAAAGTTCCTTTTTATGTTTCTCATTAAACTTTGTCCTTCTCTTCCTACAGACCCTGGACATTCCTAAGAGGGTTACTGCTAAGTATTTTACACTCTTTGTTTTGTTTTGCTTGAGAATAATATTTTTATTCCACTTTATCTTCTTGTTGAATGTTGTTACAAAATAATAAAAAATGTCTATTTAAAATATGTATTTTGCATCTGGCTGCTTTCCTGAGTTCTCTCATTTATCCTGAAAGCTCTTCCGCTGACTCTCTCGGGGCTCCCAGGAATGTGGTGGTTTGGTTTCCTCCTCTCCAGAAGTTATACGTCCTATTTCTGTTTAACATCTTTCTCATTGTCTTCAGTTTCCAGGCCAGGGCTGAGGAGTGATGGTAAAAGCAGGCATCCTCGTTCGGTTCCTGTCTTGGACTGAGATGCTGCGTGCTCCACCAGCAAGTGTAGATAAAGGAAGTGCTTATTTATAGTTTTCTAGAGTTTCTCGAGCCTTTGTTTTGTTCTCAGAAATAAGGATTGATTTTTGGCAAGTGCCCTCCCCCTGATGTTTAACAATTATGAACTATTTAAGATACACCAGAAGGTAGAAATAAAAATAGGAAGAGCCTGTATCTACCCACCCACCTCTTGGCTTAAGAAATAAAACGTGTTGAACCCTGTCTCAGCGCTCCGGGTCGCCCCTTCACGATAAAATCCCCTTCCCCTGCCTGGAGGGGACGCTTCATTGGCCATGGGTGCCCCTCCCATCGAAGCACAGATCATTTGTCTTCATATTTTAAAAAATGTTACGTAAGCCATTTTTCCTTCTGCAGCTTACTCATGTTGTGTTTTCACAACTTTGCCGGCGGCTGCATTTAGCGGTAGGTCCTTTCTTCTAACTGCGCGTGGTCCGTTTGTGGCTAGCTGCTGTGCTCTGCAGGAAGGCTCGAACTTTCCGTAACTGCCCACAGCGCTCTGTGCCAGGAGAGGAACCGGGCGCCTCCTCGAGCTGACCGGGTGCGGCGCGTCGTCTTCGCGCACCTCCCCCCAAGCGCCCGTGCCCGCCACCGTGCCAGTGCTGGCTGCTTTCAGACCCGGTTCCGCTGCACCTGCTTCCCACTCCCTCCCCCTCTGAGCCCTGAGCCCTCAGAGCAAGGACCCCCCTCCTCCTCCACGACCACCCGTCCACCACCGCACCACCAACACAAGGGTCGCAAGATGTCCTGTCGCTTTGGGCTTTGGACGTGCCATGCGATCAAGGCTGATGCGCCGTATTGACTGTCATGCCCCTTCCTTCTTTTTTAATTTTCTTTTTGGGGGCTGGGGGCTTTTAGGTCAGTGACAGTGACAAGTCTGGGCCAGTTGCCTTGAAGGGGGTCCCACAATCAGATTTGTGGGGCGGTTTCTTCACGATGCGAATCAGGTTGAACTTTTGGGCTAGAATATCACTCAGGTGGCGTGTCCTCAGCGCGACCCCTTGCCGGGGGTTACCACTCGGCTAACGTGCTGTCCACCTGCTTCTCCATTTTCAAGGTACTTTGCGCTTTACAAGTAATCGGGGTGGGGGGGGATCTCCATTCACCGCCTGGAGATTGGATCGGGTGCGCCGTTCACGGCCGCGCGATCATTTCCCCACCCTGGCCTGACCCTTGCTCCCCAACTATCGCGCCCATGGCTGCAAAGGGGAGCCTTTCCCACCCTGTCCCTTGTCATCTGCCTGTGGCAGCTGGCATGCTCCTGGAAACACGAGCCCCTCCTTCCCCTAACCAACATCTGTCCTTCGCCTCCCTCGTGTGTGGACTGGCATTTTGTGGCAGCGTAAATGTGGTCTCCTGCTTCCCACTTCCCACACATTCACTGACCATCCCGGGTTCTTCGCTGCGAACTCCGTACCCCCTTCGCTCGTTTTTCTATTCAATGGCTTGCCTTTCCCCTGATGGTGTCCTGAAGTTCCTTATGTATATGCAACACTGACCTGCACCAGGACGTGCTACAAATACCCACTCCCAACACGTGGCTTGTGGTCCACTGGGCTCACGGCATCTTTGGGCACAGATGAGAGAAGAGACTAAGGCCCCAGACAGAGTCCTTTGTCTGGAGCCCATGCCACCAAACCGAGACTTAATAGTGACCCAGCTGCATCCTCCTGGGAACACCGGGTGGGCAGAGGTGAGGCGGCAGCTGACAGAGCCCCACGTACCCCCAGGCAGCAGAGGCCACCCCACCACACCCCAGCCCCTCTCCCGGTGCGGCCTCGTGCTTTGCTCGCCGGGGCCCCTTGGTGCTGAGTCCAGAGTCCCCACATGAAGGCATTGAGGCCTTTAGAGCTCGCTCACTTGGACCCTGTTTTCTTACCCAGAGACATTCATGTTCTCAAAACTTTCTTTATGCCTGTGGAATTTATCAAACTCTTGTTTTATGGTTTGGAGGTTGGACACCTGGTTTAAGAAATTCCCCTGTTCCAACAGCTTTCCGACGCTCTCCTATAGCTGCTTCCTAAACGTTGGAATGTTCTCCTTCTCAGACATAGTTCTTCAGACAGGGCTGGGGGTGTGGGGGCTCATTTTCGTGGCCGGCGTGAGGAGGTGGTGCGTGGTGCCCTGTTTCACTTATTCTTGGTGTTGGTCCATCTGCCCCCGCAACCACCCCCCCAACACAGCAGGCGTGCCCGTGGCCCTGCCCCTGGGCCTGTCCTCAGTGTCCATGTCCGTGTCCGTGTCTGTGCCTGTGCCTGTGTCCGTGTCTGTATCCGTGTCTGTGTCCATGTCTGTGTCTGTGTCCGAGTCCATGCCTGTGCCTGTGTCCATGCCTGTATCCGTGTCTGTGTCCATGTCCATGTCCGTGTCAGTGTATGTGTCTGTGCCTGTGCCCATGTCTGCATCCATGTCCGTGCTCATGTCTATGCCCATGTCTGCATCCATGTCCGTGCTCATGTCTATGCCCATGTCCGTGTCCATGTCCATGCCTATGCCTGTGTCCATGCCCGTGTCCATGTCCATGCCTATGCCTGTGTCCATGCCCGTGTCCATGTCCATGCCCCTGTCCGTGCCCACGTCCATGTCCATGTCTGTGTCCGAGTCCATGTCTGTGTCTGTGTCCATGTCTGTGTCCGTGTCTGTGTCCATGTCCGTGTCCATCTGGGAGCCGGCTTCTCCCCTCACATGGTCTGGGCTGTCCACGGCCCCCTTTCTTTCCCCACACATGTTAGAATCAGTGTGAATTTACATAAGTCCCTGTGGGAACATGATTGAGTTGCTCTGAATTCATAGATTAATTTAGGGAGAATGAACAGTTTTAAGATATTACTGCTTCCTCTTAGGGAACAATCTCCAGGTATTGGTGCTTTTTAGATATTTTCAAAAAAGTGATTTTATTCTCTCTCTGGTTGTCTTGCACAAGTTTTGCTAGATTTATCCTTATTATCGTATGTTTTTACATTTGTGTTGTAAATGGTATTTTTAAACACTGTCCCCTAACTCTCAATCTTTCTATCTTACGCTCTCGTGTACCCGCTCAGAACTCTTAATTCTAATAATTCAGAATTGCAGATGTTCTTGCTTGTTTTCTTTTTTTGTATATAATTGTTTGGGAATAGGGGCAATTTTTTAAGGCACAAATAAGTAGGACAAAATACTGTTTTCCTTTCCCTCTTGTCTCCTTTTCTTAAAAAAAGATTTTATTTATTTGACAGAGAGAGAGGGCATGAGAGGGAGAGAGAGAATCCAAGCAGACTCCGCGCCGAGCGTGCAGCCCGATGTGGGACTCGATCCCATGACCCTGAGATCATGACCTGAGCTGAAACCAAAAGTCAGATGCTTAACCGATTGTGCCCTCCAGGTGCCCCTCCTGTCCTCTTTTTTGTTTTGGGGGAAGTTTCTTTTTCTGGACCTAAAGCTCTGGCTGGGGCACCTGGGCAGGGAGGAGGAAGCCGCGGAGTGGACCTTCCTGCCTGACTCTGGCAGCCTGTCCCCGTGGAGCATGGCGCTTGCTGTCGGTGTTCAGAAGACACCTTCCTTGGGCTGAGGAAACTGTCTTCTATTCTTAATCGGCTGAGAATTTTCTTCACGACCTGCGTTCTGTTCCCACCGAGGCCTCCCCGAGCCTCTGCTCCGCTAACGACTCAAGAGTCAGCTCATGGCGGCTTGCTGACCTAGAATGATCTCCGCGCCAGAGAGGATGATGTCATTTGGTGGCTCAGCCTCTTTAAAACAAAATCAGTCTGTTCACGTTTTGCTCTTCACCTGGAGTCCACGCCGCAAGTCTGATTTCCCCTGGAAACTGGCCATTTTATGCGGTTTTCAAGAACACCATCCGGAAGCGGTTTCTGATGAGCTCGCCCCAGGAGCCCTGCCTCTGCCACAGCTGTTGTTTTGTTCGGGGACTTATCCTAATCCCCCTCATCTGGGCCTCCTCCCTCCCGCTGGCCCGTGAGGCTGATGCGGGCCCATGTCACCAGCCCTTTTGCAGAGCCCAGTTTTGGCCCTTGGGCTGTGCAGTCACTTGGAATTCCCGTTATCTTCCCTTTCCTCATCATTCCCATGTTTCTCTTCCCCTTGCTTTTGGTTTCTGGCTCATTTTCCAATTTCTTGAATTAGATGCTTCACATTCGCAGTTGGGGTCCCTCCCCAGGCTTTTCCAGCCGCCCCCTTCAGGTCCCAGCTCGTCCTGCCGCTCAGCAGAGCCCAGCCTCCCCAGGTGTTTTCACATTTCTAAACACATGCTAATAAGTTACGCGCCACAGGGTGGGATGTGGGCACAGAGCGCTGGCCACGGGCTCTGCGTGCTGGTCGCTGGTCTGGTCGAGGCAGCTCCTGGAAAGCGTCACACGTGCTCCCCGTCTGCAGGAGCGGCCTTCCCCCAAGGCCCGTCTCTCCCGCCTGACTGGTCCAAACCCACCCCATCGCTCTGGTCCTCCCGGCCTGCCAGGCCCTGAGATGTGCTTTAAAACCTCCCACTCAGACCCCAGACTTGTTTGCGTTCCCTGTGGCCAGCGGGTGACTTGGGGGTGGGGGGCTGGCCCTCCTGTCCCTGTGCTGCCCGGCTCCCTAGGGCAGCCCCTCAGAACGCAGCGGTGGGTGCGGGGGGATGGTGACGCGGGCTCTGTGGACCCCACCCGCTGCTCCGTTAAGGTGTTCACCTCTGCATTACCGCAGCAAAGCTCATTGGCCGTTAGCGGTTAGCATGTCTGCGTATAGGTGTGGCGCGTGGAGCTGGGGGTGCACGTCGGTGGGGCAAGCGTGTGCTGGTGAATGGAAGGCATATGTAGGGGGTGTGCCCCCACGCGGGATGTGTGTTGGGGTGGGCACACGTGTGCATGTGCTCTCTGGGGGCTCGCCCTTGTTGTTGGGGTCCCGCCACCCGTGGCAGACCCCAGGGTGCACTCCCTCTTTCCCTCCACTCTGCAGAGCCTCTCCGGAGGGGCGGCTCCGGACTCTGAAAGCTTCCTCCATGAATACTCCGCTGTGCAAGGCTCTACGTCTTCATCCAATTTTTGTGATTTATATTTTCCATAATTCTGTTTGGTCAGGATTTTCAAATTTATTACACAGTTGTGCACTGTGTTCTCTTATAATATAGAAAGAACGGTCTGTGTTTGCTGAGTCTGCTCTCTGGACACGTGCTTTCCTGCTCCTTTCCTCTGGGGGCGAAAGGCCCCTCAGGCTGTGTGCGCCCCCTTGTTCTGGACCCTGCTTCTGCCCCCACATTTCCGGGGGACGGGTGTAAGGTCTCCCAGTGTGTTCCCGCTCCCCTCCCCCAGGCTCTCCAAAGGCAAAGCTCTTCTAGCCCAAGCCGGCTTCAGAGCAGACTCGGCGGTGGGGGGCTGCTCACGGGGGGCAAAGACCCGGGCTGCGGTGGGGAACTGAGGGTCCCCGGGGCTTGCAGGGAAGTGGGGGCAGATGTGGAAGCCACTGGCAGAGCCGGGTGGGGAGTCCCAGACCCCATGGGGCCATGTGCCCTGACCCCTAAAGGGAGCTCCCAGTGTCCCTTGGGCCCCAATCTGTGCTTCTGTCCTCCCTGCCTGTCTGCTTGGCCCCCTCCTCCTGTCCGCGCCCCCAGCGCCCCTGTCCAAGAGCCAGCACACACTTGGTGGAGGGGAGTCTGCCAGCTTTATTCACAGACCCCGGGAGATGGGGGCGGCCAGGACAGAGACAAGGGGGGTGCTCGGGGCTGGGCCCTCCACCCCCAGGCCTGGGGGCTGGATGCTGCCGCACGGGCTGCGCGGGCCGAGGGTCTCTGCCTCTGGGAACCTCTTCGGCTGCTTCACTTCCAGCGCCCTCCGACTTTGCCCTTGGCCGGGGCTCCGGCCTTCTTGCTACTGCAGATGGAAGCAAGTTGATCTTCAGCAGCTGGGTGTTTGGGCCCCCCACCCAGCCCTTCTTCGGCCTCCCGCAGACCCGCCCATGACCGCTCTGACACCCTGACAGCTCTGCCCGCCCAGGCTGCGATCAGGGTGAAGTGCCCAGTCTGGCCTCGAAGCCCCGGGCACACATTCCAAGCACCGGTGACTCACCTGTACCTGGCCTGGCTGGGCCTGGGCGCCTTGTGCCGGGACAGTTAGTGTGGTTAGTGGAGGCACCAGCTAGCACAGGACACCCCCCAATCCCTGCCAGAAGCTTGGGCTCCTGGGCACCACCTCGGGCAGACCCCAGGCCTGCTAGGGAAGCCGTCTCTGCAGACGGCTCTCATCGTCCCAGTTCCTGTGGCTTGGACAGAGCCTCCTGGCTCATCACCTCCTGGGGCAGGAGAGGCTCTGGACAGTCAGCAACCTCGGTCCCTGACTCTGGGCCGGCAAGCCAGGCCTGGTAGACGCAGGGCCTGGGAGGCCTCTGCCCCGGCCCTCCAGTCAGTTGTTAGAGCTGACAACAGAGGAAGGAGCTGGGTAAGAGGTCAGCACCCTGCAGGGTGGCCGTCCTTAGAGCCTTCCCTGTCTGTCTGAGGCCCTTTGCACACCAGGGAGCCAGGAGGGGGCTGGGTGCTGGGTCAGGGTGCCACGGGTGGGAACAGGGTGTGTGGGGACCAGAAGCCAACCCTTTGGGACGACTTCTGGCTGGAGAAGGCCATGCAGTTCCCAAGGCTGGCTTTGGGAGAAGCCCTGGCACCGGTGGCCGTGCCCATGGCCCATGTCCTGCAGGGGTCAGCCCAAGAACCCTTACACACATGCACACACACGGAAGGGCTCTCACAAGGCCCGCATCAGCCGCACCCAACAGAGCCCAGGGAGGAGGGGGTCACCTTCACAGGGCCCCCCCGGGGTGGAGGAGCCCAGCCCTGGGAGCGGCAAGGGGGCAGGGGCCAGTGGAGGAGGGAGGGAAACCCCCGTGGAAGCAGTCCCGGGGACACTGCACTGTGTGGGCTGGGAACCGGCTCAGCGGCCAGGCTGGGAGGCAGCAGCCCAGGGCAGGTGGCCACGGAGCACAGGCCCTCGGGGGCGAGCAACAGGCGGGCTTCTCCAGGCCTTGCCCAGCAGCTGTGCTCAGGGGTGCCGCAGACCCCGGGGTCACCTTACGGACAGAAGGTTCACGGTCCCGAGGAGCCAGAGGCTCCGCCGAGGCTGCAGGGAGACCCGTGACAAAGCCCGGGCTTCTGATGGCCCGTGCCAGCTCCCCTCTGAGGGGGCACTGTGCTGGGATGTCCAGGAGCCCCGTCTGCCTTTGCCGGGCTGCTGGGGAGGTGGCCCAGGACCACCATGTCCCCGGGGCCTACGGCTGACCCTCCCCACAGTCGGCCTCCTCCTAGGCTCTGGGGTGAGGAGGGAGCCGAAGGAGGCTGCAGGTCCGGGGGTGCAGGGCCCAGACGTGCGGACTCCCGTGGCCGCTGGTTAGGCTGGTTACTGCTCTGCTGGGGGTCGGCCGCCCCGGGACCGGCCGAAATCGCTGGGCCCAGGTTTGGGCGGTGGCGGCCAGCCCCGTGGGGCCACACGCCCGGCACAGAGCACCGGGCAGGAGGGCTACTCACTGCTTCTGGGCCTGATCGATGCGGCTCCTGAGGTTGGTGATCTGTGAACAACACAGGTGACTTACCTGGCAGGTCGGAGCGGGGCCAGGCCGGTTGCGGCCAGCGTGCCCTTCTTCAGCCGAGCCCCGCGGCCATGCCGGCACCGCTCACTCCCTTACTGTGTCCCGGCTCCGCCGGGCGAAGACACCGGCCCTTGGCCCTTGCGACTCTTGCCTCTGACTTACTTTTGGTGGCCCGCACTGCAGACCCGGGCCAAGACACACAGCAGCTCCGGAGCTGGCCACTTACCTGCAGGCTGCGGCTGGATGTGGGGCGGGGGCACGGGGAGGGAGGCGAGGTTGGCAGAGCCCCTGACTCTGGTGGCTACTGAGTGGCCAGCCCTACGGCCCACTGGCTCCTTCGCCCAATGGCTCCCTCCTCCTGACCGCCCGGAGGAGAGGCTCAGGGGAAGGCAAAGCCCTTCCCCCACCTGCCAGCAAGGGCAGCAGGTCAGCCTCCCAAGCCACGGCTGCAGGGGTGGGGAGGAGGTGGGGCGGGAGGCCAGCCTCCATCATCTCCGTGCCCGCCGCCGCCATCCGCAACGAACCGGCTTTGCCATGCGAGAGGCTCACCGTGCATCGCACACCACGAGCCTGGTCCGGGGGGACTCTGGCTACTTACAACTTGGCCAGCATCTCCACTCTGGCCCTCATGTTCATGATCTAGAAAGACCAAGACGGTTAGCGGGCTGGGCGGGTGGCTGAGGCTTCGGGGCCTTGCTGTGTGCTGGGCTAGCCTACACCCGGGCCCTCATGGCCCTTCCAGCCCCCCAGGGACCCACCGTGGGCCGTGCACACGTGTCAGAAGGCAGTGGGTCTCTGACTCAGCCCCATGGACCCAGAGTGGGGCTGTGTGCAGGGGACGCCTGCTTCTGCAAGACAACCCTCCCAGGGGACCATTGGGAGAGGGCAGGGCTGTCCCCAATCCTGGACGCTGTGGAACCTCAGGGAAGCGTGTGCTCCCGGGGG
>NW_024424786.1:45887666-45889992 GCF_017311325.1 Ursus maritimus
GGAGCTGGGTAAGAGGTCAGCACCCTGCAGGGTGGCCGTCCTTAGAGCCTTCCCTGTCTGTCTGAGGCCCTTTGCACACCAGGGAGCCAGGAGGGGGCTGGGTGCTGGGTCAGGGTGCCACGGGTGGGAACAGGGTGTGTGGGGACCAGAAGCCAACCCTTTGGGACGACTTCTGGCTGGAGAAGGCCATGCAGTTCCCAAGGCTGGCTTTGGGAGAAGCCCTGGCACCGGTGGCCGTGCCCATGGCCCATGTCCTGCAGGGGTCAGCCCAAGAACCCTTACACACATGCACACACACGGAAGGGCTCTCACAAGGCCCGCATCAGCCGCACCCAACAGAGCCCAGGGAGGAGGGGGTCACCTTCACAGGGCCCCCCCGGGGTGGAGGAGCCCAGCCCTGGGAGCGGCAAGGGGGCAGGGGCCAGTGGAGGAGGGAGGGAAACCCCCGTGGAAGCAGTCCCGGGGACACTGCACTGTGTGGGCTGGGAACCGGCTCAGCGGCCAGGCTGGGAGGCAGCAGCCCAGGGCAGGTGGCCACGGAGCACAGGCCCTCGGGGGCGAGCAACAGGCGGGCTTCTCCAGGCCTTGCCCAGCAGCTGTGCTCAGGGGTGCCGCAGACCCCGGGGTCACCTTACGGACAGAAGGTTCACGGTCCCGAGGAGCCAGAGGCTCCGCCGAGGCTGCAGGGAGACCCGTGACAAAGCCCGGGCTTCTGATGGCCCGTGCCAGCTCCCCTCTGAGGGGGCACTGTGCTGGGATGTCCAGGAGCCCCGTCTGCCTTTGCCGGGCTGCTGGGGAGGTGGCCCAGGACCACCATGTCCCCGGGGCCTACGGCTGACCCTCCCCACAGTCGGCCTCCTCCTAGGCTCTGGGGTGAGGAGGGAGCCGAAGGAGGCTGCAGGTCCGGGGGTGCAGGGCCCAGACGTGCGGACTCCCGTGGCCGCTGGTTAGGCTGGTTACTGCTCTGCTGGGGGTCGGCCGCCCCGGGACCGGCCGAAATCGCTGGGCCCAGGTTTGGGCGGTGGCGGCCAGCCCCGTGGGGCCACACGCCCGGCACAGAGCACCGGGCAGGAGGGCTACTCACTGCTTCTGGGCCTGATCGATGCGGCTCCTGAGGTTGGTGATCTGTGAACAACACAGGTGACTTACCTGGCAGGTCGGAGCGGGGCCAGGCCGGTTGCGGCCAGCGTGCCCTTCTTCAGCCGAGCCCCGCGGCCATGCCGGCACCGCTCACTCCCTTACTGTGTCCCGGCTCCGCCGGGCGAAGACACCGGCCCTTGGCCCTTGCGACTCTTGCCTCTGACTTACTTTTGGTGGCCCGCACTGCAGACCCGGGCCAAGACACACAGCAGCTCCGGAGCTGGCCACTTACCTGCAGGCTGCGGCTGGATGTGGGGCGGGGGCACGGGGAGGGAGGCGAGGTTGGCAGAGCCCCTGACTCTGGTGGCTACTGAGTGGCCAGCCCTACGGCCCACTGGCTCCTTCGCCCAATGGCTCCCTCCTCCTGACCGCCCGGAGGAGAGGCTCAGGGGAAGGCAAAGCCCTTCCCCCACCTGCCAGCAAGGGCAGCAGGTCAGCCTCCCAAGCCACGGCTGCAGGGGTGGGGAGGAGGTGGGGCGGGAGGCCAGCCTCCATCATCTCCGTGCCCGCCGCCGCCATCCGCAACGAACCGGCTTTGCCATGCGAGAGGCTCACCGTGCATCGCACACCACGAGCCTGGTCCGGGGGGACTCTGGCTACTTACAACTTGGCCAGCATCTCCACTCTGGCCCTCATGTTCATGATCTAGAAAGACCAAGACGGTTAGCGGGCTGGGCGGGTGGCTGAGGCTTCGGGGCCTTGCTGTGTGCTGGGCTAGCCTACACCCGGGCCCTCATGGCCCTTCCAGCCCCCCAGGGACCCACCGTGGGCCGTGCACACGTGTCAGAAGGCAGTGGGTCTCTGACTCAGCCCCATGGACCCAGAGTGGGGCTGTGTGCAGGGGACGCCTGCTTCTGCAAGACAACCCTCCCAGGGGACCATTGGGAGAGGGCAGGGCTGTCCCCAATCCTGGACGCTGTGGAACCTCAGGGAAGCGTGTGCTCCCGGGGGCAGCCCCAGGGCCGCTACGAGGGTGCTCTTCCGGGTGGAGGTGAGCAAACTGAGGCACAGAAGGACCAGGTGAATTGCCCCAGGGCACGGCTCCTGAGGAGTCAGGAGTCACCAGGCACTGGACACACTCTATCATAGTGGCCTGTAGAGACGGCCATGGGAGACGCCCCTCCGGGGTGAATTGTCTCCCACCAGGGACCCTGGAGGACACTGAGGCCGGGGACTGTGCCTCCGA
>NW_024424786.1:45890002-45902332 GCF_017311325.1 Ursus maritimus
CCGCACCCAACAGAGCCCAGGGAGGAGGGGGTCACCTTCACAGGGCCCCCCCGGGGTGGAGGAGCCCAGCCCTGGGAGCGGCAAGGGGGCAGGGGCCAGTGGAGGAGGGAGGGAAACCCCCGTGGAAGCAGTCCCGGGGACACTGCACTGTGTGGGCTGGGAACCGGCTCAGCGGCCAGGCTGGGAGGCAGCAGCCCAGGGCAGGTGGCCACGGAGCACAGGCCCTCGGGGGCGAGCAACAGGCGGGCTTCTCCAGGCCTTGCCCAGCAGCTGTGCTCAGGGGTGCCGCAGACCCCGGGGTCACCTTACGGACAGAAGGTTCACGGTCCCGAGGAGCCAGAGGCTCCGCCGAGGCTGCAGGGAGACCCGTGACAAAGCCCGGGCTTCTGATGGCCCGTGCCAGCTCCCCTCTGAGGGGGCACTGTGCTGGGATGTCCAGGAGCCCCGTCTGCCTTTGCCGGGCTGCTGGGGAGGTGGCCCAGGACCACCATGTCCCCGGGGCCTACGGCTGACCCTCCCCACAGTCGGCCTCCTCCTAGGCTCTGGGGTGAGGAGGGAGCCGAAGGAGGCTGCAGGTCCGGGGGTGCAGGGCCCAGACGTGCGGACTCCCGTGGCCGCTGGTTAGGCTGGTTACTGCTCTGCTGGGGGTCGGCCGCCCCGGGACCGGCCGAAATCGCTGGGCCCAGGTTTGGGCGGTGGCGGCCAGCCCCGTGGGGCCACACGCCCGGCACAGAGCACCGGGCAGGAGGGCTACTCACTGCTTCTGGGCCTGATCGATGCGGCTCCTGAGGTTGGTGATCTGTGAACAACACAGGTGACTTACCTGGCAGGTCGGAGCGGGGCCAGGCCGGTTGCGGCCAGCGTGCCCTTCTTCAGCCGAGCCCCGCGGCCATGCCGGCACCGCTCACTCCCTTACTGTGTCCCGGCTCCGCCGGGCGAAGACACCGGCCCTTGGCCCTTGCGACTCTTGCCTCTGACTTACTTTTGGTGGCCCGCACTGCAGACCCGGGCCAAGACACACAGCAGCTCCGGAGCTGGCCACTTACCTGCAGGCTGCGGCTGGATGTGGGGCGGGGGCACGGGGAGGGAGGCGAGGTTGGCAGAGCCCCTGACTCTGGTGGCTACTGAGTGGCCAGCCCTACGGCCCACTGGCTCCTTCGCCCAATGGCTCCCTCCTCCTGACCGCCCGGAGGAGAGGCTCAGGGGAAGGCAAAGCCCTTCCCCCACCTGCCAGCAAGGGCAGCAGGTCAGCCTCCCAAGCCACGGCTGCAGGGGTGGGGAGGAGGTGGGGCGGGAGGCCAGCCTCCATCATCTCCGTGCCCGCCGCCGCCATCCGCAACGAACCGGCTTTGCCATGCGAGAGGCTCACCGTGCATCGCACACCACGAGCCTGGTCCGGGGGGACTCTGGCTACTTACAACTTGGCCAGCATCTCCACTCTGGCCCTCATGTTCATGATCTAGAAAGACCAAGACGGTTAGCGGGCTGGGCGGGTGGCTGAGGCTTCGGGGCCTTGCTGTGTGCTGGGCTAGCCTACACCCGGGCCCTCATGGCCCTTCCAGCCCCCCAGGGACCCACCGTGGGCCGTGCACACGTGTCAGAAGGCAGTGGGTCTCTGACTCAGCCCCATGGACCCAGAGTGGGGCTGTGTGCAGGGGACGCCTGCTTCTGCAAGACAACCCTCCCAGGGGACCATTGGGAGAGGGCAGGGCTGTCCCCAATCCTGGACGCTGTGGAACCTCAGGGAAGCGTGTGCTCCCGGGGGCAGCCCCAGGGCCGCTACGAGGGTGCTCTTCCGGGTGGAGGTGAGCAAACTGAGGCACAGAAGGACCAGGTGAATTGCCCCAGGGCACGGCTCCTGAGGAGTCAGGAGTCACCAGGCACTGGACACACTCTATCATAGTGGCCTGTAGAGACGGCCATGGGAGACGCCCCTCCGGGGTGAATTGTCTCCCACCAGGGACCCTGGAGGACACTGAGGCCGGGGACTGTGCCTCCGATGGGGAAGTTGGAGGTGTCTGGGTTTGCACGGAGCATGTTGGTTGCCAGGACGGCACCCTCTCCCCAGGGCCCGAAGGGCTTCCGAGGGGACGGTAACTGCACAGGACTGTTGTTCTGGTTGTGAGCCCCTCCCGGGCAACTCTGGGCAGCCACCCCCCAGATGGCTCAGTCCCAGACCCCTTTCCCAGCTGCCAGGCGGGGGCGTGAGACGCCCTTCTGCCTGCTCTGACCCGACAAGGTGACAGTTCGGGGACCGAGCCCGGGCCCCCGAGGGGCTTGGAGGAAGCAGATGTCTCTGGCGGGCACGGCTGGGACTGGCTTTGCAGAGAAGGCTGTGAGGGAGGCCACCCCTGTGCCCAAGAAACCTACTGCTACTGGGGTGGGCTTTCCGCAAGTCCCAGGCGACTCGGAAACTGGACCCCGAGGCCGCTGAGCCCTCTGCTCTCTCTTGTGGCCCTCGGAGCAGGGCCGATTGCCTGGGGCATGGAGGGGGGCTCAGAGGGCACCCCAGCCACAGTCTCCGGCAAGACAGTGGCCCCAACCAGGGTCCACAGGGATGGCCAGCCTGGGCTTCTCAGGGCGCAAGGCTGTGGGGACGCAGGGGGGCAGCTGAGCCCGTGGGGCCCGAACTGCAGAGTGTCTGCACTCACATCGTATTTCTGGCGCTTCAGCTTCTCCCCAAACTCGAACTTGTCGATCTCCAGTTGGTAGAGGGTCTCCCAGAGCTCCTTGGCCTTGTCCCTGGGAGAGTGGCAAAGGTGCGGCTTGGCTGGGTAAGCCCTGGGGCCCAGGCCACCCGCTGTCCCCCTCCAGCCGCCACGGAGAGCCAGCCCAGGTTCTCCCAGGAACCTCTGAGGCTGGCGGGCTTGGGATGCGCCAGCCGCTGCCCCAGGGCCGTGACACCCGGCCCTACCTCAGCTTGTCCTCGCCGAGGTGGTCAATGTTGAGCGGCTTGCGTCTCTCTGCCAGAACCTTCTTCTTCATCTCCCGGGCAGTCTGCTTCTTGCCTCTCTTCTGGTCGGCCTGAGGGGACAGGGCGGAGGGGCCTGGCCTCAGGAGGGAGCATCGCACGGCTCCCTGGCAGTGGCTGGGGTGCAGACGGAGGCCCGTGCTCACCTTGGCCAGGTAACTGCTGTAGTTGGCGCCCATGGAGGACAGGGCCTTCTTCTTCTTCAAGTCGTCCTCGGCTCTCCTCTTGGCATCCTCCTCCTCCCTCCGGGCTTTCTCTTCCTGCGGAGACCCCGTCCCCAAGGCCTCAGTGCTGGGCCGGGCCAGCTCTCCCCCCACCGGGCAGGCTTCAAGGCCCCACCCTGGGCTTAGCACTTTCTGCAAGTTCTGCGGGACGTGGGCAACTTAGGTAGTATCTCCGGTCCCTGACGGCGTCAGGGGGACGCTCAGGAGGAGGACAAGGAAACTTTCTCTGGTCATAGGTTTGGGGTCTGCGGAGGGAGAGGGGCCCTGGGCCTCACCGCCAGTCTGTTCTGACGCTCCCTCTCCTTCTCAGCGCGGATTCTCTGCTGCTCAGCCCTCTCCGCACGGCGCTTCTCCTGCGGCCAGAGGAGCGGGTCGGCCCAGGCCCGCCGACCCCAGGGCCCCTCCCCAGGGCGCCTGGCACCCCCACCTCCACCTAGAACTGCCGTACTCACAATCCGCTCTTTGAGGGCAATCAGCTCCTCTTCCTCCTTCTTGCGCGCTTCAAAGTGGCTGTCGATGAGAGCCTGTAGCTCCATGAGGTCCTTGTTCTGGCGCTTCTTCTGGATGTCCTGCGGGCAGAAGAGGTCCCTTCTCTCAAACCTCATCCTGCCTGGCCCACCGTGTGGCAGGCGGTCCCTTCCTGTGCTCCAGCAGGGACGCCCTGGCTCCTCTGGCCACCATGAAAGCTGAGGGTGGCAAGGGACCTTTTGCCCTCACCATGTCCCCATGGCTGCTGCCCTCCTGGGGGCCAGAGGCTGCCTGATACCTTAGCTCCAGGGTAGTAATGGTACCCTCCCTGTGGGTGAGTCCAGGCCCTGCACAGCCCTGAGGTCATCAGCACCCTGGGATGGACTGGCTCTGACTTGGCTCTTTGGTCATCCCCAGAGATATTCTGCATGGGCCAGACAGAGAGGAAACTGGTGAATGAGGTAGTTTGTTAAATAGATGGATGGGTGGATGGGTGGATGATGAATGGTTGATGGATAGATGGGTGGGTGGATGGCTGGCTGGCTGGATGGATGATGGATGGATGGATGATGGATGGATAGGTGGGTGGATGGATGGATGGATGGATGGATGATGGATGGATGGATGATGGATGGATAGGTGGGTGGATGGATGGATGGATGGATGGATGATGGATGGATGGATGATGGATGGATAGATGGATGGATGGATGGATGGATGGATGGATGATGGATGGATGGATGGATGATGGATGGATAGGTGGGTGGATGGATGGATGGATGGATGGATGATGGATGGATGGATGATGGATGGATGGATGGATGATGGATGGATAGGTGGGTGGATGGATGGATGGATGGATGATGGATGGATATAGATGGATGGATGGATGGATGGATGATGGATGGATGGATGATGGATGGATATGGATGGATGGATGGATGGATGGATGGATGATGGATGGATGGATGATGGATGGATAGGTGGGTGGATGGATCGATGGATGGATGGATGATGGATGGATGGATGATGGATGGATAGGTGGGTGGATGGATCGATGGATGGATGGATGATGGATGGATGGATGATGGATGGATAGGTGGGTGGATGGATCGATGGATGGATGGATGATGGATGGATGGATGATGGATGGATAGGTGGGTGGATGGATCGATGGATGGATGGATGATGGATGGATGGATGATGGATGGATAGGTGGGTGGATGGATCGATGGATGGATGGATGATGGATGGATGGATGATGGATGGATAGGTGGGTGGATGGATGGATGGATGGATGGATGATGGATGGATGGATGATGGATGGATAGGTGGGTGGATGGATCGATGGATGGATGGATGATGGATGGATGGATGATGGATGGATAGGTGGGTGGATGGATCGATGGATGGATGGATGATGGATGGATGGATGATGGATGGATAGGTGGGTGGATGGATCGATGGATGGATGGATGATGGATGGATGGATGATGGATGGATAGGTGGGTGGATGGATCGATGGATGGATGGATGGATGGATGGATGGATGATGGATGGATATGGATGGATGGATGGATGGATGGATGATGGATGGATGGATGATGGATGGATAGGTGGGTGGATGGATGATGGATGGATGATGGATGGATAGGTGGGTGGATGGATGGATGGATG
The DNA here is from genome assembly GCF_017311325.1 of Ursus maritimus. NCBI lineage: Eukaryota > Metazoa > Chordata > Mammalia > Carnivora > Ursidae > Ursus > Ursus maritimus. Next base: position 45,895,343 of record NW_024424786.1, read on the forward strand.
GATGATGGATGGATAGGTGGGTGGATGGATGATGGATGGATGATGGATGGATGCATGGGTGGGAGAGGAGGGAAGACAGATGTCTGATATGTGGGAGTTTCCTCTGGTCCAGAAATAAATTAATTGCCTGCAACCAGAAAGTGCTAGCTCTGGCTGCTTGAGAGCAGATGACATTCATAGGTCTGGAGCCTGAAGGCTAGGGTTTGGAGGGCGGAGGCCATGTTGATCCGGGTCCCAGGTCCCATAAACTTACATCGAAGTCTACTTTCTCCCCTTCCGGGATCTTAGGAGCAGTGAGTCTGAAGAAGAGAGAGGCTCGTGAGCAGGGGCAGGTGGAGACCCTACCAGGGGACTGGCCCTCCTGCCCTCTCGCCCATGCACCCAGCTGAGGACACACTGCCTGACCTTTACTCTGGTCAGATGTATAATCCACCATCCCCAGAGTGGCCTGACCCCTTTGAGAACGTTTCAGTCTCTTGATGTCCCTCTGTTTTGGCAACATCTGGACATCGAAAGGGCTGCTTCACCCCCAGCCTGTCCAGGAAGGGCACTCTTGCTTTCTTTCTCAAACAAATAAAGAAATGCAGCTAGGGCAGGCCAGAGGCAGACTGGTTACTGCAGGCCCCCAAGGGGTGTTGGCCTCTGTGGTCAGGAATGGCTGTCATGACCCTTTGCAGGTCTCTGACCCCTCTTGAATCTTTCTTTCTGGGGAGCGAAAGGAAGGGGGCTGGGCAGAAAGCAGTTTGGGGAAGAAATGAGACCCCCGGATCCAGCCGGCTGTAACCTGCTGTCTGCCCCGGGCCTGGCCCCCGTACATTCCAGATGGAGCAAAGAGTTAAAACAACACGGTTTTTCAAAACAAGCCACAGAAGAACGAGGAACTGAGTATGGACCCAAATGCTGGAACGGGAGAGGCTTTCCTAAGCTCAGAAGCACCAGAAGTTCCCGGTAGGGGAAAGATAGCCAGACGACTCCACGCAAATGAAAAACTTATGTATGTGAAAAAAAAAAAAAAGCAAAAATTGAAAGGGGAAAAAAAAAAACCCCAACCCAGACTAGAAAAATATTTTCAGCAAGCACAGAGAAGACTTATATCCTTGTGCAAGCCGATGGCTGAGAACACGTGGAGACGTCTCTGCCGTTAGATAAATGGGCAGGAGGCGCGTGCTGCCAAGTCTCGGGAAGAGAGGCGGCCAGTTAGCAAGCGCGCAGGACGGCGCTCCTGGAGCCATCGGAGGCGTGCGAACAAAAGCGGCCCTGAGAGGCCCCCCTCATCCATCAGTGTCTCCGGGCGCAGCAGCGGCGCAGGGCAGACCTGCTCACGTCCACGGCAGAGCCCGCGCTGGCACGGCCCCCATGGAAAGCAATTTGGCAGCGAACGTCAAAAGCCTGAAGACCGTTCATACTCTTTGACCCAGTAATTCCAGTTCTGGGAATGTGGCCTAGGGAAATAACCCGAAAGACGGAAAATGCTTTCCACCCAGCATTATTTATGATAGTAAAATATTGGGGAAAGCCTTAATGTCCCGCAGAAGAGGAACGGTTAGAAAACTTATGGTTTGTCCAAATGATGGAATATTATGTGGCCATTCAAAATATTTAAGAAGACTATGTAAAAACACGGAAAAATACTTATGAATAGTGCTAAATTTTAAAAAAGCAGAATTGAAGGTTGTATGGACAGTACGATGTTTGAAAAACAGCTCAGAGTTTAAATCTTTTTTTCCGAGCCCTACGCACGGAAAGAGGAGGAAGAAGCAGGGCTTTTATTCCCCCCCTGTGCCTTCCCGCAGTCTGGCTGGCGGGCCGGGAGAGTTATAGACGATTTTTTTTTCTTCATTGGACTTTTACGTATTTTCCAAATTTTCTTTAATGAGGTGTTTTATTTTCATAATGAAAACACAAACATTTTTTTAAAACTAGAAAATATCTGGGACCCAGCAGCGTTATTTAAAATTGCTGAAAAATAAAGTGCAGGGGATGGAAGCGTGCTGGCCGAGCCCCTGACACGCCGCGGTGCCCGCAGACCCCCGAGGGCGCCCCACGCGGGAGCACAGCCCGGACGCGCTGCTGGGTGTGCGCTGCAGGTCCGGCCCCGCAGGGCAGAGCGCAGGCGGGACATGGAGCGGGACCAGGCGGGTGAGCCACGCATCGCGGTCTTGAAAGTGCTCATCGGACACAGAAAAGTTAGAATCGTTGGTTTAAAAAACAAAATCTCTGAAATGCTCGCAAGTGGGTAAAACGAGGGAAAGACCCTCCAGCTGAGGGCGATGGCTCCCCAGAGGCCCCAGGGCAGGGAAAGATGGCAGGTCCCCTGGCGGCTCTGTTCTGAAGGGGCCGTGGGGACAAGACCCTCCCTCCACTGCTTCTCAGGGCTGCCTCTCCACCAGGGCCTGGGGGGACCCCACGGCAGGCCAGCAGTCGCGGGGTCCAGGGAGCCCAGGAGGGAGCTCCGCGGTGTCGCCCTCTCTCTGCCCCGTCTCCCCCAGCCCCCTGCCCCCCGTTCTTCCTGGGCCCCCTGCCTCCTCCTGCAGGGAGTCCTCCTTGCCCACACTGGACAGCCAGGACACAGACACACCCCCTGGACCCCCAGAGTTCATCTCTGCTCCTTGCTGGGGAAGAAGCACCCAGGTGAACTCCGCTCCCCACCTGTTGGGGGAGGGCACCAGCTGTCCCAAATATCCCATTTTCATCAGGGGCCTTCACCAGACACCTAGAGCTTTAAACACCAAATCAAGGAGCAAAGACGCGGCCACTTTCTTTCATGGGTTTGGGGTACATCCCCCACAGAGTGCAAATGCGCTGTCTTCCGTGGGACCCCAGTTTCCCAGGTGACCTTGGTCCTAGTCCTCCAGGCCTCCCCCTGCCCCCACCCCTCGGCGTCCGGCCCTGCCTGGGGACCACACTCACCTGGGTCTTGGCTTCTCCTCTGGCCACCACGGCGCCGGCATGGGGAGAAGGAAGAGAAACCCAGTGAGTGGGGTGTGAGGTGGCCTGCTCCTGCCCACAGGCCCCTGAGGGCGCCCCCACCTAGGGATTGGGGGCTCCTGCCTGGACGCCCACCTGCTTCTCCCTCTCCAGCTGAGCCTACCACCCATGCTCCTGTCCTGCCAGCAGTAAGAGAAGGTCCCTGTAGGGTCCCAGCAGGAGAGCTCAGGGTGCATGCACCAGGACGTGGCCCAGGAGGGGGAATGCGGGAGGAAGGAGGGATTGGGACCCAGAGCCACGGAGTCCTCAGGGGCCAGGCAGGGCAGGAGGAAGGAGGAAGGAAGGTGGTCTGATGGGAGGGGGCAGAAATAGGGGCTGAGGGGGGAGGGGAGGATGCAGCCCCGGTCCAGGCCCCTGGTCTGCTGGCCAGTCCTCACTGACCACCCCACTTCTGTGCGGGGCAGAAGCTGGGGAGTAGGGCGGCACGTGTCAGACCTGGGCCGCAGAGCCCCATGGAGGACGCCCTGCGGGACAGCCAGGCCCAACCCCAGGAAAAGAGAAGAGGAGGACAGACAGGTGGGCGAGGGTGGGTGGAGAACCAGTGGCTCCTCTCCATCTCAGAGTCTGTCCAGCACAGCCTGGAAGTGCTGAGGCCAGCAGACCCGCTGCCCTCACCTTCCTCGTCCTCCCTCTGCTCCTTCAGCGGGCAGACACGCACCACAGGAGAGGAGCCAGCGGGCTGCAGGGGCACAAGCGGTGGCCACGGGGTGTGGGCCATGGGGGCCGGCGCCAGCCGGGGCAGCACCTGGACCCCTCTTCCCTGGGTATGCCCTGGCCTGGACCCCGTCAGTGCCCTGCTGTGTGGGGACCAGGCGGAGGAGCTGGCTGCCTTGAGAGTTTCCACGGGGGGCTGCCAGAGCCCACCCTGGAAAGCGGAGACCCTCCCTAACGTTGCAGCCTTGGAGCTGGGGTGTGTGGTCCGTGGGGCCAGACTCCTGGGTTTCGGTGGGTAAGCCGGCAGGTCTGGAACAACCAGGGTGATGAAGGCCTTTGGTGCCTCAGGCCGTGGAAGCCTTGCTAGTCCCAGCCCAAAGCAAAGGGCCCAAGGTGAGCTCTCAGGTCGAGCCCCCCACAGCGGGCCGTGGGGCCCAGGCCGGATCGCTCCCCAGGGTGAAGGGATTCCTGACCTCCCTCGGGAACCTTAAGAGGCTTCTCTTCCTGAGGCTGGATGGGGCCCCCCAGCTCTCCCTCTGCTACCTCCTGGGGCCTGCTGTGTGGCCGTCCATGTGGGCCCCCAGGCCTGGGACGAGCTCCCACCTGTCTGCGTGGGCCTGGCTGCCCACAGGTGGAGCTGCTTCCTCTGATCACCCCCACCCCCAGGCTTCGGGGAGTTCCTGCCTGGCCGGGTCACAGCCTGGGGTCCGCACAGCCAAGCAGGGTCTTGCCCTCATCCCTCCGTCTCTGCTCCAGGCTCTCGGCCTAGCTGAACCCAAGGAGGCTTGGCTGAGAGCTTGTGTTTGCTCTCCTGCCCTCCCTCCTCTGCCCGTGGCAGCCCAGGCCGGGGGCTGGGGGGCCAGCTGCACGTGCAGTCGGTGTGTCCCCCTTGTGCCCCCTCAGCTCTGGTTCCCCGGGAGCTTAGGAGCCCGCCACATGCCCACAGACAGCACCTCGGCCATTTAGCACCTGGGCTTGAAGTCACTCTCTCCCCGCATCTTGGGGGGGGGGGCTGTGAACTTGGGGAAACGGAGCCAGAAAAGGGGGTGCTTTGGGAGAAGGAACCTGACGGAAGGGCAGAAGGAAGGCTTGGTGGGGCAGATGGGTGCCCCAGAGGTGTGCTCGCCTTCTCTAGGGGCCTAGCTGGAGCGGCCCCCGGGTGCAGGGGGGTTGTGGGGGCAGGCCGAGAGCTGGCAGGAGAGGAGCCGGGCAGCAGAGCTCCTACAACAGTGGCTAGCGGGGGGCAGCCTGGCACCCCCCTCTTGTCTGCCTGACTCTCGGCCTCGGGGTGGCTTCCAGGGTGCCTGCTGACCCTGTGTCCCTATAGGCCTTCAGTCCCCGGACGCCTCTACCTGCACAGCCGGGCGTCTGCCGCCCCACGCCGGGGCCAGCACGCCCCTTCATCGTGCAGGCGGCCTCTCTGGGGCCAGGGAAGGGAACACACTCTCAGGGTTGTGCTCACGGTTCAGCCCAGCCTGGAGGCCCCCATGGCCCCACTGAGTGGAGGGGCCAAGGAGAGCTCCCTGACTCGGGCCCCTGACTCGAACCTGCGTCTCCCCGGCCTCCACCCAGGCACGGCCCACCCAGGGGCCTCCTCACACCGGGGTGTGTCTGGCTGTGGCCCAGGTGGTGGGTGGGATGCGGGACCTGACAGATTGCTCCTTTGCACGCAAGGCCCCTGGCTGTTCCAGGTCGCTTCCGTCCTGCCTCGGGCCTCAGCCTGACTTTCTGCTTCACCCCACTTGGCCCTCCACCCTCCCTTCAACCTCACCCCTCCTGACTCCCCCTCTCTGACGCGTTATCCGGGGCAGGGTGGAGGCGCCCGTCCTGCCTCTCCTCCTCTGCTCTTCTCCACCCGACCCTTTGTGGTCCAGAGGGTCCTAGTGGACCTCAGCACCCTCCTCCCAAGGCCAGCACCCTCTCGGACCATGTTCTCTGCACTCAGTCTCAGGGCTGGCCGCCCCCACCTTCCTGCTGGTGGCCCCGGAAGGGTCTCATCCCCACACCCCCGAATGGTGTGTGCTGGGGCGCCAGGAGGAAGCCTGCACCCAGGCCCAACCTTTCCCACCGTGTCCCCAGCCCATGGGAAGGTGGCGGGAGTCAGGCAGGGAGCGAGGGAGAGGGGAGGTGTGCAGGATGTGCACAGGGGCAGGGACGTACCTTCTTGGACCTCCTCTGCAGGAACAGCACCGTGGGGTGGGAGAGAGAGAAAATCAGCCGTGAGCCGAGGCAAAGGCTGAGGCAGGGGCGGCGAGAGGGGCAGAGGCAGCGGGGCCTGAGCGGGACCACACCGTGAGTAGGTTACACACCCCTCTTGCTCCTGCCGGGGCCTGGGCTCCCGCTCACACTCACACGCGGTCACTCGTGTGCACGGGCACCCACACGGGACTGAAGTCATGGCACATACCTGGTTCATGGACTTCATGGGGGAGGGAGGGCCACAGAACAAGAGGTCAAAGGAGGAAGGATCCGAGGTTAATGGAAACACCGGTCGACATTCGGGAGGGTCAGTGGCGGAAGACAAGGGGCAGGGAGCATGCGGGAAGCCAGTGAGACACGGTCAGTGTTGGTGGGCATCGCCGCCCCCAAATCCTGTCCCTGCCTCGCTGACCTGATGGGGAGCCAGGGTTCAAGGGTGGATCTGTGAGGGACACTGGGGTCCCCGCCTGTCCACCCCCAGCAGGGACTGGCAGGGGCTTATAGGCTCTGGCTGCAGCCTGGGAAGAGGGCGTAGGAGCCGGCAGGACAGGGCCCACTGCCCAGGGAATCAGGCCCAGAGGGCACCCCACTTCCTGCCCCCACTGCCCTTCTTGTTCTGGCCTCCGAGGGCACACAGACGTGGGCACCAGCTTCAGCTGCTCTGACCACTGATCCAAGCACAGGCTCCCAACCCTCTCATTGTCCCCCTGGATCCCAAGGACTGGCCCCGGGGCAGGTCGGCGGGGGGGGATGGCTGGGGAATGTCCCTGCCAGGGCTGATGGGCTGTTCCTCCAGTACCCTGTGCTCACGAGCCCTCTGGCCTGGGGCCCTGACCTGCTCAAGGGGTCAGATTCGGCTGTGGGCTCTCAGTTCCCCATCCTGGGCCAGAGGCATAGCTTCAGGGCCACTGAGGCCAGGCCCGTCCAGCAGTCCCGCCACCGACCCGGTGTCCCTACGCTGGGGGCATGAGCCCCATCTGCAGCCCAGCCTGAGTCGGGGAGTGCCTAGCTCTTGGGGACCACCCCACTCTCGTCAAGCATTGGCCACGGTTAGTGGGTGATATTAGGGCCACATGTGGGAGTCCTTTGCTGGCTGGCACCGCACTGCCTCCCTGCCCCCCCCCCCCCCCCCCCCCGCCCCCCCGCGCT
>NW_024424786.1:45902342-45907765 GCF_017311325.1 Ursus maritimus
GGGGGGGGGTCACACTGGGGGGCACAGAAGGACTGAGGGTACTTGTGGGGGCCGGGGTCCTGGACCCCGCTTACCTTCCTCCTGGGCCTCCTCTGAGGTGGGAGCAGCGGGAGCGGGAGGGAGAGAGGAAACAAGGACAGTCATTTAGGGGTGCCTCCGGGGTGGCGGGGAAGGAGGCCAGCCCCCAGGAGAAGGGGCAGCTGGCTCTCTGAGCTGGAGGTGGCGAGCCCCGGAGCCCTGGGCCTAAACCCTGCCTCTGTCCTGTGACCACCTCTGAGACCCCGGGGCTCTGGGCTCTTGCTCCCTCCTTGGGGCCTAGGCACCCCCGATGGGCCTTGGGACCCCGCCGCCTGCCTGCCAGCCCCAGCATGGTGGTGTCTTTGCAGGAGGCTCTAGCCAAGTCCTGCTCTGCGGGTGACGGAAGTGAGGACAGGGGATGAAATCCACTGTGGTAAGAAAAGCCCGGGAAGGTCTGGGCGGGTGATGTGGTCTCTGTGCATGTCCGAGGTGATGTGGACACTGACGGTCTTAGAGGGAACGGGGGCAGGGGACCCTTCCTGCCCACGGCTCCCAGGACCACGTAGCTCGCTCAGAAATGAGTCTTTCCACCTTTTCAGCACAAAAAGAAATGTTTTGCTCACGTTGTTAGGGTAGCCAAGTGTTTTCAAAATATTTTCAAAACATAGCACCCAGCGCGCCTCACAGCTGAGCCCTGCCTGGTGAGCGCCTGCCAGGGGTTTCCGAGGAGCTCCCACCCAGCCTTGAGAACCGCCTCTCCGCGTGGTTCCCAGGTGCGGCGGCGCCCCTGCACCCCTCACCTGCCCGGGCACGACCGGGAGGCTCCACAGCCGCCAGGCCGCGCGAGGGAGGGGTCTCTAGATGAGCCTGGGGTTATGGCCCCAAGGTGGGGAAGCGGAGAGACGTGGGGGCGCAGAGACAGAGAGAGGAAGAGAGCAGCGGGGTCCACCCAACCCGGGCCTTGGTATTAGTGAGGGTGAGTCGTAAAGCACAGGTCAGCTCTGTCCACACGGCACTACCAGGGTGGGTATTAATGAACGATTAATGAGTGTGTGTCTATCAGCGGGTGAAGACGTGGGAGATCAGCGGTGACAGCAAGCGGTCATTAACGATGAGGAGGACAGGCAGTTAACCGACGAATGGGGTCCAGGAGCCCGAGAAGCCCAGTGGGGGTGAGGCCGTGTCCTGAGCAAAGCGGGGTGGCCTGGGTCAAGGTGGGGAGTGTGTGTGTGGGGGGCGTGCGGGGCCGCCAGGATTACCTTCTTCCTCGTACTGCTCTGCAAGGGGATAGAACACGGGAGCTGTGTTAGCAGGCGGCCCCGGGAGCCAGCTGCCCCACCCCAAACCACCGAGGATGGGGTCTAAGGGGCCTTGGGCTCTGGACACCTTTAGAATCCTGCTGGGGTGGGGGACGAGGTGCCTGCGTCTAGACACCCAGGTCCCCCTGGGAGAGTGTGGTGGGGCTGCCAGCCCTGGAGTTCCCAGCCCGGACGTGGCCCTGGACAGCTCTGCAGGGCAGGCTGGGCGTACAGGAGCTGGGTTCAGATGGGACCATGTCTCGGGATGTGTCCTGGGAAGAAGAGGGGGCCCCAGGTGCGGGGGTGGGAGTGGGGAGCCCGTGTTCAGAGGGGGTCGGTCTAGCGCCCACCACGGCCAACGTGGCAAAGCTTGGGCTTCCCACCAGGGGTTCCCAAGGAGAAGTGTGCTGTCAACGGTCGGACGGGCCTGTCCACGTGTCACTTGTCCACCGGGGGTGGATGCAGAGGGAGAATCGTTTGACACTTACCCTCGACCTGTTCACTGTTGGGGGCCAAGGGTGGGGGACGGGCAGGAAGAGAGAGAGAGAGAGAGAACGGGTAAGCTGGGCTTTCACTAAGTGTCTGCTAAGAGCCGCGGGTCCTCTGACCTCCGCACATAGCCCAGGTCCAGGGGGCCCACGCAGGGTGGGTGGCTGCTGGGACTGGTACTCACACTTCCTCGTCCGACATGGTGGTGGGGCTGTCTCTGTGGGGGAAGGAACAGGACCAGAGTCAGAACGGCCTTGGTCTAGAAGTGCTGGAAGGGGTGAGCGTTGGGCTCCTAGGGCTGGGGGTGTGAGGGGACATCCAAGGACAGGGTGGAGGCCAGCTCTCCGGCCTTGGGCGGGCCTCCTCCTCAGCCACCACCCCCAGCCCTTCTCCCCAGACTCTGATCCCACCCCGCCCCCCTTCCTGGCCTGGCTCCAGCCTGGAGCTCGGAATCCCGGGGCCGGACGGGATGTTGGAAGGTCGTGGTGTCCACCCCCACCCAGGGCAGACATCCTCTCTGTAGCATTCCCCGAGGACGGTGCTTGTCCACGCTGCTTTGGACAGCAGACAAGTCCTGCTGGTGTGGCTCAAAACCCCCTTCTTGATGGTCTCTGCCTTTGGGCCGAGGTGGTTGGGGGGTTCCCTAGGAACCCCTAGATGACAGAGCCCCGCTTCCCCAGTGGGGTGTGCTGAACCTTCCTGGGTCTTCATGCCTCACCGTCCCCCTGACAGTCCCTCCTGGTGTGAGCCCAGAGCTCCCTTCCCCAACTGATGTTTTCCTGCGGGGACACCACAGTCTCCTACGGGGTGCCCTGGGCGCCCCCCATAGCCCCTGTGCAGTCCTCTCTCCCAAAGTCACAAGGGTGCGTGAGCCATTCTCCTTGTCTCCCCCCACCCCCGCCCCCTCACAGAGCAGATTGGGCCCCGAGCTCCTGGGGCCGGGGTCTGGGCTGTTTCTCTGTGCGTCCCCCAGCCCGGGGCCCTGAGTGGGAACTGAGCGGACAGCCCCATCTGGCCGGCCCCCGTCAGCCTGCTTTCCCAGGCCCCGTGGACGCTCTTGAATTTGTCAACGTCTGCAGGGAAGCTCTCTGCCCGGGCCCGGCCGCACGTGTGCAGGTGTGGCCGGCACCAGGCCAGCACTCAGGGACCCTCGCTCCTTGAGCTGGCCACCACACACGCCGGAGGAGGCCCGGGGCCTGGGAACCCTCGGAGCAGCTGCATCCGAATGTTGGCCCGGGGCTTAAAACACAGAGTTCATGACAACAGATGGCAGCTTAGTGGGAGACAATCACTGCGGCCCCCGCCCCAGGGAGCTCCTCAGAAGAAAAACACAAGCTCGCCGTCTAAAGATGCGTGCACGTCCCATGCTAAGGTGTGAACAGCTTTCTGAAGCCCCCGGCAAGAAAGTTCGTATTCCCAGAGCAGTTTAAGCTCCATGCAAAATTAACCCACAGATCTCTGCTCCCCGCACCCCGGCCGAGACACGGCTCTTCCCTGAAAGAGGACTCTGCTGCCCCTCAAGTTAGAGCTTCCTGCCTGTGTGCAGCGGGGGCCTCAGCCTCCTGGTGGGCCCAGCACCACCCCCCCAGCCACTCTCCAGGGTGGGCGGGTCAGCGAGGGCCTGGGCAGGGCCCTACACCTGTCAGCGGCCTCAAGAGGGGGAGGTGGTGGCCTGAGCCCAGGGCTGGTTATTTTTAAGAAGCCAGTGGCAGCTGAGGCGTCCAGAAAGAGGCACCAAAATTAGCCAAGACACATCTGCCCAGAAACCCAAGACGCGGGGACGGGGGCTGTGAGGGCAGCCCCCGGCTCTGGTCCCCGCAGGTGTCCCAGGCCCGCCTGAGCTCCTGCATCTTGCTCTCCTGCCTTCTGGGCTGGAGTCCAAGGGGGCACCAGGCAGGGTGCCTGGAAGCCCCTTCCTTGTGCGTTGGGGCAGCAAGGCCTCACTGACCCGGGGGAAGCTGAGGCTTCTCCAGGATCCCGCCCCTCTGCCCAATGGAGTCCCAAAGACCACCCCACAGGGGGGCTCCGTCCCCCCAGCTCGCTGTCTGTCGGGGAGGGGCCAGGGTGGGGTGTGCCGGAGGGCAGGGGACAGCATTTTGACAGCTGGGAAGGAAGTCAGTTGTCCATTTCGTGCTCTGCCCTCAGCATGAGGGTGTAGAGTGAAAATAGCCCCTGAGGTCAGAGCTCCTTGGAGACACACAACCACCCTCCCTCCTTCCTGGGGGAGGGGAGCAAGATGGGGGGGGAGGCCCTGCCTGTGGGCCCCTGGCTGCGTCATCCCACACAGCCTCGGCCCCCATTCTACCCTGCAGGGTCTCCTTGCCCGGATACCCCCAAGATGGCCAAGAGCATGCAAGAGGAGCGGGGAGGGCAGGACAGCAAGGAGCATGGGGGGGACCTCTGGGGCACGTGCTCCTCCTCCGTGGGCAGATGTGGGATATGTCCAGAGCAGCGGGACGGATCCCAGGTCCCCACTCTGCCCCTGGCCTGGGCCTGTTCGCTCCTGTCCTTGACCTCTGGGAGCTGTCCCCGAGCCCCCCTCCCCCCCCCGCCACCTCTCCTCATGGAACCGCTCCTGGGGTGAATTATACAAGACCCCTCGTGTTTGTCTCTACAAATGGCGGGGTTGGAGGCAATGACCGCTTGAGGCCAAGAGCCCCCAGCTTCCGAGGGGAGCTGGCCTCAGCCCCTGAGCTTACTGGAGCCCCACAGAAAGGCCCAAATGGCCCCAGGGGTGAGCCAGGACCTGCACCGGGCGGCCCTCAGAGCTGTGGGCAGTGGCCTTCCTGGGCTCTTCATCTCCACACCTGCACCTCCCCCAGCCCTGTGCCCTGCTTCCCTCCAGGGAGCCCCCACCTGCCTCCTCGGGCCTCCCCGGCTGCCGGGCTGTGGTTTGGAACGGCTTTCCCAACATCTCCCTCTATGCCAACACCCTTGGGACCCTGGGTGGCTCCATGGGTTCTCCAAGCTGCCATGCTCAGAGTGGAGACATGTGGAAACTTGGCGTCCTAGACCCTCAGCACCCCGGGACCCCAGATGTGCCTCGAATGTCAGGCCAGCCCTGCCCAGCCCTGGGCCATACCGACCTGTGGCTGAGTCTGGAGAGAAGGGCTGGAGCTCCCTGTGGACAGGACCGGCTCAGGCACTGCCCGCTCGGCTCACGTCCTCATGTTATAGTGACATTCGATCTTGCCTGGCAGCCCATTGGCCAGGGCCTGGGTGGCCAGGCGCATGGGGCAGGCAGGAAGGGGCTGTGCCCATGCAGGCCCCTTACCAAGTATAGGAACAGCCGAGGAGGAGGCCCAAGGAGGTGAGGATGGGGGGACGTGTCTGGAGAAGGAGACAAGGAAGTGTCAGCTTCTATTTTTAACCCCCCTGCTCCCCCTCCCCCGGCCAGGGACATTCCTGACGGGCTGAGGAGGGCGGACAGGACGGACTGGGTGGCCCGGGGGGTGCAGCCCAAGGCGCTCCCTGGGCTGGTTGCTGTGGGGTCCCCAGCCTGGGACCCCGACTCCCCCAGCCCAGCCGCCCTCTGTCCGTGGTGTCTGGGGCACAAGTCCTTCGCCGCCGGTGCACCTGCCTCCACAGTCACTGCACGTGGCCCGAGGTCCCAGAGCC
>NW_024424786.1:45907775-45921019 GCF_017311325.1 Ursus maritimus
CCCCCCCCCGCCACCTCTCCTCATGGAACCGCTCCTGGGGTGAATTATACAAGACCCCTCGTGTTTGTCTCTACAAATGGCGGGGTTGGAGGCAATGACCGCTTGAGGCCAAGAGCCCCCAGCTTCCGAGGGGAGCTGGCCTCAGCCCCTGAGCTTACTGGAGCCCCACAGAAAGGCCCAAATGGCCCCAGGGGTGAGCCAGGACCTGCACCGGGCGGCCCTCAGAGCTGTGGGCAGTGGCCTTCCTGGGCTCTTCATCTCCACACCTGCACCTCCCCCAGCCCTGTGCCCTGCTTCCCTCCAGGGAGCCCCCACCTGCCTCCTCGGGCCTCCCCGGCTGCCGGGCTGTGGTTTGGAACGGCTTTCCCAACATCTCCCTCTATGCCAACACCCTTGGGACCCTGGGTGGCTCCATGGGTTCTCCAAGCTGCCATGCTCAGAGTGGAGACATGTGGAAACTTGGCGTCCTAGACCCTCAGCACCCCGGGACCCCAGATGTGCCTCGAATGTCAGGCCAGCCCTGCCCAGCCCTGGGCCATACCGACCTGTGGCTGAGTCTGGAGAGAAGGGCTGGAGCTCCCTGTGGACAGGACCGGCTCAGGCACTGCCCGCTCGGCTCACGTCCTCATGTTATAGTGACATTCGATCTTGCCTGGCAGCCCATTGGCCAGGGCCTGGGTGGCCAGGCGCATGGGGCAGGCAGGAAGGGGCTGTGCCCATGCAGGCCCCTTACCAAGTATAGGAACAGCCGAGGAGGAGGCCCAAGGAGGTGAGGATGGGGGGACGTGTCTGGAGAAGGAGACAAGGAAGTGTCAGCTTCTATTTTTAACCCCCCTGCTCCCCCTCCCCCGGCCAGGGACATTCCTGACGGGCTGAGGAGGGCGGACAGGACGGACTGGGTGGCCCGGGGGGTGCAGCCCAAGGCGCTCCCTGGGCTGGTTGCTGTGGGGTCCCCAGCCTGGGACCCCGACTCCCCCAGCCCAGCCGCCCTCTGTCCGTGGTGTCTGGGGCACAAGTCCTTCGCCGCCGGTGCACCTGCCTCCACAGTCACTGCACGTGGCCCGAGGTCCCAGAGCCCCCAGGGAGTGGAGGGCTCTGCGGGTCCTCTGCCAGGAGTCTGTCACTTCAGAGCCCAGCTTAGTGACCAGGCCTGGGGCACACGAGACAAACAGGCCAGGGAAGTGCCAGCCCAAGCAGGATCTCGACGGCGGAGGGTCCACATTGCCCCCAGTGGCTGGCCCTCCCCAAGTCCAGGGCCGCACTTCTGCCATCTGCCCGGGAGCTGGGGCCTCCCCCCCCCCCGCCATGGCCGGGCTCTGTGTGCGGCTCACAGCTCGCTCTACCCTGCGCCAGTGCAGCCCAGCCCTTCTGTCCACGGGACTCCAGGGGGCAGCATCTCGCCCGGGCCTCTGATGGTCCCCTTGCTTGACCCTCAGATTAGGGAGACCGAGACACGGAGAGGGGTCGGGGCTGCCGGGCACCTCCTTCCGGACCCAAGCACCGACAGTGGGGTCCGTGGGACAGCTTGGCCCAGGGCAACAGCTGGTGGGCCAGCACACGGGACAGGGGTGAGCCCTGGGAGACGCAGACGTCTGCCGTCTGGAGGCTTCGAGTCAGGGACGACAGCGTGACCAGCAGGAGACTCACACGCCCCAATCCCAGCTCCATGTGGCTCCATGCTGGCTCTGGGTCCTCCGAGGCTCCTGGAAGGCTTCCACTGGCACCTCGCTCAGTCCCTCCAGGTTGGAGATAAGGCCACCGGGACCCAAGACAGGAGAGGCACGCCCACAGCCACACACCGAGGGGACGCAGGGACCCTCCTGCCCACCGCCCTGAGGCCGGAGCTGCTAGGGACGGCCTTGCCCTCCTGTCTGAATGCTGTTCCCTCCACCTGTCCAGGTCTTCGGATGGGCAAGGGCTTGGAGGGCCACATGCTGCTGACCCTTGGCTGACTCCGCCCAGTGGGACCACCTGAGGCGTCCCTTCCAGGGAAGGCCCCCGAGTGGCTCCTGGGGGCCCATCGCGACTGCCTCCTCCCCACGTGGGCCTTCACAGGCTGGCTCTTCTAGCTCTGCTCTCAGAGACCCGAGGACACCCCCAACATAAACACACGGACAGATGTGGGCACACACGTGGGGACAGCACATTCAGAAACATCTGGCCTTGTCTGTAGGCCATGCTGGAGTTTGGCCCGGGAAGCCCCGTGCACACCCAGCCCTGCTCAGACGCGGGTGCCCGGCTCCCGGGAGCTGCCCCTGCAGACGGGCATGCCACGGGCCCTGCAGTGGCCCTGCTCGGCCAGCAGAGGAGGGTGGCTGCCCGCTCAGTGGCCTCGGCCTCTGGCAGGTGCTGTCCTGTGAACGGGCTGAGCCAGAGAGCAGGCGCTGAGGTCAGGAATCCCACAGGTTTTATTTTGGGTGTCCGTGACCTCCTCCTCGGGGCAGCAGGCCCGTGGTCGGCGGGACAGTATTGAGCCGGCACTGCTGGACAGGCCGCAGGCCTCTGAGAGCCTTCGGCAGGTAATCCACACCCCGGGTCCACCTGGCCTGGCCCTGCTGGGATGGGAGGAGAGGGGCAGGGCCAGAGCCTGCCCTGGGGGCCGGAAGGGGTCTGGGGACCTGGGGCAGAGGCAGGAGATAGGGGTGGCCCAGCCCTGGTTGGGGTGGAGGACTGATCTCAACCCCAGAAAGGGGTTGGCTTTGGGGGACCTCAGGGACAGCTCAGCCCAGGGACGGTGGGGGGTGGGCTTCTGAAGCCAGCAAAGCTGAGTGAGGCCACAGACCAGGGAGGAAGCTGTGAGAGGGAGAGGAAGCCCCCCAAACATCGTGGCCCCAGCTCTTCAGGGGTGACCCTAGGTTTGGGGGAGGAAGAGTGGGGGCCCCTCAGGCTGGGTCCTGGTCCCAATTTGCATGGACGGGGTTGGTGGGGCCCAAGGGACCTTGAGCGGGTCCTGGGCGCCCACGCTGGTGCCAGCCCCACGGGCTTGGGCTCTGCCAGGCCCCAGATAGAAGCTGCTGATGCAGCACTGCAGGGACAACCCTTCCCCCACCCTGAGCACCTGCCATCACACACGCCGCAGGCGCCTCTGCACCGTTGGGAGATGGCTGGTTTGCTCCTGCGTGTGGGGCTGGTGTCCGGTGCCGGGGGCAGGGGGCAGTGGGGTGGACGGGGCTCGCAGGCAGGCAGGACAGCCGGTGGAGGGCCCTAAGCATCCCCAGCCAGGTACCCCTCGGGCAGTGGCCCTTCCGATCCTCTGGACCCTTGGGGGCACAGGCCCTGACCCGAAGGCTCTGAGAGGTGGGGGCTTGACATCACGGCAACAGCGGGGTCAGCGGTACTCAGAGGAATCAAACCCTGGGTCCTCATCCCCGAGGCTGGGCCGGGGTGCCGAGCATCCTGAAAGGGTCCTGGTGGGTCAGGGCAGCATGGCTGGATGCCTGCCTGGCACCGTCCACCCCACCCACCTCACATCCCACCGTGCCATCCACTCTGGTCCCAGCTCGGCACCCAGCCATGGACCTTGCGTGGCCACCCCTGCTGCTGCCCTTGGCGGACGTCCCATCCAGCTGGGCGGGAAGGGAGAGAGGTGTGTCCCTGCGAGGTGCTCCCCAGCGGGCGGAGCATGGCCCTGGATGCAGTCTCCGAGGTGGGCCGTGGGTGAGAGGAGATAGCTTGGCTTCATGGAGTTTTACCACGCCTGACTTGTCCACGTATACTCCATACTTGGGGAGGCAGGCAGATTGTGACGTTCAGAGCAGAGCCAGGCTAGACCTCCAGAGGTCCAGCAGTCCTGCTCTTCAAAGGGGTTCCCCAGACCATGAAGGCAGCTGGGCCCAGGGCTCGGGAGCATGGCCCCCAGCGTGTCTCCCCCTTCACTCTGGTCTGCTCTGTCACTCACCCACACATTTGTTCCCATACATCCATTCTCATATTCACTAGCTTCCTTCCTCCCTCCCACTGTCCATCCGACCAGTGTCCAGCTATCCACCAGCACACCTACCCAGCCACCCAGCCACCCACTGTCCATGCCACACACACTGATCCGACTGCCTCTCCACCTCTTCTCCCATCTACTGCCCTCACAATGATTTTCCTGTCCATCTACCTTCTGTACATCCACCCACATACCCATCCATCTATTCTTTACCTACCTGTCCATCCATTACCCAAGATTCATCCACCCATCTTTCTATTTATACATCAGTCCACCTACCCATCCATCCATTCACCCATCCATCTACCCACCACTCCCATCTATCATCCCTCCACCATCTACTCACCCACCCCTCCACCCATCCATCCATCTGTCCACCCACCCATCATCCATCATCCATCCACCCATCCATCCCTCCACCCATTCTTCCTTCCATCCATCCATCTGTCCACCCACCCATCCCTTCACCCCTTCACCCATCATCCACCGTCTACATCTGTCCATCCACCAAATCTTCACTGAGCATCTCCCAAGTGCTAGGATGGGGGATAACCCCAAGGTGGGTGATGTTTTCAGGGGGGCCACAGTCTAGGGGCAAAGACCAGAAATGCACACTCTTTCAAGTGCCATAAATTTTAATCAGGTCAGTCAAGAGGGGAAGCATCACAGGTGTTCTGGAAGAGGAGGACTGGACCTCACCCATCATGTGCAGCCCGACTTAAGTCACCACATACCTCCAGTCCCAGAGTCTAACACTGCGGAAGGCCATGGGACAAGACAGAGGGTCTGAATCTGGAGGCCAGAAGCCTGGATGCTACCACCGTCCAGGGTGGGCAGGGAGGACTTTCCAACTGGGCTGGCACTGCTCCCTGGAGCTCCCCAATTAGTGAACAGAGAGCGAGCGTTTGGAACACACACGGAGCTTTATTGCACTAGAAGGAGGAGGCTGCAAGCAGGGTTGGGGCGGTGCTGCAGGGCCTGAGAACGTGCTGCAGGAGTCGCTGTCTCTTGACCCGGAGGTCCCCCAGAAGGTGCTCTCTCTCTGCCCAGCCTGGGCCTTGCTCGGGAACCCTCGGCCTCTGCAGGGGTGGCCCCTTGGGTCAATCACCAGTGATCATCTCTTTCCCGTCCCCGCCATGAGAGGCAGAGTGGGGGTCAGAGAGTGAGAGGGGGGAGAGGTCAGGGGGTGGAGGAACAGAGAGGTGGGACTGAGCTGGGTGAGAGAGGGGTGCGGGCAGACCAAGCGGCCATGGCAGCGGCTCCGTGGCAGGGCCAGGGTGAGCGTCAGGCTGGACTCTCCCCCTTGAGCGTGGAGGTTGCTGCCAGAGGCACCTGTCGTCTCAGGTGAGCTGAAACACAGGCAGGGGTGGAAGCATGAGGCTGTGGTCTGGGGCGGGGCTTGCTGTCCTGCCCTCTATGCCTCCAGCCTGTCTCCAACGGCTACCACCCTGACCCTACTTAGACTCCCCCCTCCCTCCGGGGGCAGCCCCCCTGTTCTAGCCGCCGAAACCCTGTGTCTACTTCTACTTTGGGAGCTCGCTTTCCCGACACTGGGCCCTGGGGCCCTGGGCCTTTGCGGGACCCAAGGTGGAGGGAGCTCTGCCCATCGCCTGCTTGCCCGCTAGCCTGGCAGCCCCGGAGCCAGACCCAGTGTTCCCGCGGTTCCTGGGGTCCTGGGCCCCCAGAAGCAGGCACAGCCAAGAACGAGCCCCGGGCAGACCCCTCGCCGCCCCGCCAGCAGATCCGCTCCTGCCTGACAGAGCTAGTCCCCATGGGGCGGCAGCTCCAGGCCTCCTTCCTCCCACAAACCGGCCAGCCCCTGGCTTGGCCCAGACGCCATTTGTCAACGTCCTTGCAAGCACGTGGCGCCCAGAAACCAGGGCGGGCGGCTTGGCCAGGACCACCCCAGCCAGGATGTCTGCGGGAATATCCCATTTAGCGTAGCTCAGCGAAAATTGCTCCCACCTCCCGGCCAATCTACCTCTGATGATGCAGCCTCAGCTTTCCTGAGCCTCTGGCCGCCACCCTCACGGCTGGCTCACAGTGGACGAGCCTGTGGTCGGACTGGCGGCGGCGCGGCGCCCCTCACGCGTCTGCGGGCAGGCGCTCTTCCTGCCCTGGCGGGCCGCCGGCCCAGCACGTGCCTCCCCCTTGGAGCTCTCCCGCGGGTCTCACAGCCCAGGCAGTGCACCCGGGTGGCATCCTCGTTCGTCACCCAGCGAGTGACTCGGCCTCTTTGGGCTCCTTGCTAAGCCAGCCGGCGGTGGAGCTGCCCCGCAGAGCTGCCGACGCAGACAGGTTTGCTAGGGATGCACCCGGCAGGTGCCGAGTGCTTAGGAAGCAGGCTTCTGAAGGTCAGGCGGTGACTCCTCGGCCTCAGGGCCTCCCACATCATGGGGGAACCACGTGCCCCTCGCGGGAGGGGTGCTGGCAGTGAGGAGGGCTAACCTGGTGGCTGTCCCTCTCCTCCCCAGGGTGCAACGATGCTCATCGTGGCTGGCCTCTGCCCCCAGGGGCCCTCTGGACCCCCACCGCCCCTGCTGCCCAAGCCAGGGAAGGACAACGCGCGTCTGCAGAAACTTCTGAGGAAGGCCGCCCGGAAGAAGATGACCGGGGGCGGGCCCCCTGTGCCGCTGGGGGCTTTCCGCACCTCCCTGTCCCCCGTGAGCGAGGCCAGCCACGACCAGGAACTCACAGCCCTGCACCCCGCGGAGGCCCCACGTCCCTCGGAGGCCCCACGTCCCACGGAGGCCGCGCGCCCCGTGGCCGCCCTGCTCCGCTCCCCCCGCAGCTCCGTCACCCAGCACGTGGCGTCACCTCTGCAGAAGACTGCATTCCCCTTCAGCTTCACCCAGCGCAGGAGCCTCGCCACTCACTTCAAGGCCACAGGGCCCCAGCTCGCGACCCCGGCCCCAGACCCCGCCCGGTCCCCCAGTGGCTCCACACAGGTCTCAGCCCCCACAGCGGGGGTCGCCCACGTCAGCCAGGTGCACATTCGGCTAGTGCCATCCCCACAGGCCAGGACCCCTGAGCCCCGGCAGACGGCCCCAGATGGGGGGCCCGGGGGGCAGGACCGAGACACAGCCCCGTGCCCTCCTGGGGCCCAGACCCTAGTCCCCGCAGCCCACATCCGCCCACTGCCCACTGAGGCCCAGGCTGCCAGTCCCTGGCCTGAGGTGCCCCCAGGCTCTGAGGTCTCGGTGCCCAGAGAGGCCCCCACCTACTGCTCACCGGGACCCTCACCTCACGGGCCAACCTCTGAGGGCCCTGAAGCGAAGCACTTGGAGGCGCCCCCTGTGTCTGGCCCCGCCACGGAGGCTGAGCTGGTCTCCAGACCCTGTGGGGCCTCATCCCCTGGCCCACTGTCAGGCCTGCACCCATGCCCTGTCCCCAAAGTCGCGCACAAGCCCCAGCTCAGTGGCTGGACGCGCCTGAAGAAGCAGCTGATGGAGGAGGCGGAAGTGTCCCCATTCCCGGGGCCAGAGCAGACCCCAGAGCGCGGGGAGCAGGAGGGGACGGCCCCCGCGGGCCCAGTGCCCCGACCCCCAGCCTCCCGGGTCTCCAGGTTGTGGGACGCAGTGCTGTATCGCATGTCGGTGGCCAAGTCCCAGAGCAGCCCGGCCGGGGCCAGGGATGGAACTTGTACCCTGGCTGGCCTGGGCCGCCTGCCCTTCCTGTGCAGGCCGCGATTCAATGCCCGGAAGCTGCAGGAGGCGGCCACCCGGCCCCCGCCCATGGTCCACTCCGTCCTGGACCTGAACCCCAAGCCCAAGAACTTCAACCGGACGGCAGCCGGCTGGAGGCTCCAGTGAAGGCCGTGGTGGCACCAGGGCCCAGGACCGTAGTGTGGACGGAAGAGGGACAGGGGGTCCAGCTGGGAAGCCATGGCCGCTGAAGAGGACACCAGGGCTGGACGGATGCTGGGCGGCCAGGAGGGGGCAGTCGGGGGGAGGCAGCATGAAGGGCTGCAATGGAGGTGGGAGGAGGCTGGGGGCAGGTGGGGGCAGGAGGTGGAGGAGGCCAGATTCCAGAGGCGGGGTCTGCACTGGGGTAGAATGTGGGGGCTGACAGGGTAAAGGCTTGCGTGAGAAGAAAGGCACACACCACAGCTATGAGAGGGGAAGATGAGCTGACCTCGCACGGCCAGCCCTCGGCTTGGGACCTGGGGCAAAGAGGTACAGGGGTACGCCCGGGGCTCCTGAGGGGCTGCAGGCAGGAAGGGGGGCCTCTGAGCATGACATGAGCTGTGAGGCTCGACAGGGTGGGGAGGATTCTGGGGCTGGGCTCTGCAATGCCCCCGCCTGCCGTGAAAGACTGGGGACAGATTTAGTTTGCTGTGAGAGTGGGACTGCTCAGGGTGACTCGGCTGTCAGTCAGCACCAGTAGCTACACCAGTGGTTTGACTGACATTTCGGGGAGCTGGACCCCAGGTCCTGTCCCTTCTGTTGCCCACCTCAGAGTCCCTCGCCTAGGGGGCAAAGCTTGAGGGGGCCTCACAGCTAGGAGATAGGGGGAGGGTCTCGCCATCAGTCAGGACCCATCTTCAGTGGCCAGGTGATGAGGATGTCCTCAGTCCTGGGGCAGGACAGCAGCCCAGTGGGGCAGGTGAGGCAGTGAAGGGGACCCCAGGTTGCATGCAGCTTTGGGGTCCGCAGTCTGCAGCCAGCTGGGGTCTGACTAGGGCAAGGGTCGGGGCTCTGAAGGGGTCAGCAGCAACAGGAGAGGGACATTGGGGCACCTGGGAGCAGGACGCAGGAGGGAAGAAGCAGCCAGTAGGCGGCCAGCTGGGTCACCCAGGGCATAATGGGTGCTATAAATGGATCCTGGGACCCAGGCCACTAATAAAGTGTGTCGAACCACAGCAGCGGACCATGTTTCTTCACTGTGATGGGCAGGGAGGTGGAAACTGGAGTGGACCCCCACTGGAAGAGCAAGACCAAGACCCGGACCCGAGCTCCCAGAACTCCCTCCTGTCCACTTCCTCTGATGCAAGCCCTGCAGTAGCCAGAATGAGCTCACCCGCCTCCCAGAGGGAGGTTGGAGCTGCCCTGTGGAGTAGAGCCGTATAAAGCTGAAGCCAGCCATGGGAAAAAAGCATTCACATTCAGTGTAAGACAGGGCTTGGTCGGGGGTGTCTGTAGCGGGGGAGACGGAGCCAAGCCTAGGTTCTGGCCAGCTCCAAGGCTGGGCATTCGGCCCCTGCAGGCCACCTGGCAGCTTGTTACAAGCAGGCCCTGTCCACACCACCTTGTTCCCACCACACAACATCTCATGCTCTGGCCACTGCCCTGGACTCACCAGGAAGGGCTGGCTAGGGCGCCTAGCTCTCATCCACGAGCACCTTCTCATACTTCCCGTGTCCAGTGGCCACAAACTTGTACCTCTTTCCAGATGGGGTACTCTGCTGGGGAAGGAGACCAAGAGCAAAGGTGAGAGCAGCAGAAGGGACATGATGCTGCCTCTGGGAAGACCTCCCAGATGCACTGAGGATGGCCCGTCCTTACTCTGGACCTGCCCTCCCCACATCAACCACATTTACACTCCACCTTAATTGTTGATGATGTCTTGGAGCCTCCTTTCTGCTCCCAGAGGCTTTTCTTGCTCATGTCTCCAGCTACAATATCCTGGAGGCAGAGGAAGGACAGGTCACAGGTATAGACCCTCGACTATGGGGGACGCGAAGTGCTGGTCCTCTCTCTCCTGCCTGGCCTTACCTGACTGGGGCCTAGGCCTGCCCACCTTCCTCCTTATGTGAGAGCCCGGGGCAGAGGTAGGAAAGGGAAGATGGCACCATCTACCTGCCCTAGGCCAACCAGTTACCCCACATGACCTTCCACTCTGGGGGCCAGCCTGGTGAAAGCCACCCCCCAAATGTCCCAGTGCTCCGTCTACCCACGCTTCAGCCTGGATGGTCTCATACTTGCCTTACCAAGGGAACCCCACCTCACCCCGGGGTGAGTCCTACCTTGCAGGAGGGGGCCTTGGCAGTGGACTGAGCCTGCACCTCTCCTGTTTCCCACCGGCTCTTGGTGCTTGCCACGGCCATGCTGGGCAGCTCAATGGAGGGCTGGCGGGCTAACTTGGAGGTCCGGCCAGCAGTCTGCAGAGGAGAAAGAGCCCACTTTAGTGGACAGCCACATGGGACATGTCAGAGAGGCCAGTGTGAGACCTTCCAACACACAGACGATTTCCTCTGTATCTTCTTATTTCCATAGGAGCACTTTCCCAGTGAAGGGCTAGAGCAGGGCACCCTGAAAAAAATGCATGTTCTTCCTTTTGGTGTACTTGTGAAACACCCTCTTAATCCGAAAACACAGGTGACGCTGTGGGGTCAGAGACAGATATGGTGTGTCATGCTGCTCATGGCACAGGGCTGGAATAGCATGGGTTGAATGGAGGGGTGTTGGTTGGAGAGAGAGGTATTGGTAGGATGGAGGGGTGTTGGTTGCATGGAGGAATGTAGGTTGGAATAAGTGGTGGTTGGATGGAGGGGTGATTGTTGGATATAAGAATATAGGTTAGGGGTCCTGGGTGGCTCAGTCAGGTAAGTGTCTGCCTTCAGCTCAGGTCATGGTCTCAGGGTCCTGGGATTGAGTCCCACTTGGGCTCCCTACTCCGCAGGGAGTCTGTTTCTCCTTTTCCCTCTGCCCCTCCCCCCACTCATGTGCCCTTTCTCTCTCTCTCCCCCAAATAAATCAATAAAATCTTTTTTAAAAAAGAATATAGGTTAGATGAGAGGATATTGGTTGAATGGAGGGGTATTGGTTGGAGTGAAGGGCACTGGGAGAATGGAGATGGGTTGGTTGAATGGAGGGGTGTAGGTTTGGATGAGTGGTGGTTGGATAGAGGAGTGTTATTTGTATGGAAGGACACTGGTTGAATGGAAGAGCATTGGTTAGATAGAAGGGTGTTGGTTAGATGGAGCAGCATTTGTTGGATGGAGGGGTGTTGGTTGGATGGAAAGGTATTGACTAGATGGCATGGTCTTGTTTGGATGGAGGAGTATTGGTTGAATGGAGAGGTATTGGTTGGATGAAGGGGTATTGATTGGATGGATCGGTCTTGGTTAGATGGAGGGGTCTTGGTTGGATGGAGGGGTCTTGGTTGGATGGAAGGGTCTTGGTTGGATGGAGGGGTCTTGGTTGGATGAAAGGGTCTTGGTTGGATGGAAGGGTATTGGTTGGATGGAGGGGGTAGGTTGGAGGGAGGGGTATTAGTTGGGTGGAGGGGTCTTGGTTAGATGGAGGGGTCTTGGTTGGATGGAGAGGTCTCAGTTGGTTGGAGAGGACTTGGTTGGATGGAGGGGTCTTGGTTGGATGGAGGTGTAGGTTGGAGGGAGGGGCATTGATTAGATGGAGGGGTCTTGGTTGGATGGAGGGGGCCTTTGTTGGATGGAAGGGTATTGGTTGGATGGAGGGTGTAGGTTGGATGGAAGGGTATTGGTTGGGTGGAGAGGTCTTGGTTGGATGGAGGGGTCTTGGTTGAATGAGGGGTATTGATTCTATGAAGGGGCATTGATTAGATGGAGGGGTCTTGGTTGGATGGAAGGGTCTTGGTTGGATGGAAGGGTCTTGGTTGGAGGGAAGGGTCTTGGTTGGATGGAGGGGTCTTGGTTGGATGGAAGGGTATTGGTTGGATGGAGGGGGTAGGTTGAAGGGAAGGGTATTGCTTGGATGGAGGGGTCTTGGTTGGATGGAAGGGTCTTGGTTGGACGGAAGGGTCTTGGTTGGATGGAGGGGTCTTGGTTGGATGGAAGGGTATTGGTTGGATGGAGGGGGTAGGTTGGAGGGAGGGGTATTGGTTGGGTGGAGGGGTCTTGGTTAGATGGAGGGATCTTGGTTGGATGGAGACGTCTCGGTTGGTTGGAGAGGACTTGGTTGGATGGAGAGGTCTTGTTTGGATGGACAATGGGTACATGAATGTAAGAGGGACCCAGCAGAAGAGGAGAGGCCTTAGCATACCTCAATGGCCTGGGTGTACTGCTCCAGCCGCTCATCAATCTTGGAGATGGGCAGGGCTGGCTGGGACTTCTTCACACTGTTACTGGAAGATAAAAGAAGGGTCACGCCCCATGCTCCCTCACTTGCTTGTACACCCCACCCCAAACCCCTACCTGAGCTCCCCAAGGCCCCTGAATCTCTTGCCCCTAGACCCCTATCTTCAACATTCTCTTGGGGAACCCCGAGTCCTAGTCTGGAAAACAGCAGGCACACCTCTTCTTGATGGAGCGGTTCAGAGACTCGGTTCTGTCGATGAGCTGCAGAGAGCAAGAAGAGATGTGAGCCTTCAGCCAGAGCCCACGCCGCCCCCCCCCATTGCCCCAGTGGCTCCCGTCCACCAATCCAGCCTTCCACTGATTTGTTTCTCAGGGTTGGGCTGAGTGCTGGGCTTGAGGGAATAGCAGAGAAAGAGCAGGATGTGCTCCCTATTCCTGGAGGTGACGTGTGGCTGCCTCTCTGGGGCTGTCATTTAGTCGTGATTCTGGGAAAGAGGAAAAGGCAGCAGGCTCTGGGGCTTGACCTACTTTGGTGCTGGGGCTCAGGGGAGGCGAATCTGGTTCAGTGGTGCCCTCCAAGACCAGGGGGCTGGGTGTCCTGGGCTGCTGGCGTTTCTGGTGCTAGAAACAGAACATCCGAGGTTATATGCTGAGCACCCCTTTTGCACCCCTCCTGCCCCATCCAGGACTTGTTGGAGCAAACATTTTCCCCTCCCTGGGCCTGAGGCCTTTTCCAGCCCTGACATGCTCTGTTCTCAAATTCTCTGCAATTCTCACTTGATCCCAGGGTCAGCAAGCCCCTCCACCCTCCGAGAATGCGGGTGCTAGAGACTGGGGTTGGGGGCGGATCCCTCTTTAGGCCAGCCGAGCAAGGCTCGCAGAAATGCAGTTAGCAGACACCGTCCCAGCCCAGGGGTTGGAGTGCATACGCCCCAGGGGGGGCACCACCACCTGCTCAGCGGCCTCCCCGGCTTCTGCGGGTCCCAGGCTGCCCCGGATGGTCCCCTCTGGGCTCTTGGGCTCTGTCTCCTCTGTCCCTGGCCCCTCCTGGGGCTCTGAGCTGGGGCTCAGATGCAGTGCCTCCAGGCAGACTCCGGCTGGGCTCTGCTCATCACCGTCCCGGTTCTCACGGGCGTGCTGGTGGGGCCTGGGGAGGAAGAGGAAGGCCATCCCATAGAAGGCTATTCACTTTCTTGCCTCAAGGCCCTTCCTGTGTCCAAACCTCCATTTCTCCATCTGAAAGATGGGGACAGTCAGGCCAGTTGAGTGCCAAGGAATCTTGAGACCCCAGCCTCATTGGGGAAATGGGTCCAA
>NW_024424786.1:45921029-45929920 GCF_017311325.1 Ursus maritimus
GGAAGGGTCTTGGTTGGATGGAGGGGTCTTGGTTGGATGGAAGGGTATTGGTTGGATGGAGGGGGTAGGTTGGAGGGAGGGGTATTGGTTGGGTGGAGGGGTCTTGGTTAGATGGAGGGATCTTGGTTGGATGGAGACGTCTCGGTTGGTTGGAGAGGACTTGGTTGGATGGAGAGGTCTTGTTTGGATGGACAATGGGTACATGAATGTAAGAGGGACCCAGCAGAAGAGGAGAGGCCTTAGCATACCTCAATGGCCTGGGTGTACTGCTCCAGCCGCTCATCAATCTTGGAGATGGGCAGGGCTGGCTGGGACTTCTTCACACTGTTACTGGAAGATAAAAGAAGGGTCACGCCCCATGCTCCCTCACTTGCTTGTACACCCCACCCCAAACCCCTACCTGAGCTCCCCAAGGCCCCTGAATCTCTTGCCCCTAGACCCCTATCTTCAACATTCTCTTGGGGAACCCCGAGTCCTAGTCTGGAAAACAGCAGGCACACCTCTTCTTGATGGAGCGGTTCAGAGACTCGGTTCTGTCGATGAGCTGCAGAGAGCAAGAAGAGATGTGAGCCTTCAGCCAGAGCCCACGCCGCCCCCCCCCATTGCCCCAGTGGCTCCCGTCCACCAATCCAGCCTTCCACTGATTTGTTTCTCAGGGTTGGGCTGAGTGCTGGGCTTGAGGGAATAGCAGAGAAAGAGCAGGATGTGCTCCCTATTCCTGGAGGTGACGTGTGGCTGCCTCTCTGGGGCTGTCATTTAGTCGTGATTCTGGGAAAGAGGAAAAGGCAGCAGGCTCTGGGGCTTGACCTACTTTGGTGCTGGGGCTCAGGGGAGGCGAATCTGGTTCAGTGGTGCCCTCCAAGACCAGGGGGCTGGGTGTCCTGGGCTGCTGGCGTTTCTGGTGCTAGAAACAGAACATCCGAGGTTATATGCTGAGCACCCCTTTTGCACCCCTCCTGCCCCATCCAGGACTTGTTGGAGCAAACATTTTCCCCTCCCTGGGCCTGAGGCCTTTTCCAGCCCTGACATGCTCTGTTCTCAAATTCTCTGCAATTCTCACTTGATCCCAGGGTCAGCAAGCCCCTCCACCCTCCGAGAATGCGGGTGCTAGAGACTGGGGTTGGGGGCGGATCCCTCTTTAGGCCAGCCGAGCAAGGCTCGCAGAAATGCAGTTAGCAGACACCGTCCCAGCCCAGGGGTTGGAGTGCATACGCCCCAGGGGGGGCACCACCACCTGCTCAGCGGCCTCCCCGGCTTCTGCGGGTCCCAGGCTGCCCCGGATGGTCCCCTCTGGGCTCTTGGGCTCTGTCTCCTCTGTCCCTGGCCCCTCCTGGGGCTCTGAGCTGGGGCTCAGATGCAGTGCCTCCAGGCAGACTCCGGCTGGGCTCTGCTCATCACCGTCCCGGTTCTCACGGGCGTGCTGGTGGGGCCTGGGGAGGAAGAGGAAGGCCATCCCATAGAAGGCTATTCACTTTCTTGCCTCAAGGCCCTTCCTGTGTCCAAACCTCCATTTCTCCATCTGAAAGATGGGGACAGTCAGGCCAGTTGAGTGCCAAGGAATCTTGAGACCCCAGCCTCATTGGGGAAATGGGTCCAAAGACCTCAGAGCCAGCCCTCCGTCCCTTGGGCCCTGTGCTGAGCAGTGCCCATGCCCCAGCTCTGCCGTGCAGGATCCTTTCTTGACTGGTGGCCACCCACACTCTGAGGCTAGACCCAGTCTCCAGGCTCTCTGGACAAGCTCCAGCCCAGGTCGTACTTGTCCGTGTCCACCCTGCTGGCTTCGGCCCCCACTTGCTCCTGCCCTGCTCTGGGAGGGAGGCAAGCAGCCTAAGAAGGAGCTTTGCATAGGAGTGGGCAGGGTCTGTGAGTGGTTTGGGGGCTGGTCAGCTGGAGGACAAGGCAAGGGCAGAGGTCACAGCGAGCATCGTGCCCCTGAAAAGAGGGGCTGCCTGCTGTCAGCCAGAGTGGTTCTGCGTATGAGCAGGACTGAACCTGGGTAAGATGGGAAATTCTCGAATTTTCCATGATTTCATGCCCCTTGGTGTTGGTGCCAGCCAAGACCCAGACCCACCGCCCAAGGTGGGTCCGTCCCAGCCAGCTGCAGGCACACAGAGGGCCCATTCAGCTGCAGTGGGTACGGGGACTAGGCAGGTGTGGGGCGGGGAGGAGGCCTGCTTGAGAGCAGGAGGGTTCCACTGAAGAGCCAAAGTGCCCCCTGCTGTCGGAACAGCTGTGGCCTGTGGCCGGCTGGAGAGAGGAGAGAGCCGGCAGGGCGAAGCCACCCTCCACCAGTGTGCGGGCCATCCTTGCTGACCCCAGACCCATTTTAGAAATGCAGAGTGTGCACTGACTCCCAAAGGCGGGTGGGGGAAACTGAGCCCCGGAGGGGGCACTGGTGGTCAGGGGCCTGGCCAGCACCAAGGCCCCGGCGAGGCAGCTGGCTCCTGGGGTGTGAGAGGTGCTTGTAGGGTGGAGAAAGGGTGGTGGGACGTTGGGGGTGTCTTAGCTAGAGCTCGAGGCTCCTGAGGGGTCTCGAAGGGCTGGGAGGTAGCCCAGGGTGGGGAGAGACATGAGTCTGGTGACACTCAGGCAATGGGGGGGACCCTGGCCCCCAAGCCTGAAGCTCCTGACCAGAGCTTGGACCCTGTCCACAGTCAGGGGCCTTGAGCATGCCTGCAGGGTGTGGGGAGCACTCAGATCCCTGAATTGGGGTGGGGGTGAGGCTCCGGGAGCAGCCCCCCATCCCATCCCTGGGCCCCAGGGGCGCTTCGGCCCCCACCCCCGCCTGCCCCGTTCAGACCAGCAAACACGTCTGCACATCTGGAAAGCTTGTCCCTCCAGGCCGGCTCACAGGCCCGCACATCTGGAAATACCTGCTCCCCTCCGTGGGAATGGAGATCAGCCAGCCCCGAGGGAGGAAGGGGCGGGCGGGCGGCAGGGGCGCAGAGCCCCCATTACGTAAGTGAGCTGCAGATGTGTGCTGATGTGGCAACACCCCAGCCCGGGCCGCAGCTGGTCTGGACGGGGCCCAGGGGCCCTGGGGAGCCCAGGAATGAGATTTCCTCCCCAACCCTCCCCACAGCCCCTCGGCCCGCAGCCCCGCCGTCTAGCTCTCTTCCTCCCTTCCCCCTGCTCCCAGCTCCAGGGCATTTTGAGGGGCTGGTGGCCGGTTCTCAGGCACAGGTTGGGGGCTTGGAGAGAACCCTGCCTGGCGGCCCTGCCTCCAGACATCAACCCCCACTTGCCTGTCCTCCTCCTGCTGCCCCTCCGGACTCTCGCCCCATGGGGGCTCCCCGCAGTTGGAGGTCTCCCCAGCCCCCCAGTGCTGTCGCCGCTGCTCTGGCTTCTGGGACCAGTCGCTGAAACCCTCATCTTCGTCCAGTTCAGGAGCCTCTGAGGGCTTCAGGCTGAGGCTGAAAGAACGCACAGGGTGCTCAGAGCTGGGCCAGGCCATGAGGGGCCATACGCACACCACCCACACCTCCTCCCATTCTCAGACCCTGGGCTCCAGCGGTGGGAGACCCTGTCTGCCAGAAGCAGCACCCCATGGCTGGGCTGTCTCCCCATTGTCAGAGAGTCGCTGTGAGCAGGACTGTGTCTTGCCCATAGTCTGGAGCTGCCGGAGGCCAAGGTTGTGTCTCACCCTGTTAAGCCAGGGTCCCCCAAGAACAGGGCTCTATCTCCCTCATGAGTCTAAGGTTCCCAAAAAGCTGGGCTGTGCCTCCCCCATCAGTCTAGGGTCCCTGAGAGCTGGGCTGTGCCTCTCCCATTGTCCAGGGCTCCCCAGAATCTGGGCTGTGCCTCTACCATCAGTCTAGGGTACCTTCAGAGCTGGGCTATGCTTCCTCCATCAGTCTACGTTTCCCTGAAAGCTGGGCTATGCTTCCCCCTTCTTTTTAGGGCTCCCCAAGAGCTGGGTTGTTCTCCCGCATCAGTCTAGGGTCTTCTGAGAACTGAGCTATGCCTCCCCCATCAGTCTAGGGTCTCTTGAGAGCTGGGCTGTGCCTCCCCCATTGTCCCCCAGAATCTGGGCTGTGCTTCTACCATTAGTCTAGGGTCCCTTCAGAGCTGGGCTGTGCCTCCTCCATCAGTCTAGGTTTCCCTGAGGGCTGGGCTATGCCTCCCCCATCAGTTCAGGGCTCCCCAAGAGCTAGGTTGTTCTCCCCCATCAGTCTAGGTCCTTCTGAGGACTGGGCTATGCCTTGCCCATCAATCTAGGGCCTCTCAAGGGCTGGGCTATGCCTCTCCCATCAGTCTAGTGTTCCCTAAGAGCTGGGCTATGCCTCCCTCATCAGTCTAGGGTTCCCTGAGAGCTGGGCTATGCTTCCTCCATCAGTTCAGGGCTCCCCAAGAACTGGGCTGTCCTCTCCCATCAGTCTAGGGTCCCCTAAGAGCTGGGTTATGTTTCTCCCATCAGTCTAGGGTCCCTTGAGAGTTGGGCCATCCTCCCCCATCAGTCTAGGACCTTCTAAAAACTGGGTTATGCCTCCCCCATCAGTCTAGGGACCCCTGAGAGTTGGGCTATCCTCCCCCATCAGTCTAGGGCCTTCTGAGAACTGGGCTATGCCTCCCCCATCAGTCTAGTATCTCTGGAGAGCTGGGCTGTGCTTCCCCCATCAATCTAGGGTCCCCCAAGAACTGGGTTATGTCTCCCCCATCAGTCTAGGGTCCCTTGAGAGTTGGGCCATCCTCCCCCATCAGTCTAGGACCTTCTGAAAACTGGGTTATGCCTCCCTCATCAGTCTAGGGTCCCCTGAGAGTTGAGCTATCCTCCCCCATCAGTCTAGGGCCTTCTGAGAACTGGGTTATGCCTCCCCCATCAGTCTAGGGTCCCCTGAGAGTTGGGCTATCCTCCCCCATCAGTCTAGGGCCTTCTGAGAACTGGGTTATTCCTCCCCCATCAGTCTAGGATCCCCCAAGAGCTGGGCTATGCCTCCCCCATCAGTCTAGTATCTCTTGAGAGCTGGGTTATGCCTCCCCCATCAGTCTAGGGTCTCTTGAGAGCTGGGCTGTGCTTCCCCCATCAATCTAGGGTCCCCCAAGAGCTGGGTTATGCCTCCCCCATCAGTCTAGGGTCTCTTGAGAGCTGGGCTGTACCTTCCCCATCAGTCTAGGATCCCCCAAAAGCTGAGTTATGCCTCCCCCATCAGTCTAGGGTCTTCTGAGAGCAGGGCTGTACTCGCCCCTCAGTCTAGGGTCTCTGTGAGCTGGGCTGTACTCCCCCCTCAGTCTGGGGTCTCTGATTGCTGGGCTATGCCTCTTCTGTCACCCTGGGGTCCCCGTGTGTGGAGTTGTGTCCTCCTCTGCCCCCTTGGCTGAGCCCCCAGGGCTCTGGTGACGTACTCCTTCCCCTGGAAGCCCCAGCACCCTGTTCCCGCATGGCAGGGCTGGGATCTGGCTCTGGTGGGCTCCCCCTTTGCCCCCAGCCCCTGCCACCTAGACTGAGGACCCGGCCTGAGGGGCCATGACCGCTGCGGCACCCCACCCCGCCCAGAGCTGCTGACTCGGAGAAAATGGAACAAAACAGCGGCGGGAGGAAGGGGGGCATTATTGTAAAAACAGCCCAGCCCGGCCGCGGAGGCCTCCTGGGCCCAGAGAGGAAACGAGCCGGCCTGCGGCCCGCCAAGTTGGACGTGGCCTCCATGAGTCACCGGCAGCGGGGAGCTTGGGCGGGAGGCTCCGGGGCCAGGGCCACGCAGCTGGGGTCAGTGTCGGTCCAAGCAGGGGCCAGGAGCGCGCAGGGCGGCCAGAGCCTGAGTCAGCGCTCTGGGAGGCTGGTTGGGAGGGGTGGCCGCACATGAGTCCATCCGGCCGGCCGGCCAGCAGGCTCTGTTGGGGCCGGGAGCTTGGGGACCCTCACCCTGAGAACTCTCCCCACTCCCCCTGCTCCTGGAATGAGCTCCTCCATGGTCTCACCTGCTCTGGGACCCCTAGCCCAGAGCCCCACCCCCAGCATCCCCCTCTGCCCAAGTGTGCGGGGCCGGGCAAGCTGGTGGGGGCGGGGGAAGCTTACAGGGTCTCCTGCTCGGGCAGCTCGGGGCACTGGCCACCGCCGTCCTCGTCCTGGTCCCGCAGCTGCCGGTCCCTCTCCCGGCGGCGCCGCTCCCTGGCGGCCTCCTCCTCATCTTCCACACTCCACTGAGTGGTGAGCCTGGGGGACACCGAGAGACAGTTACACCACAGCCCACGCCCTGGCACTCTGGTCCAAATGGGCCTCCTGTCCAGGCCTCAGTTTCCTCGTCTATAGAGCAGAGGTCGTGTGAGCCGGTCGCGAGCAACCCCAGTACGAAGACCCTGTGTCCCCTCCACCAGCCAGGCCCCCTTGGCCTAATCAGAACGGGGCCGGAGAAGCCGCAGTGGGCACGGGCAGAGGCTGCTGGAGGGCACACTTACCTGAAGCGGGAGGCTCAGCCTTGGCCCATCAGGCACTGCCAGGCCGGGCTGGGGTCTGGCCAGGGGCAGAGCGGCCCAGGCAGCCAACTCCCCAGCTGATG
Organism: Ursus maritimus; assembly: GCF_017311325.1. Taxonomy (NCBI): domain Eukaryota; kingdom Metazoa; phylum Chordata; class Mammalia; order Carnivora; family Ursidae; genus Ursus; species Ursus maritimus. Next base: position 45,927,524 of record NW_024424786.1, read on the forward strand.
CACCCCCGCTGGGGTGCTCCCTCCTGCGCCCCAAGGGCCCGGCGTGTTGGAAGAAGGTGGCCCCCCAAGAGGGCCCAAGGCCCGCAGAAGAGGCTGTGTCCAGCCTGAGCCTGACCTCTCTCTGGGCTATGTCACAGATGAGGAAACTGAGGCCCACTGCAGAGCCAGCCTCGGAGAGCTTCCTCCCTCCGTGCATGCTGACCCCGCAGCTTCTTGGGGTCCCTCACTTGGGGCCACACAAGCTGGGCCTGGGACCAGGGGTCCACAGCCTGGTTCCCCTGGCCCCGGCCTAGCAGGTCTCAGACTATTGGTGTCCGGGGGGCACTCCAGGCCTTGGCCACCGACACGGCCCTGCCTCCCCCAGCTCCTCTGGACCCCATGAGGGGAGTCGTGGTCTCTGCTTCTGCAGGGGTCTCACCGCCCCAAGCCAGGGTCTCAGTCCCTTCCTGCCGGTGTCCGCTGCCTAACCCCGCAGCCCACTCCTTCTGGGCCTCCAACCCTTGGCCAGGATGGCCGGCTCCATGGTCTCGGCAGCCCTGCCAGCCATGATCTAATCTCTCCTCAGTCCTCCCGGAGCCTTCCAGACAAAAGCCAGGCCCGTCCGCAGCCCCGGCTCTGGGCCCGCTCCCCCCCGCTGTGGCCCCCTGGGACCCCAGCCGTGCTCAGACCTCAGCACCCCGAGTCGTCCACCCTCACTCCTCAGCAGTGCTTTGGCTCCCACCCCCAGGGCCCCAGGGAGCCCTTCCTGCCCCACACCCAGCTCCTAGCCTGCTCCAGAAGCTCGGCTCGGAAGCTGCAGGGTCCTGTTTTCTGGGGAGGTCGAGCCTAGGGTGCTCTCGGGCTGTTGGGGACCTGGGGTCTAGGGTCCTTCCCCCACCATTCACACCTGCAGGCCCTCCTAATGGAGGGTGGGGGCAGGTGGATGCAGTGGGGGCTTGGTTCTGGGTCCCCGGCTGTGGGGTAGAATGTGGGCCCAGCAGCCCTCTTGTGGGGCAGCCCCTGGGGGGCACCCCAGGAGGGATTCCTGGCCATTCCTGATGGGACCGGCCATCTGGTTCCCCTTGCTCCCACGTCCAAGCCGCACAGGCCTGCAGGCATGTTTGCGTGGGGTGCTAGCGGTGTCTCGGCCCATGCGTGGTGCACGGGTGTGAGTGCGTGCGCCCAGGTGGGGCGTGGGTGGCCTGGGAGGCGTGCTTGCATCCGAGGCTGGAGCCGAGCCTCAGGTCCCCTCAGGCCTGCTCTCAGGAGCCCCCATGGGGGCCTCTCTCCCCCGAGGCTGCTGCTCCTGCTGCCCACACCCTTCCACCCAGGTCTGAGTGCTGAGCCCACAGTGTGTCTGGTCATGCCAAAGACAGACGTGCCGGGGTCGGCCGTATGGAGACAGGACATAAGAGCCTTGCGCGGGCCACACTCGGCAGAGCCCTACACAGGGACACACAGTGCATGGCCAGGCCCCCCTCACACAAGTGTGTGTACACTTCCTCCATGGGCTCTGCACCCACACGCCTGCCCTGCACACGTGGTCCCAAACGCCGCCCAGCACGCACACACGTGCGCACACGCAGGTGTCCACACAGACTCAGAGGTGGGAACAAGGTGAGGCACGAAATGGCAGGTCCAGTCTCCCCACCCCGGAACCCTAGTTCCTGACGTCCTTGCCATCACCCTGACAGCGGCCCAGGAGGGAGACTGAGGCGTGGTTTCTGAGAGCAGCATCCCCAAGGAGCCAGCCCCTCCGAGGGTAACCCTTCGTGACCCACCATCTGCATGTGGCCCCCTGACCCCCACGGGCAGGAGCTTGCGGTGGGGACAGAGGAGGGGTGTGGGGCAGGGGTCTCCTGCTGTCTCCCCAAAGCCCCATGCTGGGAGACCCAGAGGCCTAAGGACAAGGAGCCCTCCCCACTCGCCTCCCCGCTCCCGCCAGCCCCAGGGTGTGAGTAATGCAGCCCTCCCGGCCCCTCCCGTGACCTCACCCCTCACTGTTCCACAGCTGGGCTGCGTTCTGGGAATTGAGAGGGGGTGGCTCTCCTGGGGTGGGGTGGGGGCCTCTGGCCTGGGAAAGGCGCCCCTCTTCCCCGGCCAGCAGCCCAGACCCCTTGGCAAGCTCTGCGGAGCTGTCAGGGCCCCGGCGATGGCCGCCCCCTCCCCGCCGCGTGGCCCCTGGCTCAGCGGCGCGCAGCTGTGAGGGATTTGGTGTTCCTTAGCAAATGCGATTAGCTGTTTCCTGTGTCTGCTCTGCCTCTGTGCGTGGCCAAGGCCTCAGCCCCAGGGGCTGCCGCGCGGGGCTCCCCACCCCCGGCACCAGAAGCTGCCACGGGGCCTCGCTCCTCCCAGGTGCACAGAGCCCACGGGCCCCAGGCAGGCTCACAGCTCCCCGTTCCAGGTGGGGGTCCCCAA
>NW_024424786.1:45929930-45932164 GCF_017311325.1 Ursus maritimus
GATGGGACCGGCCATCTGGTTCCCCTTGCTCCCACGTCCAAGCCGCACAGGCCTGCAGGCATGTTTGCGTGGGGTGCTAGCGGTGTCTCGGCCCATGCGTGGTGCACGGGTGTGAGTGCGTGCGCCCAGGTGGGGCGTGGGTGGCCTGGGAGGCGTGCTTGCATCCGAGGCTGGAGCCGAGCCTCAGGTCCCCTCAGGCCTGCTCTCAGGAGCCCCCATGGGGGCCTCTCTCCCCCGAGGCTGCTGCTCCTGCTGCCCACACCCTTCCACCCAGGTCTGAGTGCTGAGCCCACAGTGTGTCTGGTCATGCCAAAGACAGACGTGCCGGGGTCGGCCGTATGGAGACAGGACATAAGAGCCTTGCGCGGGCCACACTCGGCAGAGCCCTACACAGGGACACACAGTGCATGGCCAGGCCCCCCTCACACAAGTGTGTGTACACTTCCTCCATGGGCTCTGCACCCACACGCCTGCCCTGCACACGTGGTCCCAAACGCCGCCCAGCACGCACACACGTGCGCACACGCAGGTGTCCACACAGACTCAGAGGTGGGAACAAGGTGAGGCACGAAATGGCAGGTCCAGTCTCCCCACCCCGGAACCCTAGTTCCTGACGTCCTTGCCATCACCCTGACAGCGGCCCAGGAGGGAGACTGAGGCGTGGTTTCTGAGAGCAGCATCCCCAAGGAGCCAGCCCCTCCGAGGGTAACCCTTCGTGACCCACCATCTGCATGTGGCCCCCTGACCCCCACGGGCAGGAGCTTGCGGTGGGGACAGAGGAGGGGTGTGGGGCAGGGGTCTCCTGCTGTCTCCCCAAAGCCCCATGCTGGGAGACCCAGAGGCCTAAGGACAAGGAGCCCTCCCCACTCGCCTCCCCGCTCCCGCCAGCCCCAGGGTGTGAGTAATGCAGCCCTCCCGGCCCCTCCCGTGACCTCACCCCTCACTGTTCCACAGCTGGGCTGCGTTCTGGGAATTGAGAGGGGGTGGCTCTCCTGGGGTGGGGTGGGGGCCTCTGGCCTGGGAAAGGCGCCCCTCTTCCCCGGCCAGCAGCCCAGACCCCTTGGCAAGCTCTGCGGAGCTGTCAGGGCCCCGGCGATGGCCGCCCCCTCCCCGCCGCGTGGCCCCTGGCTCAGCGGCGCGCAGCTGTGAGGGATTTGGTGTTCCTTAGCAAATGCGATTAGCTGTTTCCTGTGTCTGCTCTGCCTCTGTGCGTGGCCAAGGCCTCAGCCCCAGGGGCTGCCGCGCGGGGCTCCCCACCCCCGGCACCAGAAGCTGCCACGGGGCCTCGCTCCTCCCAGGTGCACAGAGCCCACGGGCCCCAGGCAGGCTCACAGCTCCCCGTTCCAGGTGGGGGTCCCCAAGTCGGGGGGCTGCCCCTGCTGGCCATGTCCACTGCCTGCCAGTCCCCCCTTCTGCAGCCCCCCTGGTCCCCCCATCAGGATCTGAGGATAGAGGACACGCTCCTGAGCCAGCCTGGCCGCTCCAGCTGTCCCCTCTCCGCCCCTCCCCCGCCTGCGTGGGTTTGGTCCCAGCTTGACTCTGCCCCCTGCAGGCGGCTTGTGGGCCACCCCACCTGTCTCTGGTCCCCAAAGGCTGGCTCAGAGTCATGGGGAGAGATTGGGGGCTGGGCTTGGGGGCTGGGCTTGGGGCAGGGGCCAAAAGGGAGCACGGCCAGGCAGAGCCAGACCGGGGGTAGGAGAATTCTTCCTTTAGGCTTGCAGGGGACCCTCTTGGCTACAGGGGTCCCGGACACAGCCGGTGGGAGCTGCCCAAGAGGCCTGGGGAGTGGATCTGGCCACCCCGCCGGGAGCAGGGAGCACAAGTCTCCCTGCAAACCACCAAGGTCTCTGTCCACTCCATGCCCTGCCTCCCCAGGGTCCCCAACACTGTTCACTGGGGTGGACACTTGCAGAGCGACTGGTCCCCTCAAGTGACCATAGAGCCCATGAGTGAAGGGACAGAGTGGGGGAGAACGAGCCCACAGAGAGTCCTTCTTAGCGTTGGCTTCTGGGGGTCCCCAACTACCAGAGAGCAAGCCCCCAAGGGCAGAGGTCGGTGGCCCTGTCGGGAAGTTCAGGGGAGGGCAATGGCACCTGGGCAACTCGGGGGGGTGCCCCTCCCTGCTTAGGCCAGGCAGGGTCCTACCCCACGCCATATGGGGAGGGGTCTGCTGGTGTGGCACGGCCAGGGTGCTGGCTGTCACTCCTCCTGGCAGAGAGGCGGGGGGGGGGGGG
>NW_024424786.1:45932174-45933773 GCF_017311325.1 Ursus maritimus
ATCACCCTGACAGCGGCCCAGGAGGGAGACTGAGGCGTGGTTTCTGAGAGCAGCATCCCCAAGGAGCCAGCCCCTCCGAGGGTAACCCTTCGTGACCCACCATCTGCATGTGGCCCCCTGACCCCCACGGGCAGGAGCTTGCGGTGGGGACAGAGGAGGGGTGTGGGGCAGGGGTCTCCTGCTGTCTCCCCAAAGCCCCATGCTGGGAGACCCAGAGGCCTAAGGACAAGGAGCCCTCCCCACTCGCCTCCCCGCTCCCGCCAGCCCCAGGGTGTGAGTAATGCAGCCCTCCCGGCCCCTCCCGTGACCTCACCCCTCACTGTTCCACAGCTGGGCTGCGTTCTGGGAATTGAGAGGGGGTGGCTCTCCTGGGGTGGGGTGGGGGCCTCTGGCCTGGGAAAGGCGCCCCTCTTCCCCGGCCAGCAGCCCAGACCCCTTGGCAAGCTCTGCGGAGCTGTCAGGGCCCCGGCGATGGCCGCCCCCTCCCCGCCGCGTGGCCCCTGGCTCAGCGGCGCGCAGCTGTGAGGGATTTGGTGTTCCTTAGCAAATGCGATTAGCTGTTTCCTGTGTCTGCTCTGCCTCTGTGCGTGGCCAAGGCCTCAGCCCCAGGGGCTGCCGCGCGGGGCTCCCCACCCCCGGCACCAGAAGCTGCCACGGGGCCTCGCTCCTCCCAGGTGCACAGAGCCCACGGGCCCCAGGCAGGCTCACAGCTCCCCGTTCCAGGTGGGGGTCCCCAAGTCGGGGGGCTGCCCCTGCTGGCCATGTCCACTGCCTGCCAGTCCCCCCTTCTGCAGCCCCCCTGGTCCCCCCATCAGGATCTGAGGATAGAGGACACGCTCCTGAGCCAGCCTGGCCGCTCCAGCTGTCCCCTCTCCGCCCCTCCCCCGCCTGCGTGGGTTTGGTCCCAGCTTGACTCTGCCCCCTGCAGGCGGCTTGTGGGCCACCCCACCTGTCTCTGGTCCCCAAAGGCTGGCTCAGAGTCATGGGGAGAGATTGGGGGCTGGGCTTGGGGGCTGGGCTTGGGGCAGGGGCCAAAAGGGAGCACGGCCAGGCAGAGCCAGACCGGGGGTAGGAGAATTCTTCCTTTAGGCTTGCAGGGGACCCTCTTGGCTACAGGGGTCCCGGACACAGCCGGTGGGAGCTGCCCAAGAGGCCTGGGGAGTGGATCTGGCCACCCCGCCGGGAGCAGGGAGCACAAGTCTCCCTGCAAACCACCAAGGTCTCTGTCCACTCCATGCCCTGCCTCCCCAGGGTCCCCAACACTGTTCACTGGGGTGGACACTTGCAGAGCGACTGGTCCCCTCAAGTGACCATAGAGCCCATGAGTGAAGGGACAGAGTGGGGGAGAACGAGCCCACAGAGAGTCCTTCTTAGCGTTGGCTTCTGGGGGTCCCCAACTACCAGAGAGCAAGCCCCCAAGGGCAGAGGTCGGTGGCCCTGTCGGGAAGTTCAGGGGAGGGCAATGGCACCTGGGCAACTCGGGGGGGTGCCCCTCCCTGCTTAGGCCAGGCAGGGTCCTACCCCACGCCATATGGGGAGGGGTCTGCTGGTGTGGCACGGCCAGGGTGCTGGCTGTCACTCCTCCTGGCAGAGAGGCTG